>NW_028274815.1:50046531-50349561 GCF_037043125.1 Eumetopias jubatus
GTTTTGGTAAATGTGTTATGGTAAGATGTAAACATAAAGGAATCTTTGGTAAAGGACATATTGGTAACCTCTAAGATATTCTCCAATGATCTCTGATTCCTGGTATTCACGCCCTTGTGTGACCCCTAAGTCTTGAGGAAATAGTGATTCATTTCTACTGAAGAGAAAGTGGCAGAAGTGGTGAGAGAGAGAGCACGAGAGGGCGGAGGGTCAGAGGAAGAAGCAGACTCCCTGCTGAGCGGGGAGCCCAAAGCAGGGCTCGATCCTGAGACTCTGGGATCATGACCCAAGCCGAAGGCAGATGCTTAACCGACTGAGTCACCCAGGCACCCCTTGAATTACTATGGACTCTGGAGTCAAACAAACCTAGATTCAAATGCCACCTCTTTTTTTTATTTTTTTATTTTTTAAAGATTTTATTTATTTGACAGAGAGAGACACAGCGAGAGAGAGAAACAAGCAGGGGAAATGGGAGAGGGAGAAGCAGGCTTCCCGCTGGGCAGGGAACCCGATGTGGGGCTCGATCCCAGGACCCTGAGATCATGACCTGAGCTGAAGGCAGATGCTTAACCTTAACAACTGAGCCACCCAGGCGTCCCTCAAATGCCACCTCTTATCACTTAATAATAGCCATGTGATGTTGGGCAAAACATCTAATTTCTCTAAGTATTAGGATTTTAAAATCCTGATGATTATACTAAGTATAAAATGGTATCTGCATCTACTATAACAGATGGCATTTAGTACATTCTAGACAAATGGCATTATTATTAGTTCATATTTATAGTCATTTTTTATTTTCTTCTCATTCAAGGAATTCAACTCTAATTCAGTATTATAATACTGAAAGCAGAGACTGACCCTATGTTTTAGGCCCAATCCAATTCTCAATCACTCAGTTTTAGAGCTATAAGGGACCTTGCAGCTTTTCAAGCCTTTCCTCCCACCATCATCCACATAGGAGTACCAAAGATATTAAATGACTTGTCCAGGAGGATAGCTGACTGAGGAGCTGAAAGCAGGGCTCAAGATTCAGGGAGACACTACCATGCAGTGAATGAGCTCTTGCTTTAAACAGATTGCACGAGAATGCCCATTCTCTTGCTTACAAACAGCATTATGTGTGGGGGCACCTGGGTGGCTTGGTTGAGCATTTGACTCTTGGTTTCAGCTCAGGACATGATCTCAGGGTTGTGAGATTGAGCCTGTCAGGCTCTGTGCTCAGCAGGAAGCCTGCTTGAGATTCTCTCTCCCTCTCCCTCTGCCCCCCACACCCTCAATAAAAGAAATAAATCTTAAAGAAAAAAACAAAACAAAAGCAAAAGAGCATTATGTGAGACGATGCTGTCTGCTGACAAAGCAGCAGTATCAGCGTCTCGGTTTCCCAGAGGGTAAATAAGGATATCACGACATGGCTCCTAGGGTTATCATAAGCCTTAAATGAGATAACGTATGTAAGCCCCTCACTGCCATAACTACCACGTGTGGATGCTGAATAAACATTTTTTTCCCTTCCTTCTTTCCAAGCCCAGGGCTCTTCGCTACCATATGCTACCTTCTCAACTATAAGGTGGTATGTGAAACACACACGGTAATTCTGTTTTAGCTGTATTTTAAAGGATTCAAAATGTAAAACTGAATTAATGATAGTCTTAAAATTAGGCTGAATAGTATAAACCTAATGCATTTAGTCCTCACCTGGGTTTCCTTTCCTATAATACACTGCAAAATGGGGCACCGCAGCAGAGAGCACATTATACTGATGTGCATTACCAGGGAGGTTAGCCTTGATAACCTGGCTAAAGTCATGTCTGTCAGGATTCTCTGCTGGAAAGTTACCTTTTTTTCATTGTAAATACTAAATATTTGAGAAGAATCATGAAATGGAAACTAAGAGAGAAGGGAGAGAGAGAGAATATGAGCAAACAAGAGAGTGAGCACGTGCACACAACCCAAATCCTGGCCTTCAGTGTATTTCCAATACAATAAACAATTAGTAAATTGCACCATGGGATGATCAAAGACTCTTCCCAAAGTAATTCGATGTTTTGAAATACTCGGTGCCAAGTCTTGTCAAAAGCCTTCTGAAATTATAAATACATTACTTTCAGATGTTCTCTCTTAGGCATTTATGCCTTGAAAGACTTCTAGAAGACTAGTCAGATACAACCTCCCTGAAGAGAAATCGTACTCCTTTCCCCCAAGACCTCACATTTGCTTAAGTATTTAAAACCTTTTATCACAAATTCCATCAGCTTGCTTGTCATCACATTGAGACTCACCGATCTGCAGATACCGGAGTCCCTTCTGGACTGGAATAGCCTTCCAAATCTGAAATGTTCACTTGTGTTTGCCTTGAGGTTACTATCTGGCTATTCTGAAAAAGTATGGTTTTCAAGTCCTGAGAAATAGTATTACTATCTGGAAGAGGAGACTGTACAACTTGGAAGTCCGGTGAAGATTTAGGTCCTAGAAAACCTAAAGATTCTTGATTCTGTGCTACAGGTTTACCGGTCAATAACTGGGAGGCTGGTTCCAATGATCTTGAAGATATAGTTTGTAGGTCAGAGTTAAACTCACTATTCATCCTTGTTTTAGAAGCAGGATCCAATGAGTGAAATCTTTCATCTAAGGTTCCACTATCCAACTTGGAAGGAGTCTTGGGATAAAGAGTTATACGAACACAAGAAAGTGCTTTTCTATTTGAGGGTGGAGTACATGCAGATGTTACTAATGTACACTGATTTGGGGCTGATTGGGAGACCACGTTATCGAACTTGGCTTCAACATTTATCATATTGGAAATGTATGATTTAAACTTATGTTGGTTATTCTTTTCTACTACATAATCCTGACCTGGAGGAAGAGGGGAATGGTATTTTCCCATGTGATCTACATCTGGGGCTTTGCTTTGTTCAAAGAGCTGACGTTGTTCAAGAAAAATGGAAGAAGGAAGGTCTGAAGCTATATAATCCTGACCTTGAGGAAAGGGAGAGTGGTTTTCTTTCATCTGATGATCTAAATGTGGGGCTTTGCTTTGTTCAAAGAGTTCTTGTTTTTCAAGAAAAATGCGACAAGGAAGGTTTGGAGCTACGTAATCCTGATGTTGAGGAGGGGAAGAATGGTATTTTCTCACATGGTGATCTGCATGTGAGGCTTTGCTTGGTTCAAAGAGCTCTCGTTGTTTAAGAATAATGTGCGAAGCAAGATCTGGAGTTATAGTTATATTCTTCTCTTTTACTCCTAGTGTGGAACTTGGTCTGCTCATGTTAATGAAGGTATGGTTATCAGAAAAATGAACTTCCTTGGCATTGCTACACTTTGCACTGGTACTGGGCTCAGAATCACTGCCTTTAAAATCTGATCTTTCTAAGAGTTTTTCTTCTTGCTGAGAATGTTCAACAGGTAATTTTTGGCTTTGCCTACTACTTTCTGCTAAAATAGTCACAGCTTTATCTGGTGAATGACTAACAATTTTAAATGATGAAGGGGAAGAGGTTCTCTGTTCTAGATCTCTGGGAGGATTTTGCTCTTCAGTGAAATGAGAATTAAATACCCCCACAGATGCTCCAGTACACTGGCTACCTTCAGTAACACCAACCTTAAGAACAGAGGAATCTGAAAAGCATTTAGAATGTCGGTGAGATGAAAAAGTGATGGAAGTAGTATACTTTTTCATGGGTTCTGGGGGCAGCATTTGTGATGAAGAATGACAATCCATTTCTTCATTTGGCAGATAAGCAGGTTCTACTAATTCTGACAGCCAAGGGTCTATCTTTTCATGGAATGGCATTCGAAGACCCTGGCTAATTCTGAAGTCATCAGTTGTAAAGTTTTGAAATGGGGAATGACTTCGTAACTGCAAGGAATTCCAAACTTTGAAATGGGGGTTACTTTGGTCTAGTGATTTGGAAAGGTTGATGTGTCTGGTTCTCCATGATGATGGACTCCGTTGTCCTCTGATCATTTCTGAGGGGTCAGCAGATCTGAAAACACAAGGGTGACTATCCAATTGTGGTTGTTCAGCAGTTAGGGTCCTGAAACATCCTTTTTCATGGCTCTCAATAATAATGTGACTACATACAGCTTCTGGCTTGTATCCTATTCCCCGTGGACTCTGTAAACCCTAGAAGACATAAACAAGTTCTTACTTGTAGTCCAAATAATTATATAAAAACCAGTTTTATAATCCAGGCTAAGAATTGACCACAAAGGTCCTGTTGATCTTTTACAATAAAACAGATAAGAACATAACAAAAAGGACAGTTAATTATAGGATAAAATGGGTCATGATAACTAAGACCACACAGTTAATTTCTTCTAAAAATGTTTCACTAAACAAACAAAAGTAAAGACTACTTTGGTCCCCCAGTATTCTCACCTTTTTTCTTTTAGTAACAGAGGTCCCTTACTCTAACCTTTGCTGGTCACATGGCCACAAAGCTGGAGACCTTTCTAGGTTCCTTTGTACCTAGGTGTGACCATATGACTAGGTTTAGGCCAATGGGTTATGAGCAAAAGCAGTAAGTATAAGTTCTGCTTCATGTCCTTAGAAAATCAAATTCTTGGCCTCCATGTTCCCCTACTACCACCATCACTACCATCACCATTATCTTGCCAGCTGAAAATGGTAATATCTAGAACAATCTCAGAAGCCATGTGTAATAATGGCTTAGCTGCCAAGCCTGCTTGGGTCTTTGGATAACTTCAAGGAAAAGAGCTCCCTTTCCTGCCTTAGACTACAATAAAAAAGAAAAAGAAAATTCTACCATATTTGAGCCATTGTATTTTGGGGTCTCTTTGTTATAGAAGCTTGGCCTATACCCTAATATTTTACCAATAATTGTGATGAAGAATGACAGAAAGGAATATTCCAAAGAATAGGAAAAAGAATGAGTACTTCTTCCTGGGGTAATGGATCAGAACCTAAAGCTACCATAAATATAAAACTTTTCTGAGATTTCTGTTTTACCTATTTGATGATAACAGCCACATTCGATTTCAAATAAAAATACCTAAAATTATGCTATCACTTCTGATAGTAGTTGTGTAGGAGTAGTTGTACTTTCTCCTATCTGTCTGATAAGTATAACTAAAAGTCCTAGACATTATAAATAAAACAAACATAAGAATTATCTGAAAGATCTAGAGAAGGCAGGCTGGCTAGGGATTTTGGGACCTGAGGAATGATATGGTAGTGAAATCCCTGGGTTTTCTTTTTACGTCATATATTCCAGATTTGGGAGCTAAAGAAGCCAGCAACACAGGAAAAAGGGCATAGACAAAGGCTCTAATAAAAACCCACTCTCATTAGCTAAAAAAAAAAAAAAAAAAAAAAAAAAAACCAGTAAAAGTGAAGTCTAGCAAGACAGAAAACTTTTAGACCGTAACTGCTCTATTCCAGCCAAACACCACAGGAAAAAAAAAAAAACTGCTTTTCTCATATCAGCAAAGGCTAAATGAGGAGCCTAAACCTCTACCCTTGCTAAATGATTACAAGACACCCCAACATCCAAGCCAAAGTATTAGAGATGGCCAAGTAGGGGCCCAGGACGTATTTTTGCCCTTGATGGCTGGTAAGGAGCTACCCCTTGCTGTGGTATCAGTGGAGACCACAGAGGGAAACTGGACTTTTCCATTCAGCAGCAATGACAGGCCCCCCTCTCCCCCAGCTATAGGCTGGAAGAAAATTTTGTAAACCTTATATCCAATAAAAGACTTGTATCTAACATATATAAAGATATCCCAAACCTTAACAGCTTAAAAAAAAAAAAGACAACCCAATTAGAAAAATGGGCAAAAAAACCAACATTTCACTGACTAGAATAGAGATGGGACATAGGGGCATAATAACATGTTCAACACGATTAACATTAAGGAAATGAAAATTAAAACTACAACGATTGCTTCTGTACAAGAAAGGAAACAGTAGACAAAACCAAAAGACAACTGACAGAATAGAAGATATTTGCAAATGACATATCAGATAAAGGGCTAGTATCCAAAATCTATAAAGAACTTATCATGGGGCACCTGGGTGGCTCAGTCATTAAGCATCTGCCTTCGGCTCAGGTCATGATCCCAGGACCCTGGGATCAAGCCCCACATTGGGCTCCCTGCTCCGCGGGAAGCCTGCTTCTCGCTCTCCCACTCCCCCTTGCTTGTGTTCCTTCTCTCGCTGTGTCTCCCTCTGCCAAATAAATAAATAAAATATTTATCAAAAAAAAAAAAAAAGAACTTATCAAACTCAACACCTAAAGAACAAATAATCCAGTCAATAAATGGGCAGAAGACATGAACAGACATTTTTCCAAAGAAGACATACAAATGGCCAACAGATGCATGAAAAAGTGCTCAACATCACTCAGCACCAGGGAAATACAAATCAAAACCACAATGAGATACCACTTCACACCAGTCAGAATGGCTAAAATTAACCACTCAGGAAATGACAGATGTTGGCAAGGATGCGGAGAAAGGGGAACCCTCCTACACAGTTGGTGGGAATGCAAGCTGGTGGAGTCACTCTGGAAAACAGTATGGAGGTTCCTCAGAAAGTTGAAAAGAGAGCTACGCTACAACCCAGCAATTGCACTACTAGGGATTTACCCCAAAGAAACAAATGTATTGATCTGAAGGGGCATCTGCACCCCAATGTGTATAGCAGCAATGTCCACAATAGCCAAACTATGGAAAGAGTCCAGATGTCCATCGACAAATGAATGGATAAAGATGTGGCGCGTGCGCACACACACACCCGAATATTACTCAGCCATCAAAAAAATGAAATCTTGCCATTTGCAACAACATGGTAGAACTAGAGGGTATTATGCTAAGCGAAATAAGTCAGTAACAGAAAGACAATTATCATATGCTCTCATTCATACGTGGAATTTAAGAAACAAAACAGAGTATCATAGAGGAAGAGAGGAAAAAATAAAACAAGATGAAACCAGAGATGCAGACAAACTGTAAGAGACTCTTATCATAGGAAACAAACTGAGGGTTGCTGGAGAGGGGTAGGGATGGAGGGATGGGGTAACTGGCTGATGGACATTAAGGAGGGCACAGGATGTAATGAGCACTGGATATTATATAAGACTGATCAATCACTGACCTCTACTTCTGAAATCAGTAATACATTATATGTTAATTGAATTTAAATGTAAAATAAAAATAAATTTTAAAGAAAACTATAATGATTCTTCTGCATCTACTGAGATGATCATATGGTTTTTATCCTTTTGCATGTTAATGTGATGTATCACATTGATTTATTTGCAAATAAATTTATTTGCATCCCAGGAATAAATCCCACTTGATCGTGGTGAATGATTTTTTTAATGTATTATTAGATTGAGTTTGTTAATATTTTGTTGAAGATTTCTGCATCTGTGCTCATTAGATATACTGGCCTACAGTATTCTTTTTTTCTGTAATGTCTTTTTTTTTCTTTTTTAAAGATTTTATTTATTTATTTGACAGGGAGAGACACAGGAAAGAGGGAACATAAGCAGGGGGAGTGGGAGAGGGAGAAACAGGCCTCCCGCCGAGCAGGGAGCCTGATGTGGGACTCAATCCCAGGACTCTTAGGATCACGACTTGAGCCGAAGGCAGATGGCCAATGACTGAGCCACGCAGGTGCCCCTTTTTCTGTAATGTCTTTAAACGATTTTGGTATCAGGGTAATGCTGGCATTGTAGAAGGAATCTGGAAGTTTCCTTCCTCTTCTATTTTTTGGAATAGTTCGAGAATAGGTATTAACTCTTCTTTAAATGCTTGGTAGAATTTACCTGTGAAGCCACCAGGTCCTGGACTTTTGTTTGTTGGGAGTTTATTACTGATTCAATTTCATTGCTAATAATTGGTCTGTTCAAATTTTCTGTTTTTTCCTAATTCAGTTTTGGAAGGTGATATGTTTCTAAGGAATTTATCCATTTCTTCTTGGTTGCCCAATTTTTTGTCATATAGTTTTAATAATATTCTTATAATCCTTTGTATTTCTGTGGTATTAGTTGGTATTTCTCCTCCATTTCTGATTTTATTTATTTGAATCCTTTTTTTTTTGATAAGTCTTACTAAAGGTTTATCAATTTTGTTAATCTTTTCAAAGAACTAGCTCCTGGTTTCATTGATCAGGTCTATTTTTTTTTTTTTTTTTTTTTAGTCTCTATTTCATTTACGTCTGCTCTAATTGCTATTATTTCCTTCATTCCACTGGCTCTGGACGTTGTTCTTTTTCTAGATCCTTTAGGTGTAAGGTTAGGTTCTTTGAGATTTTTTTTGCTTCCTGAAGTAGGCCTGTATTGCTGTAATCTTCCCTCTGAGAACTGTTTTCACTGTATCCCAAAGATTCTGAGTCATTGTGTTTTCATTTTCATTTGTCTCCCTGTATTCTCTGATTTCTTCTTTGATTTCCCATTCATTGTCTGTAACATCACATTATTAAGAGAAAGAATAAAACCAGTAAGATCGTCTCAATAAATGCACAAAAAGCATTTGACAAAGTACAACATCCACTCATGATAAAAACTCTCAACAAAGTAGATTTAGAGAGAACATACCTCAACATAATAAAAGCCGTATATGAAAATCTCACAGCTAACATCATACTCAGTGGTGAAAAACTGAGAGCTTTTCCCGTCAGGAACAAGGTAAGGATATCCACTCTCACCAGTTTAATTCAGCATAGTACTGGAAGTCCAAGCCACAGCAATAAGACAAGGAAAAGAAATAAAAGGCATCCAGTTGATAAGGAAAAAGTAAAACTTTCACTATTTGTAGATGACATAATACTATATATAGAAAATCCTAATTACTCCACCAAAAAACTACTAGAACTGACAAATGAATTCAGTAAAGTAGAAGGACACAAACACAAAATTAATATACAGAGATCTGTTGCATTTCTATATGCTAATAATGAAGTAGCAGAAAGAGATATTAAGAAAATAATCCTATTTACAACTGAACCAATAATAATAAAGTCCTAAGACTAAAATTAACCAAGGAGGTTTAAAACCTGAACTCCAAAAGCTGTAAAAACACTGAAAGAAACTGAAGATGACACAAACAAATGGAAAGATATTCCATGTTCATGGATTTGAAGAACCAATATTGTTAAATGATACTAAATAGTCAAAGACTAGATGCTTTTCCCCTAGGACAAGAACAAGACAAGCATGTCCATTCTTCCTCCTATCTTCAATATCATACTGTAGGTCCTAGCCAGGGCAATCTGGAAAGAAATTAAAATCCAGATTGGAAAGGAAGAAGTAAAACTATATTTATAAATGACATGATCTTCATAAAGAAAATTCCAAGGAAACCACACAAAACCAACCAGCTTGTTAAGAAACTAGCTCAGGAAAGTTGCAGGATTCAAGCTCAATATACAAAACTCAACTGTATTTCAACACACAGTAAACAATCCAAAAACAAAACTTAAGAAAACAATTCTATTTACAATAGCACAAAAAATAAAATACATAAGAATACATTTACCAAAATAAATATAAAACTAGCACACTACAAAACACTGTTGAAAAAAATTATGGATAATCAAAACAAATGGAAAACTGACCCAGTGGACTTGAAGACAATACTGTTAAAATGGCAATACTCCCCATATTGATCTATTGGTTCAAGGCAATTCCTATCAAAATCCTACCTGGCTTTTTTTTTTTTCCCCCCCAAAATTTGACAAACATATCCTAAAGTTCATATAGAAATTCAAGGGACCCATAGTAGCCAAACCAACCTTAAAATGATGAACAAAGTTGGAGGTCTCACTTTCTGATGTCAAAACTTACTAAACAGCTAGCGTAATTGAAACAGGGTAGTACTGGCACAGGATAAACATATAGATCAAGGGAACAGAACCGACAGTCCATAAATAAACACTAACATTTATGGTGACTTGATTTTCAACGAAGGAGCCAAGAAAATCCATGGGAAAAGAATAGTCTTTTCAATAAACAATGCTAGGACAACTGATTATCCAGGTGTAAAAGAATGAATTTGCATTCCACATAAAAATTGCCTCTGTGGGTATAGGCAGCACAAGTATATAAAACTGTATAATATATACAATTGTGTATACATATATATAAAATATATAAATACATAAAATATAATTATAATATATAAATATATATTAAATTTAAAACTTCTGTGCATCAAAATATACAACCAACAGTGTAAAATGGCAACCTACAGAGTGGGATAAAATATTTGCAAATCATGTATCTGATAAAGGGTTAATATCTGGACTGTATAAAGAACTCTTACGACTCAAAAAAAATTAAAACCAATTAAAAAATGGGCAAACATCTTAAATAGACATTACTCCAACGAAGATGTACAACTGGCCAACAAGTACATGAAAAGATGGTTAACATCACTAATCATCAGGGAAGTGTAAATCAAAAGCACAATGAGATACCACTTCACACCTGTAGGATGGCTATTATCAAAAAAAGCAGAAAATAACAAGGGTTGGAGAGGACGTGGAGAAATTAGAATCCTTGTGCACTGCTGGTAGGAATGTAAAATGGTGTAGCTGTTGTGGAAAAACAGTATGACAGTTCCACAAAAACTTAAAAATAGAATGACCATATAATCTAGCAATTCCACCTTTTTTTAAAAAAAAATATTTTATTTATTTATTTGACAGAGAGAAACATAGCGAAAGAGGGAACACAAGCAGGGGGAGTGGGAGAGGGAGAAGCAGGCCTCCCTGCGGAGCAGGGAGCCCGATGCGGGGTTCGATCCTAGGACCTTGGGGATCATGACCTGAGCCAAAGACAGACGCTTAACACCTGAGCTACCCAGGTGCCCCCTCTAGCAATTCCACTTGTGAGTCTATACCCCCAAAAATTAAAAAGTAGGGTCTCAAGGAGATATTTGTATGCTCATGTTCATAGTAGCACTATTCACAAACAACCAAAAGGTGGAAGCAACTCAAGTGTCCACTGATGGATGAATGGATAAACAAAATGTGGTATATACATACAATGGAATATTATTCAGCCTTAAAAAGAAAAGAAACTGACACAGGCTACAACATGGATGAACCTTGAGGACATAATGTTAAGTGAAATAAGACAGTCACAAACAAATACTGTATGATCATACTTTTATGAGATACCTAAAGGAGTCAAATTCATAGAAGCAGAAATTAGAATGGTGGTTGCCAGTGGTTGGGGAGAAAGGGAAGTGAGGAGTTATGGTTTAATGGATATAGTTTCAGTTTTACAAGAAGAGTTCTGGAGATCAGTTGTACAACAGTGTGAATATTGTTAACACAACTGAATTGCATACTTAATAATAGTTAAGATGGGGGTGCCTGGGTGGCTCAATCGATTAAGTGTCTGCCTTCAGCTCAGGTCATGGTCCCAGGATCCTGGGATCGAGTCCCGCATCAGGCTCCCTGCTTAATGGGGGGTCTGCTTCTCCTTCCCCTTCTGCCCCTCCCCTTGCTTTTGCTCTCTCTCTCTCTCTCTCTCTAATAAATAAAATCTCTAATAAATAAAATCTAATTAAAAAATAGTTAAGATGGTAAATTTTGTTTTATATATTTTACAGAATTTTCAAAGATAAATTTTATATTGCCTCAAAACGGATCACAGACGTAAATATAAGAACTAAAACTAAGTATCTTTCAAAAAAGATAAATCTGTAATTCTGAGTTATGCCATGATTTCTTACTCTAACACCAAAAGCATAAGCAATAAAGGAGAAGTGTAAGTTGGACTTCATCAAAATAAAAAATTTGTGCTTCAAAGGTCACCATCAAGAAAGTAGAATGACAGCACACAGAATGGGAGAAAATATTTGCAAACAGTGTATCTGTTAAGGGACTAATTTCAGAATAAATAAAGAACTCTTAATTTTCAACAGTAAAAAAGACAACAAATTTACAATGAACAAACGAAGGGAGGAAAAGTACACTTGTGACAAGCACCGGTTGTATGGAAGTGCTGAATCAGTATATTGCACACCTGAAACTGATATTACATTGTATGTTAATTAACTCAAATTTAAATAAAAACACAAAATAAAACAAAATAAAATAAAAACAAAACTATATTAAATTAAAATAAATTAAATTAAAATAAAATGGGAAAGAATTGGGATAGAGACATTTCTGCAAAGATGAATGAGAAGATGTTCTACATTTTAGAAATAAAAAACACAATGCTACTTTACATCCCATAGAACTACTATAATCAAAAAGAAAATAACAAGTTGGAAAGAATGTGAAGAAGCTGGAACCCTCACACACTGCTAATGGGAATGTAAAACGGTGCAGTTACATTGGAAAACTATTCATTGGTGCCTTAAAATGCTAAACATTCATCCCAGAAGTTCCACTCTTAGGTATGTACACAAAAGATATGAAAACATGACCATTCAAAAACCTGTGTACTTATGCTCATGGCAGCACCATTCACAAGAGCAAGAAAGTGGGAAAAAGCAAATGTCTATCAACTGGTGAATGGATAAATAATATCTATACAAAGCAATATTTGGCAATAAAAAATACTCATTCATGCTGCTATATAACATGGGTGAATATTAAATACATTATACTGAATACAAAAAGGTAGTCATAAAAGATCACATATGATTCCATTTATATCAAATTTCCAGAAGAGGCAAATCCACAGAGGGAGAAAGTGGATTAGTTTTTACCTAGGGCTAGGAGAATTAAGGGGAGGAGAGAGGATGATAAAAATGTTCTAAAATCAATTAGTGTATGTTTCTGTAAATGAAGTAAAAAACACTGAATTACATACTTTAAATGGGTGAACCTTACAGTATATAAATTGTACTGAGGTTACAAAAGTACTGTTTAGCTGATACATATCCTTTATTAATTTTCAGAGATAATTTCTCAATTACAAATTTCACTTACAAGATGTTAGAGTTTATCAGCTTATATTATTCTCACTGCTCAGTTTACTATCAGAAGTCACAGACTTCAATGTCACAAACCAGAAAAGAAATAAAGTTCTCCCATGTCACATAAAACTAAACACATACATGCACGTATGCAGACACACAGTCACCTAGCACTAAAAGCAAAAATGTACTCCCTACAAAGAAATGAAACCTGGATTACTAGTCATGCAAAACTTCCTTGAAAATCAAACTTAGGGAAACAAATGTTTTTAAAAAAAATACAAAAGGGTTACTATAAGGTTGAGCATAAAATTTTAGAAAAATTTCTAAATTACCAAAGAGTTATTTAAGAGGGATAATTTTGTAAGTTGTTCATAGTTTTATGTTTTAAGACCTTGAAACCAAAAATTTTTAAAAATAGTTAAAAAATTTCTACTTGTATTAGAACCAACAAGTATGCTAAGTGTTTTTTTTTTTTTAAGATTTTATTTATTTATTTGACAGAGAGAGAGACAGAGAGAGCACAAGCAGGGGGAGCAGCAGGCAGAGAGGGAGGGAGAAGCAGGTTCCCCACTGAGCAAGGAGCCAGATGCAGGGCTCGATCCCAGGACCCTGAGACCATGACCTGAGCTGAAAGCAGATGCTTAACCAACTGAGCTGCCCAGGCGCCAGCTAAAATGTTATTTTTAAATGTTTTTTGGAAAAACTTGAAATTTCATCTTGCTATACATTTAAAATCAACCTTATTAAACCTACTGGGATGAGAATTTCATTTACATTCAAAACAACCTAAATATACAACAGTGAGTCTATGCAATAATACTGTGTATGTATGTGTGTAACTTTAAAATATATTCTTTATATATATTTATATATATATAGCTTTATATATATATAAAGCTTTTAAAATATATTCTTTTAGAAGAATGTTTAATGGAGAAATGAACATAAGCAAAATATGAGACCCAATATAGAATATATTAATCAATTTATATGCAAATGTCTTCTTGAAGCAAAATTCACATTACATGAAGTTAACCACTTTAGTGTGTATAATTCGGTAGCATTTTGAACACTTTTATCCAGTGTAACCATCACTTCTATCTAGTTCTAAAACATTTTTATCAACCTCAGAGGAAACCCATATCCATGAAGCAATCTCTACCTCTTTTCTCCTCATTCAGCATTCAGCATTTGGCAACTAACTAAAAAGCTTTTTGTCTCTATGAATTTACCTACTCCTATAAATGGAATGATATGTGTCATATCTACATTCTACTTTGCATGTTTTCAAGGTTCACCTATACTGTAGCATGTTTCAAAAAATTTTGTACTTATTTATGGTTGAATAATATTCCATTGTATTGAATATGCCATCCTTCCTTCACCTAATCATCACTGATGAACATTATTTTGTAAACAGTGCTGCTATGAAAACTTATGTACAATTTTTGCTTGAACATCTGTTTCCAACTGTTTTGGATACATACCTAGTAGTGGAATTGCCAGGACTTATTATTATTACTATTATTATTATTGGCTATCCTGTTTACCTGAGGAACCACAAAGCTGGTTTTCACAGTGGCTACACTACTTTTCATTCCCACCAGCAAAGTACAAGGGTTCCAATTTCTCCATATCCTTGCCAAGACTTTTTATTTTCCATTTACTTAAAATGCAGCTACCGTGATAGGTTTGAAGTGGTTATCACTGTCCTTTATTTCTTCATATGGCTTTGAGTTGCTATCCAGTGTCCTTTCATCTCCCCTGAATGACTTCCTGGAGCATTTCTCACATGACAAATTCCCTAAATCAATGTTTATCTAGTCTTAAATTCTTACACATTTTGAAAGATAGCTTAGTTAGATGTAGAATTCTTGGTTGGCAAGGTTTTTTTTTTTTTTTTTAAATACTTTAAATACATCACCCCACTCCCTATAGGCCTCCATAGTTTCTAAAGAGAAGTTAACCATTACTCTTACTGAAGATTCCTTTGTAAGTGATATTACTTCTTTACTGCTGCTTAAAAGATCTCCTGTCTTTGGTTTTTGACAATTTGACTATAATGAGTCTCAGTGAGGAACTCTTTCACTTAATCCTGCTTGGAGTTCATTAAGCTTTTTAGATGTATAGATATATGATTTCCATCAAATTTGGGAGTTTTCAATAGCTACATCAAATACCGCCTCTGCCCCTTTCTCTTTTCTCTCTCCTCCCAGGATTTTCATTATTACATATGTTGGTATGCTTGATGGTATCTCATGGTCCTGTTTTTTTGTTTTTGTTTTTGGTGCAAAAAGGTGGTTTTATTAAAGCGCGGGGACAGGACCGGTGGGCAGAAAGAACTGAACTCGGGTTGTGAGGAGCAACTGATTATATCTCATGGCTCTGTTAATTGTTCTTCATTCTTTTCTCTTTTGGGGACTCAGACTTTTTAATCTCAATTGATCTTTAAGTTCATGGATTCTTTGTTCTGCCTACTCAAATCTGCTACTGAAACCTTCAAGTGGATTTTTTTAAATTTATATGACAGAGAAAGAGACAGCGAGAGCGGGAACACAAGCAGGGGGAGTGGGGGAGGGAGAAGCAGGTTTCCCGCGGAGCAGGGAGCCTGGATGCGGGGCTCGATCGCAGGACCCCGGGATCATGACCTGAGCCGAAGGCAGACGCTTAACGACTGAGCCACCCAGGCGCCCCTTCAAGTGGATTTCTATCCTTTTGATGTCTCTATTTGATGAAACATCATTTTTTGGTTTTCTTTAGTTCTTTAACCATGGCTTTCTTTAGCTCTCTGAGCATATTTAACATGGTTGATTTAAAATCTTTTTCTAATAAGTATAATTCCTGGGCTTCCTCAGGCACAGTTTTTATTGATTACTTTTTTCCCTGAGAATGGCCGCTTTGTTTAAGTACTTCATAATTTGGTAAAAATGGACATGGCAACTCTGGATATCAGATTCTCCTCCCTACCTAGGGTTTATTTTTACTTGTAGACTGTTGTTTGTTGGATACTTTTCTAAACTATTTTTGTGAAAGGTTTGTATTCTTTTTTGTGTGTAGCACTGAAATCTATGTGTTCTTAGCTTAATAATTGGCTACTGTTTTGAGTTTCTTTAAAATATGCAGCCAAAAAGAAGAAAGGAAAAGGAAAGGGAAGGAAAGGAAAAGGAAAGGAAAAGGGAAAAAGGAAAGGAGGGAAGGAGGGAAAAAAAATCCTACTAGTCTTTTCTAATTTTCCCCAAGTTAGGGTACTTCTTCAATACTTAGCCATATTATTTACAATACTGCTTCACACTCCACTTCTCACTTGTGCAACACAAAGCCTGAAAGGTTAGCCAAAGTGAAGTTCAGGGTCTTCTCAGGCCTTTCTGAGAATGAGTCCAGCCCTGGGCATACACCTGGCCTTCTCAATTCCTCAATATAAGCAGGAGCCTTTGAAAGTCCCTTCCTCCCCCCAGGTATTCCCCTTTCTCAACTGCTTCCTTCCCAAACTTTTCAGTGTGTTTATTGTTTATTCTGATAACCCTAGGCTCAGGCTGCTATGGGCCGGTATTTTGGCCATTAAATGTTTTTAACAAACACTGGCAGGGAAGCTGTCCCAGCCCTGGGGAAACTCTCCCTTAACTCCTTGTGGGAGCTGCCAGACAGGTTAAAACATGCCACAACAATGTGTTAAGAAAAAGGTTTGCATGGAGCACTGGGTGTTATACAAAAACAATGAAGCATGGATCACTACATCAAAAACTAATGATATACTGTATGGTGACTAACATAATAAAATAAAATAAAACTAAATTAAATTAAAAAAGAAAAAAGGTTTGCACTGTGTCCTTTGTAAACACTAACCTATACCAGAAGTGTGATCTGTCATCTTCAAAGCTACCATAAATTGAGGGATGGTAGGCGGGCAACTTAGGATGTCACAGAACTCACTTACTGAGTGCAACACCTCTTTACTTCAGTAATGGTTTCTGGTTTACTTCTAAAGTTCTGACTAGATTCCAGAGTTTTGCAGAAGTTGATTCTGACAGATTTTGCTAGCCTATTAGACTTTTTTTGTGTGGGAATGGAGCCCTAGAGTTCCTAATTCACCATTTTTGGTAACATCACTTACGAATGTTTTATATGCATAAAAAAGTATTTGATTTTTGATTATGTTAACTGCTAATTTCAAATACATATTCTTTATCATACTGGGGCATTGTTCTTCTACTCTAATTTAAAGAAATATTTTTAATTGGGAAAAGATTTTCATTCTTTACTTTTATTCCCAAATACCTATTTGGAGCCTATTGAAATAACTGTGGTTTTGCTACTAATGTAAAATATATATTTATAAATTACCTATTACTGCTTTGCTATATCAAGCCCTACTTGCCCAATATAAGTTTTTTTTTAAAAAAATATGATACCAAATACCAAATATTAATACTTATTTTAAACATTTTTGCATCTTTATTTGTCACAAGATTTTTCTTAATATATATACGTTCTATTGTGGTAAGAACACTTAATATGAGATGTGCCCTCTTGACAAAGGTACATCCTTTTTTTAAGTGTGCAATAAAGTATTGTTAACTATAGGCACCATGTTGTGAACTAGATCTCTAGAACTTGCTCATCTTGCATAACTGAAACAATATACCAGTTGAACAGCAATTCCCATTTCCTCTGCCCCACAGCCCTGGCAATTACCATTCTACTCTTTCCATGAGTTCAACTATTTTAGAAATCTCATATAAGTAGAATCATACAGTTGTTCTTCTCTGACTAGTTTATTTTACTTAACATGACGTCCTCCATGTTCACCCATGTTCTTGCATATGGCAGGATTTCCTTCTTTTCTAAGACTGAATAACATCGCTTTGGATGTATATACCACATATTCTTTATCCACTCACCCATCAATAAACAAAGAAGTTGTTTCCTTAACTTGACTATTGGGATGTGATGTGATAACTGTACTAATGCTACAATGAATATAGAAGTGTAGATATCTCTTCAAGATCCCGATTTCAATTCTTTTGGATATATACACAGAAGTAGGATTTGCCGGATCATATAATAATTCATTTTTAAATTTTTGAGGAACCTCCATTCTGTTTTCTATAGTGGCTGCACTATTTTACACCCCCTCCAACAAAGCACAAGGGTTCTGATTTCTCCACATCCTCTCCAACCCTTGTTACCTTTTGATTTTTTGATAGTAGTCATCCTGATGTGTGTGAGGTAATATTTTGTTGTGGTTTTCATTTGCATTTCCCTGATAATTAGTGATGTTAAACAAGCTTTCATGTACTTGTGGACAGCTGTATATCTTCTTCTTTGGAGAAATGTCTATTCAAGGCCTTTGCCTATTTTTTTTTAAATCAGGTTTCGTTTTGCTATCATGGTGTAAGAGTTCCTTATGTATTTTGGATGTTTAAAGATGTGTGGTTTGTAAATATTTTCTCCCATTCCGTAGTTTGCCTTTTCACCCTACTGACTGTTTTCTTTGCTGTGCAGAAGCTTTTTAATTTGAGGTAGTCACAGTTGTCCATTTTTGCTTCTGTTGTCTATGCTATAACTATAAGGTGTTATGTGTAAGCTTTCATGGTAGCCACAAAGAAATAACCTACAGAAGATAAAGAAGAAGGAAAAAAAAAAAAAAAGAAAGAAAGCAACCGAAGCCCAACCCTGCAAAAAATTTACGAATCACAAAGACAACCAGGGAAGAAAAAAGGGACAAAAGAACTACAAGACAGACAGAAAACAATTAACAAAATGGTAAGAGTAAGTCCTTCCCTATCAATAATTACTTAAAATGTAAATGGATTAAACTCCCCCCCCAATCAAAAGACATAGAGTGGCTGAATGGATGAAAAAGCACATCCAACTACATGCTGTCTACAACAGATTTACTTTAGTTTTAAGGACACACATAGGCTGAAAGTGAAAGGATGCAAAAAGATACTCCATGTAGAGGTGTCTGAGTGGCTCAGTCCATTAGGTGTCTGCCTTCAGCTCAGGTCATGATCCCAGCGTCCTGGAATTGAGTTCCGCCATCAGGCTCCCCACTCAGCGGGGAGTCTGCCTCTCTCTCCCCCTCCCCCATGCTTGTGCTCTCTCTCTCTCTCTCTCAAATAAATAAATAAATAAATAAATAAATAAAATCTTTAAAAAAAGAGAGAGAGATACTCCATGCAAATGGTAACCAAAAGAGCACAAAAGTGGCAATACTAATTATCAGACAAAATAGAGTTTAAGTCAAAAATTGTCATAAGAGACAAAGAAGGTCATTATATAATGATAAAGGGTCAATTCATCCAGAAGAAATAACAATTATGTATATACACACACCCAACATCAGAGCACCTAAATATATAAAGCAAATATAAGAAATGAAGGGAGAAACACACAGCAATAAAAATAGTAGCAAAAATAGTAGCAAACTTCAATACCCTACTTTCAATAACGGATAGAATATCCAGACAGAAAATTCAGTAAAGAAACAGTGGACCTGAACAATATTACAGACCAAATGGTCCGAACAGATATATATAGATAATTAAACCCAAAGCAAAATATACTTATTTTTCAAGTGCACATGGAACATTCCTCCGGTTAGGAATTTGTGTGGTCAAATTCACACCTCACATGTGTGCTCAAATAACAATTCTTAACTAATTCAAGAGGACTGATATCATACCAACTATCTTTCCTGACCACAATGGAATGAAACCAGAACTCAGTGATAGAAGGAAAACAGAAAATTCACAAATATGTAGAAATTAAACAACATACTCTTGAACAACTGATGGGTCAAAGAAGAAATCAAAAGAGAAATTAGAAAATATCTTGAGACAAGTAACAAAAATACAACACACTAAAACTAATGGGATGTAGCAAAAGCAGTACTAAGAGGGAAGTTTATAGTTATATGCCTACATTTAAAAAAAAGAGATACCTAATAAAGAACATGACTTAATACCTCAAGGAACTAGAAAAAAAAAAAAGCGCAAAGTTAGCAGAAGGATAAAACTAATAAAAATTAGAGCAGAAATAAACCAAATAGCATAAAAACAAAATAAAAAATTAAAGAAACTAACAGTTGGCTATTTGAAAAGATAAACAAAATTGGCAAACCTTTAGCTAGACTACAGAAAAGAAAGAAGACTCAAATAAGATCGGAAACGAAAGAGGAGACATTACTTCCTACCTACCAACATGTCCTAACTACTCATCAATCAGGCAGAAAGCACAGAACTCTGGCCATTAGAAAACGAATGGCCACACATATGTAACTACCCATGTGCCTGAATCCTTCATTTTTGATGAAAACCTATTGCCTGTAATGAGACCATAGTGTGAATATTTACTTGACCTTTTTATGTAGAATGGATTTTCCTTTCTGTATGGAGGTGTATAATATATCCAGACATAAAAATCGCTGTTCAATCAGGTCAAATAATTCCCATAATATTATCCCTAAAATCTGGTCTAGAAAAACTACCCCATTTTCTAACTGGTAAGACAGAAAATGAAAAGAAGCCACTGATGTGAGGCCACTGAAAATGGACTGTGGGAAAATTATTAAAATTATTAAAATGTTGGGCAGGAAATCTTCATCTCTAGGAATTCATTAGGTGAGAAAAATCCGTATTCCTTAATAAATTAAAAAGAATCTCAAAAATAAAAAGAGACATTACAACTGCTATCAAAGACTTTCATAATTTTCTTTTTTGAAGAATCTGAAATTTTTGTATCAACATTCTCAAGTATCAGTATTCTCAAGTAAACTAAAATTTTTATTTTCTTTTATGCATTAGAGAAATATTTAGATAGCATGGGACTTATCCATTATTCAACAGTTTCAAAGACTCACCCATATAAACATCTGAATCAGGTATGTTTTTCCCCAACTTTTTTTTTTAAGATTTTATTTATTTATTTGACAGAGAGATAGTGAGAACAGGAACACAAGTAGGGGGAGTGGAAGAAGGAGAAGCAGACTCCCGCCAAGCAGGGAACCTGATGTGGGGCTCCATCCCAGGATCCTGAGATCATGACCTGAGCCGAAGGCAGACGCTTAACGACTGAGCCACCCAGGGTCCCCATTTCCCCAACTTTTTGTTATGAATGTACCAAAAGGTTGGTAGAGGGCTATCTCAGGGACTTCTGCTTTCTGGTTCCTCGTGTATGAACCTTGGAAGTTGCCACTATGTCCTAACAACAGACTGAAAAACGAAAAACTCTTCTTGGATCCACAAGGAAAGTAAGGACATAGGGAAAATCACTGTCCCCAGAAAGAAAGACAAATACAGGGAGTTCAGGCTTACAGGAGCAGAGACCACTGAACAGAAACCACTGTGGGAACCAGTGTTGGTTAAGAAAATTGCTGGAGGCTCAGTGTGGATAAGTCTGAAAATTAAAAACTCCAGGGGAAACCCAGTCATAGGGGTACCCTAACACTTCTGTGAGTTTTACCTCCAGGAGACTAACCAGGTTCTCACAATAAATACTGGAGAAAAATCCCCACCTGCTTTTGAGAGGAGAAAAGGAACTATTCTGAAATAGGCCAGACCATTCTGTTGTTAACAAGGCCTGCACTCAGGAGAGACTAATAAACCATAGCCTAATCTGCTGGGGAATTATCAGAGCCTAACTGGCATGGGTGAAAGAAAATTCCCAGGTCTAGTAAACTCAAGTATTCCATATGCGAGAAGGGAAATACACCTTCCACACCACTCTAGCCATTCTGTTCCACATAAGAGGGGAGAAAAAAAGCTGAGAAATATTTAAGTCACAGTTCAGAAGTATAGGCTCACTAAAAGACTGAGATCTAATCATAGGACTATATAGAATGCTTTCCTTCTCCACATACCTTACCACCACATTACTCAAGGCCTATTTACAACAGTTCCTTTTACCTGATACATTATGTCTCCCTATGAATAAAAAATTACAAGGCATATGTGATGGAAAATAGCTACTATGACTTGCTGCCTCAGCACTTTACAGTATGACAACCCTGCTCACAACCAGAGTCTGGACAGTTAGACAAGGACCTTTAGGATTCCCCACCAGACATCCCCACTGTTTCCCTCGGACTTCTTTTATAATAACCATTTATGGTTGAGTCCATGAAAAGTTAGTGACCTCTGCCCCAACTACCTTATAAGTAGTAGGTGTTTGCTACCCTGCTCTCTATCTCCTGCTCACTCATGATCTAGGATGGAGGACTGCCCTTCCCCTGGCTCACTGAATGCCTTCCCTACTCTCACCCCCACTTCTGGGATCTGTAAGTAATAAGAGATCTTATAACCTTACTTCTTTTGTGTGACGGTAAAGCTGCATCTTCAATCAAAATGACCCTGGGATTTTCACTTCCCCAAAGTCAAAACCCTTGAATGCTAAGGAAGCTACCTGCCAGCCCTGTGTAGGTGTTTTGTCCCTCCTCATTTAGCAGGTTATAATCTGCATATTCTTAATTTAATACAATAGCTACGGGCCCACAACACAATTGGGGACCAGGATGGGAGTGTGGGTGCAGTTTGTACCTCCATATAAAGCTTTTTACGTGTGACTTGGTCACTAACTTCCTCTCCCAGACTGTTCAGCCTCTCTGGGAAGGAACAACTGCTTGCTGGTAGTCTGTGGCATTGCTTTATGCTGCTGCAGGTTGTTGCTGTGGATCCCCACCCTAAACTGTCAGTGCCTATAAAAGGTCAGACTCTCCTGCAGAGACTGACCAGCAGGCCCTAGTCTGAGGTGGTAAGTTTCCCATTAGTCTCTAAAGGAGAGTCCATTGGGTGTCAGGTCTGGATGTGCTCCACTACAATCACATGCAAAAAGTCTCAGAATTGAGCCAAGGTGAGCTAACCAGGAAGACAGGGTTCTGCCTCTTTTCCACAAACAGATACTAGAGGTATAGGCTATCAGGTCCTGGAAGCCAAGGAGAATTCCCCTACATTCGTGCCAGTAGGGGAGACTAGCTGCTGGGTCCAGTATGTCGGTGGTTAGAGTGTTGATCTTAGAAAGCCAGCTCTAACCCGTAGTAGAGACATCTAGCTAATATGTCTTATTTGGTATCAATCGCTAAGAAATATCAGCCACAGGGACCCAATATATCTTTACCCAGCTGCCTATGAGCTAGCTATCTTAACAGCCCAGCCATTACATATAATCTTTGCCAGCCAGACATGGATGCCCTTACAGTGTCCTCTTGCACTGTCTGGCACTATATTGATGACATTCTAATCCCAGATTCCTTGGAGGATATGGTGTGCAAGGCCTTAACACAGCTGATAACCCACCTACAACATAGAGATTGGGCTACTGCACCACATAAAATTCAAGGTCCAGCTACAACTGTTAAATATCTTGGCATTAACTGGCCCTCTGAAGGCCAAGAATTCCACTCCTAGCCCAACATGTCTTAGCTCTCTTCACATTTTGGAGGCACACATGCCACACCTATCCACCATACTTAGCACCATTTATGCAGTTACACACAAATCCTCTACATTTTAACAGGGAGAAGCCCTACAACAAGCTTTACAGTTCACACAAAAGTCAACTCATCAAGCCCTATCCATGGTTCCTTCTGGCTCTTCCTTCCAGGTTGAGGCACTGGCCACCATGTACTATGCAGCCTGGAGTCTATGGACTAAACACCTTTCCTGGTTGCCTCTTGGCTTCTAGACCAGATGGCTGCCCTTTATAGCCACCTGCTACACCCCTTAAAACATCAAATTCTGGCTGTTTATTGGGTTTTGTTACAGAGACAACTGGACAGGAACAGACCCTGTTCTCCTGTGTACCCACATTCCTATTACATCATGCATAAGGGATGCCACCCAATAATGACTTAGCACAGCCACAAATGCCTCTTTGCTAAAATGGAAATGGTAGCTTCTAGACTTGGCCAAACCTGACATGGCAGATCTTTTCACATTACTGGAGGATGTGGCTTCCTGGATCCTTAGCCCACTGCCAATGGACCTTGAGGAACTGCTGACAGTGCTCCCACTGCTTAAGCCTCTGGTGACCTGGGGTAGTCCCTGGGAAGAGCTGATAGAACAAGAAAGGGATTCTGTATTCTTCATGGATGCAGTGGAGGCTGTTGGGAGAGTGGCAATATACCAGCCTGTCAGGGGTGCCATGCTTATCAAAGATGGTTAAGTGAAGGTTGGCTAGCTTGAACTTGTGGTGGTACAAATGGCTGTATGGAGTGCAGTTGCCCAGACAAGCCTCTTGCTCATATTTTCACTGACTAGTGGACAGTTGCTACCAGGCCAGCAGTTTGGTCAGACCAATTGCAATAGGATGATTTTCACATTCAAGGCTATCCCATTTGGGATGCCCCAAATTTGGAGAGGCAATGCCCTGACACCAGTCACAAATGAAGTTACCCATGTTTTAGCACATACAAATGCTACCACACCAGAGTCTAACTCCAAGGCAGATACCCTTGACCAAATTCAGGTCACCACAGGTTTGGGGCTCTCAACCACTGACTCTTTACCAATAACTGTCAGCTCTACCCACTGCCACAAAACCAGTTTCCCCATTGTCAACCATTCCAGCCTCTCTTAGTCACTACTTCATACTCCTTATTCCCTGTCTGAATGGTTCCATATCTCTTTGGGTCATGAGGGAACTGCAGCCACAATGGTTTGGGCCCACCGCCCCTGCAAAACACACTGTTTTTAACTGCAAATTATGCTCCCAAATCAAACACTGGAAACTGCCCTGCCATGCTTAATTTCTGCA
Organism: Eumetopias jubatus; assembly: GCF_037043125.1. Taxonomy (NCBI): domain Eukaryota; kingdom Metazoa; phylum Chordata; class Mammalia; order Carnivora; family Otariidae; genus Eumetopias; species Eumetopias jubatus. The sequence goes on from NW_028274815.1 coordinate 50,071,192, forward strand.
AGGAGATAGCCCCATAAGCTTCTGGCAGGTTGAATTCACTGGGCCACATCCTCTGTCAGCAGGCACTACCCACTTCACTACTGTACGTGTAGATACTTTTACCAGCCTGCTGTCTGCTACACCCATCAGGAACAGCTCTGTGGAACAAGTAAGCTCCTTCTTTTCTAAGTATATCCTGCCCCCACCATTCAGCCCTCTAGGCACCAGTGATTCAGATCAAGGATCTCATTTTACTGCTCACACAACATAGCACTGGACTTCCCAACAGGGTATCTGATGAAACTTTCATCTCCCATAGCAGCTACAGACTTCTGGCATTATTCAATATCACAAAGGAATTCTTTTAAATTCCTTGCTCCTTAAGTTAGAAGGCAGCAAATGGACTCCTAAATGGACTTCCTTGCTACTAGGGGCACTTTAAAACATTTTAAACTCTAGGACATATGGACACCACTCTCCTCATATCAACTAGGCTTATCTGGCCATGCTGTCTATGGCTGTTATCATGGGGTAATCTGATGCTTTTATCTTACAGAACAGTAGTATTTACATTTTCCCCAACATTACAGATTTAAAATGTCAATCATCTCACCTTCCAGTATTCCCTGACAACCTGATTGAGGACAGATGGTTACCTCCCCTAGTCATAGACAGTCCTGGCCCAGAAGAACACACACTATGCTGCTGCTGGACCACACTTACTCACTTGATATGTAAATTCCAATTGAAATTCCAATGTATAGTGGCTTCAGTGGATGGCTCATTTCTCCTAACCATACCTCCCCATAGGAAGTAGAAGTAATTGTACCTAGACCCCCTCAAAGTAGGGAAGAGGCACTCTGGCTGGTTGATACCAACACTATTGGATGACATCTTGGTGACATGATCATAACACTTGGCCCGACCTCACTTTATTTTCTTAAAAGATTTTATTTATTTGACAGAGAGACACAGCGAGAGAGGGAACACAAGTAGGGGGAGTGGGGAGGGAGAAGCAGGTTTCCCGCTGAGCAGGGAGCCCAATGCGGGACTCGATCCCAGGACCCTGGGATCATGACCCGAGCCAAAGGCAGAAGCTTAATGACTGAGCCACCCAGGCGCCCCAGCCCTACCCCACTTTAGAGGAGGCCACCAATGAGCTGCTGATCCACAATGGCCCCATAATAAATCTTCTCATGAGGCAGTCAGAAGGACAAAACCATAAAATGCAGATGCTTGCTACTATTGGCCTAACTCTATGCCTTTTGTACCATGTGGGTCATGAAGCTCCTCCTTGACCCCAGAAAGACAACACTAGAAAGCTGCTGGAAGCAAACAGTACTCGGTCACAACTGTACCCCAGGATGGGCAGATGGCGTGTGCTGAAGTCAGCCCTAGAGTGGCTGCATCAGGTGTGGAAACTAGCTAGGAGATTCAAGCCCACGATCTTAAGTAGAATCAATGGCATAAATGCTTAAGGCCACCAGCTGTAACACTGCCCTAATTTCAATCCTAACTGGCTGATAGGTTTATGCAGTTCAGACCCATCCCCAGTAATACAGGGCCAAACATTAAACAGTCAGAAACATATACCTAAGTTTTCTTTATACCAAGGCTACACATATGCCTCCAACCTTTACTATTTATGGATGGAGACGTGCTATGCCTCCGAGGACAGCACTGCCCAGTCATTTGAGGTATATTTCCCCAAGAACCTCAGTTTCTAGTTTACTCAGAGTTTACTAAGTTTACAGAGTTTACAAAGTTTACTAAGAAATGTGAACCAGTAGGTGTTTATGATGATGCAAGCAAACCTTAACTAGGGCACTCAAATCTATGTGACCCTGTTAGGCTCCTGGGCCCATCAGTTCCCCTCCTGGGTGGATACCTGGAAGAACCACCCTCCTCTGGGATGGCTCTCTCACTGCAACAACACTGGAGATGACAATACCCCAGCCCATGACGGCATGGGACAAAACTTCATCCCAAATGCTGCCTCCAAAACCTTCCACAATAGCAGAGATGACAACTGGGAAGATGACCCCCCTTGAGTGGTATTTTGTCAAGTTAAATTATGTGTTTACCTCAAGGCCCCCTTGCTTACTACAATGCTTGCTGCTGGAGTGTGAAGCAGTCTAGGACTGCCAGGCTGGTCTCCATTGCACTTTTGAGCTTTGAAAGGCCAAGGTATCTGTCAAGTCTCATAAACTTACAGAGGCTCCTTTAAACACTTCACTTAATTGCTTGCCCTCACCATACCCATTAAATTGGCCCATGCTTCTTACTGGGGGTTAGTAAATTTAATTTCTGCTCAAAGAACTCCTCTCTGGCTGTGGATGCTGCCACCAGAGCACCCCCCCAAACACTCTCACAGGACTACAGCCGTAGGGTCACCTCCCTCACAACCCCAAGGAGACCCTTTCCAACTGTCACCCCTCAGCTTTCCACAGTTCTCCCATTCAAGCTCTCCAATAGTCTATTTCTATCCCATGGGCAGGAACCAGGGCTCCTTTTTTGAGCCACTGTAATTGCTGGGAATGTTAATGAACTCAGCAAAGGCTTAGCCTAGCCTGCCCTCCTTTGCCCAACAAAAGGCATCCCACACATCTCTGCAGTTTGCCTGACCACTCTCTATGGTGTTCAACTGCTCCCATGCGGGACACTTTGCAGTACAGTACATGGCACCTGGCAGGAGACCCCACATGCTCTTTGTAATTCCCCATATCTACACAGGCACCAACACCACAAAAATGACTATAACATATACCTTGCCCCAAAGAACACAAACCCCACGGTCTTGAGCCTTGCAGCTTAGTCACCCAGGGGAACTCCAGCTTACTCTGGCTTCCACAATAAAACAGTGTTCACTATGAGTCCAGTGCCCTGGGGCCATCACACATACATAGTTCTCGATATATGCACTTCTTCCTCAAATTCCAACACATTTGCCTCCTTGCTGGTCCCCAGGGAGTCCTGTCTGTTCATACTAATGTACTTCAGTACCCTGGCATGACCCTTACAATCTAATAAACAGGAACCCCAGTCTGTCTTTCTGTTCCCTCATGTCAAAAGCATTCAGAATTCATCCTCATTATGTTGAAAATAGGTCTGCTACTATTCCTGGCGGGAACACCACCACACTAGGCACACAACAACAAATTATTAAGGCAAACATTAACCTGTCAGCCACCCTGGCTGAATACACTGGACTGCTACCCCAAAGCATAGACTTTATACAATAACATGATTCTTTAGGGCAGCTAGTTTTGGATAAGTGCTTTAGATTCCTTATTGGTCAAGGAAGAAGGTATACACACTGTGGAGTGCATCACCTGCTGCATATATATATTAGTAATTCTGGACAAATTCAGACAAATTTACAAAAGGTGGCCTAAGAGGTACAAATATTCCATAATCTTACCCAAGTTTTTAATTAGATACTTACCTTAACCTTATCCATGGGCTTTATTTTCTTGGCTGGACCCCGACAAATGGAGGGATGGTTACAGACAGGATTTTAAACTACCATTTCTCTATTGATATTGTTCACTGGCATTTTTGCTTTGCTTAAATGTTTCATGAGCTAGGTGACCAAAACCCTGCCAGTGGCTTTTAACATCTCCACCATCTGGACAGTGCCCATGGTTTTCCCTAAAGACTAATGCCTAGGCATCACAGGGTCAATTGTGATGAGAAAAAAGCTATTTTGAGTTGCTGCCTAGGCATTTTACAGTATGACAACCCTGCTCACACTCACAATCTGGACAGTTTGATAAGGACCTGAGCTTAGGATTCCCCGCCAGAAGTCTCCACTTTGTTTCCCTCAGGCAGCTTTTAAAACAACTACTTAGAGTTAAGATTATGAAAAGTTAGTGACCTCTGCCCAACCACCTTATAGGTAATAGGTGTTTGCTACCCTATTCTCTATCTTCTGCTTGCTCATGACCTGGGAGAGGACTGCCTTTCCCTCAGCTCACTGAGTGCCCCTTGCCCCTACTCAGACCCATCCTACCCACCGCTACCCCTGCTTCTGGGATCTATAAGTAATAAATGTTGTAACCTAACTTCCACTGTGTGAGTATACTGAAACTGCATCTTCACTCAAAATGATCGTGGGGTTTTCACTCCCCCAAAGTGGGAGTTTGGATGCTGAGGAACTGATCTGCCAGTCCTGTGAGCACAGCTAATGTCTCCTTATTCAGTGGGCTAAAATCTGCATAGTCATAAGGTAATATACCAGCTACAGGCCCCATAGGGTACTACATAGAATACTACATAGGATACTACAAAGCAAAAAAACTAGTTGAAAAGAGAGAGCATCAAAACTAGACATGTCAAGATGCTGATATGAAGAGATGAGAAACTTAAAACGATGATAAATATGCTAAGAGCTCTGATGGATAAAATGAACAGCAGGTACAAGGACAGTATAAGCAAGGAGATGGAAATCCTAAGAAAGAATGAAAAAGAAATGCTAGAGATTAAACCTTCAATAGAAATGAAGAATGCCTTTGATGGGCTTATTACTAGACCAGACATGGCTAAAGAAAGAATCTTGAGCATAAAGGTATCTCAACAAAAACCTCCCAAACTGAAAAGTGAAGAGAACAAAGACTGGAAAAACAAACAAAAGAACAGGACATCAAAGGACTCTGGGACAACTACAACAGGTGTAACGTATGAGCAATGGAAATACCAAAAAGAGAAGAAAGAAAGGAATGGAAGAAATATTTGAAATAACAATGACTAGGAATGCCTGGGTGGCTCAGTTGTTTAAGCATCTGCCTTCAGCTCAGGTCATGATCCCAGGGTTGTGGGACCTGAGTCCTGCATCAGGCTCCTTGCTCAGTGGAAAGCCTGCTTCTCCCTCTGCCTGCCGCCCTCTCCCCTTCCCCCACCCATGTGTGCTCGCTCTCTCTCTGACAAATAAATAAATAAAACATCTTAAAAAATGACTAAAAATTTCCCACAAATTAATGTCAGACACCACAGATCCAGGAAGTTCACAAAACACAAAGCAGGATGAATGCCCCCCAAAATTACACTTAGGCATAACATTTTCAAAGTACAGAAAATCAAACATAAAGAAAAAAAATAGACATCTAGGTGGTTCAGTTGGTTAACCACCTGCCTTCGGCTCAGGTCACGATTCCAGAGTCCTGGGATCAAGTCCCACATCAGGCTCCTTGCTCAGCGAGGAGTCTGCTTCTCCCTCTGCCTGCCACTCCCCCTGTTTGTGCTCTATCTCTCCCTCTCTCTCTGACAAATAAATAAAATCTTAAAAAAAAATAAAGAAAGAAAAAATACTGAAGGAAGTAACAGGGTAAAAACGCCTTATCTACAGAGGAACAAAGAATTGCATCCAATTTCTCCTCAGAACCTATGCAAACAAGAGAAGAACAGAATGAAATATTTGAAGTGCAGAGGAAAATAAAAATACAAATTTGGAATTCTCTAGCCTATGAAATTATCCTTGAAACTGAAGGAGAAATGAAGGCTTCCCAAACAGAGACAAAAATTGAGGGAATTTGTTGCCAGTAGATTTGCTATGCAACAGATGTTAGCAGAAGGACTTTAGAGAAAAGAAAAATAGAGTCAGAAACTCGGATCTACATAAAACGAAGAACATCAAAGAAGGAATAAGTGATGGTTAAAAGAAAAACCACACACACACTTTCTTCTTATTTTTAATTGATCTAATAGATAATAATTTGTTCAAACTATTGCTTGTGTGTGTGTATATATGTGTATGAATGAATGACAGCAATGATACAAGGGACGGGAGGAAGAAATCAGGATTACAGTTGACCCTTGAACAACAGAGGTTTGAACAGCATGAATCCACTTAAACACTTATTTTTTTGATAAATACAGTACTGTAAATGTATTTTCTCTTCCTTATGATGGTAACATTTTTCTTTTCTCTAGATGTTTTTTATAAAAATGTAGTATATAATATACATAATGTACAAAATACGTTAACTGATTATGTTATCATAATCAGTTAGCACAGGCTATTAGTAGCTTTGAGAGAGTCAGAAGTTATATGCAGAATTTCAACTGTGTGGGGAGTTGGTTCCCCTCAACTGTAGGGTGCCTGGGTGGCTCAGATGGTTAAGCGACTGCCTTCGGCTCAGGTCATGATCCTGGAGTCCCAGGATCGAGTCCCATATCGGGCTCCCTGCTCAGCAGGAGGTCTGCTTCTCCCTCTGACCCTCTTCCCTCTTGTGCCCTCTATCTCTCATTCTCTCTCTCTCAAATAAATAAAATCTTTAAAAAAAAAAAAAAAAAGGATCAACTGTAGAAGGTACTCACACTACCTGAAGTGGTATAGTGTTATTTGAAAATAAACTTGGATTAGTTGTGAATATTCTACAAATTCTAGGGCAACCACTAAAAAAAGTTCAAAAAAAATTTTTTTAAGTGTAACTGATATGCTAAGAAATGAGAGAAAATATAATGATATAAAATGCTTAATTAAAACACAAAAGACAGGGCGCCTGGGTGGCTCAGTTGGTTAAGCGACTGCCTTCGGCTCAGGTCATGATCCCGGAGTCCCGGGATCGAGTCCCACATCGGGCTCCCTGCTCAGCAGGGAGTCTGCTTCTCCCTCCGACCCTCTTCCCTTTCGTGCTCTCTATCTCTCATTCTCTCTCTCTCAAATAAATAAATAAAATCTTTAAAAATAAATAAATAATAAAACACAAAAGACAAAGAAACAAAGTGGGAGACAAAAATTGGAATGAAGAACAAGGGCAAAAATAAAAAACAGTAGTGAATATGGTAGATATTACTCCAGCTATACCACTGATAATCACTTTGAAAATCAATTATCTAAGTACACTAATTAAAAGACAAAGATTGTCAGAGTGAATCAAAAACAAGATCTAACTACATGCTATTTATGAGAAAGCCACTTTATTTGCAATGACGTGGATGAAACTAGAGGGTATTATGCTAAGCGAAATAAGTCAATAACAGAAAGACAATTATCATATGATCTCACTCATATGTGGAATTTAGAAACAAAACAGAGGATCATAGGGAAGAAAGGAAAAAAATAAAACAAGATGAAACCAGAGAGGGAGACAAACAATAAGAGACTCTTAATCATAGGAAACTGAGGGGTGCTGGAAGAGAGGGGGTTATAGGGATGGGGTAACTGGGTGATGGACATTGGGGAGGGCATGTGTTGTAATGAGGACTGGGTATTATATAAGACTGATGAATCACAGACCTGTACCCCTGAAACAAATAATACATTATATGTTAATTAACTGAATTTAAATAAAATTACACTTATAAAAAATAAAAATAAAATAACATTTATAATTAAATATTCAGTCCATGATTAGGAGTAGTGGTGACATAACAAAGCTTGAAGATAAAGTTAAAATATCATTTTAGTAAGTGGGACAATAGTTCCTATCTCACTGAGCTTTTCAATGAGAATAGTAACAACAGTAAATAATTTTGGGAGTGTTACTATGTGTTATATACAGAACTGCTAATCATTTTATGTGCATAATTTGACTTAATACTTAGCAAAATCTTAGAAGGTAGATGTCATTAACATTTCCATTTTATAGATGTTGAATCTAAGAACAAGATAAAGGTTAGGTAACATTTCTAAGACTTAAAAATGAGTTTTTGATGGAGCCAAGAATCCAACACCAGAGCCTCAAACAAAAGTACTACTTTTGTTTATTGGCTTTTAGCCTAGAGTGAATTTTCAATTTTACCCCCTCTGCTGAACAAACTCAATAAAGGAGGTGAAATTATAATATATATACATACACACATGTACACACATATGCATATGTTTATGTATGGATGGATATGCATATGTGTGTCTATATCACTAGAAAGGAGATTTCAAGTGAACAGGCCCAGGGTTATCTAATAAATGGAAAAACAACTCCCCCAAAAAAAGAAAGAAAGAAAGAAAGAAAGAAAGAAAGCCACTTTATTTATTTAAATTTTTAAGAGAGAGACGGGTTGAGGGAAGGTCAGATGAAGAGAGGGAGAGAGAATCTTAAGCAGGCTCCATACCCAGCACGGAGTCCCATGTGGGGCTCAATCTCACAACCCTGAGATCATGACTTGAGCCAATATTAAGAGTTGGACGCTTAACAGACTGAGCCACCCAGGTGCCCCAAGAAGCCACTTTATTTTTTTTAAAGATTTTATTTATTTATCAGAGAAAGAGAGGGAACACAAGCAGGGGAGCAGCAGGCAGAGGGAGGAGCAGGCTCCCACTGAGCCAGGAGCCCAATGCAGGACTCGATCATAGGACGCTGGGATCATGACCTGAGCTGAAAGCAGACGCTTAACCAACTGAGCCACCCAGGCATCCCAAGGAAGCCACTTTAAGTATAAAGACACATATAGATTAAAAGTAAATAGATGGATGGGGCACCTGGGTGGCTCAGTCAATTAAGCATCTGCCTTTGGCTTCGGTCAAAGCCCCGCATCGGGCTCTCTGCTCAGGGAGAGCCTGATTCTCCCTCTCCCTGCCACTCCCCCCTGCTTGTGCTCTCTCTCTCTCTAACGAAGAAACAAATAAAATCTTTAAAAAAAAAAAAAAGTAGATGTATGGAAAAAAATATACCATTCTAAAACTAATCAAAAGAAAGTAGGAATACTGTATTAATTTCAAACCAAACAGACTTCAAAGCGAAGAAAGTTATCAGGGATAAAGAAGGCCATTACATAATGATAAAGGGGTCAATTCTCTGAGACATAATGATTCATAACGTATATGTGCCTAACAAAAGAGTGTTAACCTACATGAAGCAAAAACTAATAAAACTACAAGGAGAAATAGATGAATCCATTATTATAGATGGAGCCTTCAACATCCTCATCAGAATGAACTTATCTATTAGGCAGTAAATCAGTAAGGACATAACTCAACAACACCATAAATCAACTATAGACTACTTCAGCCCAAAACAATAGAATACACAATTTCTTAAAAGCTCCCATGGAATATTCACTAAGACAGGTCACATTCTGAGCCATCAAACACACCTTAACAAATTTAAAAGAATAAAAATCACATAATGTCTGCTCTTAGGTCACAATGAAATTAAACTAGAAATCAAAGCAAGATAACAAGAAAATCCCTAAATACATGGAGATCAAACAAGGCACTTCTAAATAAAGCATGGATCAAAGAATAAATCTCAAGAAAAATTTAAAAACAAATTAACCTAATATTTAAAAACATTAACTTAAAATGAAAACACAACTTATGAAAACATGTGGGATGCAGGGAAAACATGGCACAGAGGAAATTTTTAGCATTAAACGTATATATTAGAAAAGAAGTAACATCTAAAATCAATAACCCAAGTTTCTACATTAGGTAACTAGAAAAAGAATAGCAAATTAAGTCCAAAGCAAACAGAAAAAGTATAAGATTTAGAGCAGAAATCAGTGATATTGCAAACAAAAAAAACAGAAAAATGAACAAAACAAAAAAGCTGTTTCTTTTAAAGACCAATAAAATCAATAAGCCTCTAGCCAGAAAGTAAAAAAGAAAGAAGACACAAATTACTAATACCAAAAAGGAAAGAGGTGACATCACTACAAATCCCATGGACATTAAAAGGATAATAAAGGAATAGAATGAACAACCATATGATCACAAATTTGATAACCTAGATGGAATGGATGAATTTCTTGAAAGACACAATGTGCCAAAACTCACACAAAAAGGAACAGACATTCTGAATAGGCATCTATTTATTAAAGAAATTGAATCAATAATCTTTCAAAAGGGAAAATGCTAGGCCCAGCTGGCTTCAGTGGTGAATTCTACCAAACATTTAAAGAAAAAATTATACGAATTCCTTACAATCTCTTTCAGAGGACAGAAGCAGAAGAAACACTTCCTAATCCATTCTATGAATACCACAACCAGACAAAGACATTACAAGAAAAAAAGAAAAAAACAAAAAACAAAACACAGACCAGTATCTCTCATAAATAGATGCAAAAATCCTCAAAAAAATATTACCAAATCAAATACAACATAGTATAAAAATAATTATACACCATGACCAAGTGGGATTATCATTCAAAAATCAATTAATATGATCACATCAACAGGCTAAAAAAAGAAAAATGACCATTTTTTATTAGATGCAGAAAAATAATTTAACAAAATCCAACACCTATTCATGATAAAAAAAACTATCAGTAAACTAGGAGTAGAAGGAAACTTCCTCAACATGATAAAGAGTATTGGCAGAAAACCTCCCAGCTAACCTCATACTTCATGGTAAGAAACTAGAAGCTTTCCCACAAAGACCAGGAACAAGTTAACGATATCCCATCTCACCACTCCTTTCCAACATCAAAGTGGAATTTCTAGCTAATGTGATAAAACAACTAAAGGAAATAAAGGTACACAGATTGAGAAGGAAGAAAAAAAACTGTCTTTGTTTGTAGATGATATGATCATCTACGCAGAAAATCTAAAAGAATTAACAAACTCCTGGAACTAATAAGCGATTATAGCAAATGGCAGGATACAAGTTAATATACAAAAGTCAATTGCTTTCTTATATACCAGCAATGAATAAGTGGAGCTCGAAACAAAAAACACAATACCATTTATATTAGCACCCCAAAAAATGAAATGGTTATATTAAACCTAACAAAATATCTATAAGCTCTCTATGAAGAAAACTGTAAAATCCTGATAAAAGAAGTCAAAGAGGGGCTCCTGGGTGGCTCAGTCATTAACCATCTGCCTTCGGCTCAGGTCATGATCCCAGGACCCTGGGATTGAGCCCCACATCGGGCTCCCTGCTCCGCGGGAGGCCTACTTCTCCCTCTCCCACTCCCCCTGCTTGTGTTCCCTCTCTTGCTGTGTCTCTCTCTGTCAAATAAATAAGTAAAATCTTAAAAAAAAAAAAGTCAAAGAATCAAATAAATGGAGATATTCCATGTTTATGGATAGAAAGAATCAGTGTTCTCAAGACCTCCCAATTTGACACTGTTCCTCTTAACCTGACCTATAGATTCACTGCAATCTTAATCATAATCCCAGCAAGTTATTTTGTGTATACTGACATACTGTTTCCAAAGTTTATATGGGAAAGTTAAAGACTCAGAATACCCAACACAATACTGAAGAAGAACAAGTTGGGAGGACTGACACTAAAAGATTTACAATTAAGCTACCGTAATTAAGACAGTGTGGTACTGGTCAAAGAATAAACAAACAGATCGAAGAACAGAACAAACCCAAGAAATAGATCCATGTAAATACAGTCAACTGATCTGTCCCTTTGACAAAGGGACAAAGGCATGGAGCAAAGACAGTCTTTCCTACAAATGGTGTTGGAACTGACCATCCACATGCAAAAAAATGAATCTAGACACCAATTTAAAACTCCTCACAAAAATTAACTCAAAATGGATCATAGACCTAAATGTAAAATGCAAAGCCTAGAATATAACAAAGGAGAAAACCTCAATGACCTTGGATACAATGATTACTTTTTAGATATAACCTCAAAGGTACAATCCTTGAAAGAGTAAGTGATAAGTTAAACTCATTATAATTAAAACTTCTGTACTGTGACAGACAATGTCCAGAATGAAAAGACAAGTCACAGATTGGAAGAAAATATTTGCAAAAGAGACACCTGATAAAGGACTATTATCTAAGATATACAAAGAACTCTAAAGAATCAATAAAAATCAACCCAATTTAGAAATGGGCCAAAGACATTAATAGACATTTCACCAAAGAAGACATACAGCTGGAAAATAAGCATATGAAAGGATATTCCACATCATATGTCATCAGGGAAATGCAAATTAAAATGAAACTCCTAGGCACCTGGGTGATTCAGTCAGTTGAGCATCCTACTCTTGGTTTCGGCTCAGGTGTGATCTCAGGGTCATGATCTCAGGGTCATGAGATCAAGCCCCATGTCAGGTTCCACGCTCAGCACGAGTCTCTTTGTTCCTCTCCCCCCCGCTCTGCCCCTCCCCCTGCTTATGCACTCTCTCTCTCTCTCAAATAAATAAGTAAATAAAATCTATAAATTAAAAAAATTTAAAAAGTAAAACAAAACAACAAGACTTCACTCCACACCTATGACAATGGCCAAAATCCAGAACACTAACAATACCAAATGCTGACAAGGACGTGGAGAAATAGGAACTCTGAATCACTGTTGGTAGAAATAAAAAATGGTACAGACACTTTGTTTTTTTTGTTGTTGTTGTTGTTTTGTTTTTTTTAAAGATTTTATTTATTTATTTGACAGAGAGAGACACAGCGAGAGAGGGAACCGAAGCAGCAGGAGTAGGAAAGGGAGAAGCAGGCTTCCTGCTGAGTAGGGAGCCCGATGTGGGGCTTGATCCCAGGACCCTGGGATCATGACCTGAGCCGAAGGCAGACGCCTAACGACTGAGCCACCCAGGCGCCCCATTACCATACCCATTCATGAAAGCAGACCAAATGCCCTATCCACAAGAGAATGGACAAACTATCATATATTCTCACATAGAATACTTACAGTACTAAAAATGAATAAACTAAAACTATATACATCTACACAGAAGAATCTCAAAAACCCAACTCTGTGTGAAAAATGTAATTCTCAAAATATATACCATGTTGATTCCATCTATTAAAGAATTCAAAACTATACTGAACAGCAAGAGAAAATCAATACATGTCAGGATAGGAAGTCAAATGACAAAGCAAATCTATCCTTATTTTCCTAAGGAGATAATTTTTTTTCAATAGATGAGTTTGGAATTAATCAAAACCTACTGAATCTAATCCTTAAATACTAACTTTGAAGAAATAAGACTCTTAACACTTTATCTGAAGACTATCAATGACTCAGCTCGTGTCATCAATGCCCAACTAAAGAGATACAAACTCTACTGCCCTTTCTTTCACATTTTCTCTCTTCATTTCTAGGTTTCTTTTATACCTTGGACAAGTCAGTTGTTCTCTCATGACCAAACAACTTTGCTTTGATCTCTTCTACTTTTCTCCTGTCATCTTCATTTAATTCTGAAATGGAGTAGCCACATTCATGAGCCAGATTAAATTTCAGATTCCAGGCTGAAAAGAAAACATAAAAACACGTGAGATAATGCAATGCAAAAATGGTAATTTTCAGTGATTATAAGAGCACAGAAAACCATCAATATATCCAGCTAAATGCTACCACAATACTTAGCAAAAAATATGTGTTCTCAATTATATGATAAACTATTATAAGTTCTTAAGAGCAATCATTTCACTGAAAAGTGTGATTTTTAAAAACTACATTCTACAGGTATTTCTCCAAAACGGCCACTTTAACTATGATTTTCAATTTTTTTAAAAGATTTTTATTTATTTATTTGACAGAGAGAGCACAAGTAGGAAGAGCAGCAGGCAGAGGGAGAGGGAGAAGCAGGCTCCCCGCTGAGCAGGGAGCCTGATGTGGGGCTCGATCCCATGACCCTGGGATCATGACCCGAGCCAAAGGCAGCAGCTTAACTGACTGAGCCACCCACATGCCCCAATTTTCAATTATTTTTATCTTAATCTTCCTTCCAATCAGGATGGTCCCTTTGCCTCCCCTATTAGTTCCTGCTACAGTTACTGTCGCTTCCAGGAGAGCTGATATTTAATAATAATCAATAAAACTTGGAGTTTTCTGGAATCAGAATATGCATAAGTGATAAAAGGTAAGTTTTCTCAAGGGAAAACTTATAAACAAATCAGGGAGGCCTGAATTGTTTATAAGTTGCTAACATATTCCCCATTTTGTCTTAATTTTTTTTTCTTTTTTAATGGCATTCTACTATTAGAGATTAATGGGATTAGTAAACATCCTCTTTCAAAGCTCTAACCCAAGTTTTAGTGTGAAATACTTTTTTCTAATGTCTAAAATATGCTCTAAGAATTTTATTAGAAAATGGGAAATGTATATATAGTTTTATGATACAGTGTGATTTAGAGCAGAGCAAATTGTTTTCATTTTTTTTTTCTCCCTCCAAAATAGAATACTATCCTAGGAGGATTAAGGAAACAGGAGAACTTTAGGAATATGAAAACCCAAGCCATCTCCTTATTCTCCTTCAGGCTTTAGAACCTACCTAAGACCCTAAACTTAAACTAGCACTATTAATACTGTGACTTAGTTACATTATTGGTTAAATGGACTTACTCTGGATTATGGTGGAAAATGTAATCATTCTAACAGCCCTACAAGACAATAAATTTAGACTCCAAACACTTAACTTTAAACAAATTATTAAAGTATAATGTTTATAAGCTTGACCGACCTTTATAACAAATTATCAGTTCCTACCTCGTGCTCGTACTCGACATTCCTCTTCCTCTGCATTTCTGAGAATTTGTTTAGCATGATTCAATGAGGATTCACATTTCAGAAGGTTTCTGACATGTGCAGCCAGTGAATCTACACTGCTACCACCAGCATCATCACTCTCCAACACAGCTTCTTCTTCTCTACTATCTGTCAAGCTTGTCTTGGGTGAAGCATATGGAATGAGGTTTAGAAGAACATCAGAAACTGACTCCAATGAATTACTGTCCCATGAGCAGGAACTGGCATCACTACTTGAATCACTTTTAATGATAGTCATCACAGGTATAACAATTTTATTCCCAGTGGTTCCACTATACCCTTCAGGTTCAGATCTCATTACAGATTTGTCTGCTCTATATTGCCGAAGGGTTTCGTCTACTGTCACTCTGGCTTTGCTTTCTGCTTCCTGTAGAGGACTTCTAACTGTAGTTGAACTAATAAACTCCCAATTCTCAATGCCTCTCTGGCATTTCAGATTTGTCTGTGTGCTAATATCCTTCTGTATGCACTTGTTGCTTGGGCTTTCCTCTGTAAATGGCTGTCTTTGAGGCAAATCACCATTAGATTCATCAGCTGTGAGGGGTTCTTTGAAGCAAACCACCTTCTTAGATTGTATAAATGAAATATCACTAACATCTCTGAAAGGGACCAGGGGAGCAGGAAAATTGCATCGTTTCAGTGCTATATTTTCTGCCTCCATTAAAAGAGTCCGAATCTCTCTAAGAGTTTTGGAACCACTGCTTGTATCTTGATTTTCCTCAGACCCAACATCTTCAAAACCTGAAGATTCTGGCTTACTTATTACAACTCTACCATCAGCCTGAGAACTTAAAGGTACACTGTTTGAGATAACACTGGAGTTAGAAGAATCCAAATTATCTATTAGCATTTGAACATGGTCTGAAACAAGTTTCTGCTTCTCATGTGAATAAGTACCAGGAGTAACTGTTGATAACCCAGTAATCTGATCAACTTGCCCAACACCCCTTGAGAACATCAGAGCATCTTGTGTTATACGTCTATCTGGAAAATTCTGTTGATAGAATATATTTGGTTTCTCTCTGTGTGAAAAGGAATTAGGAGGAACTGTTGGTAACAGACTTTTCTGGTCAGCTGGTACAGGAATTGTTGAAACCTTCAGTGCATCTTCAGCTAGATGTTTGTCTGGCAATTCCTGTGGGTAGAAAATATTCGATTTCTCTCTGTGGGAATAGGAACTAGAAAGAGGTATCGGTATCCCAGAGTTCACATCAGTTGGTTCAGAGACAGGTGAAATTTTCAAAATATCCTCACTATGATGTCTATCTGGCAGCTCCTGTTGAAAGGGCTTCACTCTCTGAGAATAGGAATTATGAAGAACTGTCAGTAACGGAGTCGTCTGGTTATCTGGTCCAATCACAGTTGAAATTTTGGGCTTTTCTCTTTGTGAGTAGGAACTAAGGGGAGTTGTTAGCAACTCAGTCTTCTGGTCATCTGGTAAAATCACAGGTGAAATCTTGAGTTTCTCTTTATGTGAGTAAGAGCTAGAAGATCCTGTTGGTATCTCAGTCTTCTGATCAGCAGGTCCAGGAAGAGCAAAAATTTTTAAAGCTTCTTCAGAACCATCTGGCAACTCCTGCTGGTAAAAAATACTGTCCTTCTCTCTGTATGAGTAGGAACTAGAGGGAATTATATGTATCCCAGTCTTCTGGTCACCTGGTCCAGAAACAGCTGAAACTTTGAGAGTTTCTTCAGTAATATCTGGCAACTCCCTCTGACAAGAAAAGATGGGGCTCTCTCTATGTGAATAGGAAGCAAAAGACCCAAATCGTATCCCAGTCTTCTGGTCAGCTGACCCAGGAGCCCCTAAAACTTTTAAAGCACCTTCATTAGGATCTGGCAACTCCTGCTGGTAAGAAATGATGGGCTTCTCTCTATGTGAGTAAGGAGTAGAGGTTACTACTGGTATTCCAGTCTTCTGGTCACCTAGTCCAGGAACCCTGAAAACACTTAAAGCTGCTTGAGTAAGATCTGGCAACTCTTGCTGATAAATGATGGGCTTCTCTCTATTTGAGTAAGAACCCGAGGTAATTGTTGGTTTTCTGGTCTTCTCATCACCTGGCCCAGAAATAGGTGAAATTTTCAGAGCTTCTACAGGCAGCTGATTGTCTGACAAGGGCTGTTGGTACAAAATACTGGGCTTCTCTCTATGAGAGTAAGAAACAGAAGGTACTGTTGGTATCCCAGTCTCCTGGTCAGCTGGTTCAGGAGAAGCTGAAACATTCAGAGCCTCTTCAGTGAGATGCCTATCCGATAAGGCCTGCTGACAGAAAATAATGGGCTTCCCTCCAAGTGAGTAAGAACTTGAAGGTATCCCAGTCTTCTGATCACCTGTTGCAGAAACAGCTGAAACTTTCAGAGTCTCTTCAGTTAGATGACTGTCTGATAACTCCTGTTGGTAAAAAATGTTAGACTTCTCTCTGTGTGAGTAGGAACTAGAAGGTTCTGATGGCAACCCAATCTTCTGGTCAATTGGTCCAGGAATAGCTGAAACTTTCAGAGCCTCCTGAGGCACCCGACTGTCTGTCAAGCCCTGTGAGTGGAAAATAATGGGCTTCTCTCTGTATGAGTAAGAACTGGAAGGTTCTGATGGCCATCCAGTCTTCTGGGCAGCTGGTCCAGGAACAGCTGCAACTTTCAGAGCCTCCTGAGATACCTGACTGTCTGTCAAGCCCTGAGGGTAGAAAATAAGGGGCTTCTCCCTATATGAGTAGGAACTGGAAGGTTCTAATGGCAATCCAGTCTTCTGGGCAGCTGGTCCAGGAATAGCTGAAACTTTCAGAGCCTCCTGAGGCACCCGACTGTCTGTCAAGCCCTGTGAGTAGAAAATAATGGGCTTCTCTCTATATGAGTGGGAACTGGAAGGTTCTGATGGCAACCCAGTCTTCTGGTCAGCTGGTCCAGGAACAGCTGAAACTTTCAGAGCCTCCTGAGGCACCTGGCCATCTGTCAAGCCCTGTGGGTAGAAAGTAAGGGGCTTCTCTCTATGTGAGTAGGAACTAGAAGGTTCTGATGGCAACCCAGTCTTCTGGTCAGCTGGTCCAGGAATCGCTGAAACTTTCAGAGCCTCCTGAGATACGTGACTGTCTGTCAAGCCCTGAGGGTAGAAAATAATGGGTTTCTCCCTATATGAGTAGGAACTGGAAGGTTCTGATGGCAACCTAGTCTTCTGGTCAGTTGGTCCAGGAACAGCTGAAACTTTCAGAGCCTCCTGAGGTACCTGGCTGTTTATCAAGCCCTCTGGGTAGAAAATAATGGGCTTCTCCCTATATGAGTAGGAACTAGAAGGTTCTGATGGCAACCCACTCTTCTGGTCAGTTGGTCCAGGAACAGCTGAAACTTTCAGAGCCTCCTGAGGTACCTGGCCATCTGTCAAACCCTCTGGGTAGAATATAATGGGCTTCTCTCTATGTGAGTAGGAACTAGAAGGTCCTGATGGCAACCCAGTCTTCTGGTCAGCTGATCCAGGAATAGCTGAAATTTTCAGAGCTTCTTCAAGTAAATGACTGCCTGGCAAGGCCTGAGGGGGAAAAATAATGGGCTTCTCTCTAGGTGAGTAGGAACTAGAAGGTTCTGGTGACAACTCAGCCTTCTGGTCAGTTGGTCCAGAAACAGTTGAACCTTTCAGAGCCTCCTGAGGTACCTGGCCGTCTGTCAAACACTCTGGGTTGAAAATAATGGGTTTCTCTCTATGTGAGTAGGAACTAGAAGGTTCTGATGGCAACCCAGTCTTCTGGTCAGCTGATTCAGGAACAGCTGAAACTTTCAGAGCCTCTCCAAGTAAATGACTGCCTGGCAAGGCCTGAGGGGGAAAAATAATGGGCTTCTCTCTAGATGAGTAGGAACTAGAAGGTTCTGGTGGCAACTCAGTCTTCTGGTCAGTTGGTCCAGAAACAGCTGGAACTTTCAGAGCCTCCTGAGGTACCTGGCTGTCTGTCAAACCCTCTGGGTAGAAAGTAATGGGCTTCTCTCTATGTGAGTAGGAACTAGAAGGATCTGATGGCAACCCAGTCTTCTGGTCAGCTGATTCAGGAACAGCTGAAACTTTCAGAGCCTCTTCAAGTAAATGACTGCCTGGCAAGGCCTGAGGGGAAAAAATAATGGGCTTCTCTCTAGGTGAGTAGGAAGGAGAGGATACTGTTGATATTCCAGTCTTCCAGTCAGCTGATCCAGATGTGGCTGAAGCTTTCAGAGCCTCTTCAGTGAGATGAGTGTCTGTCAAGTCCTGAGGGGAGAAAATAATGGGTTTCTCTCTATGTGAGGAGGAAGTAGAGGGAACTACTGGTATTCCAATCTTCTGGTCAGCTGGATCAGAAACAGCTGTAACTTTTAGAGCTTCTTCAGGTAGATGTCTCTCTGGCAAGCCCTGTGGGTAGGAAATAAAGGGCTTTTCTATATCTGGGTAAGAAGTAGAAGTTACTGTTGATATTTTGGTCTTCTGGTCAGTAGGTTCAGGAACAGGTGAAACTTTCTGAGCCTGTTCAATTAGAGAACTGTCTGGCAACTCCTGTTGGTAGAAAATATTGTGCTTCTCTCTATGTGAGTAGAAATTAGAAGCTTCTGATAGTAACCCACTCTTTTTTTCAGCTGGTCCAGAAGCAACTGAAACTTTCAGAGTCTCTTCAGATAGATGACTATCTGGTGAGACCTGCTGATAGAAAATATTGGGCTTCTCTCTAAGAGAGTAGGGCCTAGAGGGCACTATTGGTATCCCAGTATCCTGGTCAGCTGGTCCAGGAACAGCTGGAACTTTCTGAGCCTGTTCAGTTAGATGACTATCTAGCAACTCCTCTTGGCAGAAAATACTGGACTTCTCTCTATGTGAGGAGGAAGTAGAGGTCACCGTTGGTATCCCAGTCTTCTGCTCAGTGGATTCAGGTGCAGAACATTTCCGAGCCTGTTCAGTTAGACAACTTTCTGGAAATGTTTGTTGATAGAAAATATGGGGCCTCTCTCTATGTGAGTAAGAAGTAGAGGATACTGCAGGTATCCTAGTCTTCTGATCAGCTGGTCCAGGAAGAGCTGCAACTTTCTGAGTCTGTTCAATTAAATGTCTATCTGGCAAGACCTGTTGGTAAAAGATACTGGGCTTTTCTCCAAGTGAGTAGGAATGTGAAGATAATGTAGGTATCCCAGTGTTCTGATCAGCTGGTTCAGGAACAAATGAAACTTTCAGAACCTGTTTAGTTAGATGACCATCTGACAAATGCTGCTGGGAGAAAATAATGTGCTTCTCTCTTTGTGAATAGGAAGTAGAAGGTACTATTGTTTTCTCAGTCCTCTGGTCAGTAGCTACAGGAACAGCTGAAATTTTCAGAGTCTCTTCAGTTAGATGACTGTCTGGCAAGGCCTGTGGGTAGAAGATACTATGCTTCTCTCCACATGAGTAGGAACTTGGAAGGACTGTAGATATGCTAGTCCTCTGGTCAGCAGAACCAGGAACAGCTGAAACTTTTAGAGCCTCTTCAGTTAGATGACTGCCTGGCAGGGTCTGTTGGTAGAAGATATTATGCTTCTCTCCACAGGAGCAGGAACTTGGAAGGACTGTAGGTATGCCACTCTTCTGGACAGGAGGACCAGGAACAGCTGAAACTTTTAGAGCCTCTTCAGTTAGATGACTGTGTGGCAAGGCCTGAGGGTGGAAAATAACACGCGTCTCTCCACGTGAGTAGGAACTTGGAAGGACTGTAGGTATGCTAGTCTTCTGGTCAGCAGAACCAGGAACAGCTGAAACTTTTAGAGTCTCTTCAGTTAGATGACTGTCTGGCAGGGTCTGTTGGCAGAAGATATTATGCTTCTCTCCACAGGAGCAGGAACTTGGAAGGACTGTAGGTATGCCACTCTTCTGGACAGTAGGACCAGGAACAGGTGAAACTTTTAGAGCCTCTTCAGTTAGATGACCATCTGGCAAGGCCTGTGGGTAGAAAATATTGGGCTTCCCTCTTTGTGAGTAGAAACTAGAGGGTACTGTTGATATCCCAGTCTTCTGGTCAGCTAGTTCACTAACAGGTGAAACTTTTAGAGTCTCTTCACTTATATCACTAACTACCGATGCCCATTGGTTGTGGGTATCAGTATGTTGACCAACAGTATTCTCTTGAGGAGACCTTGAAGCCAACTGAGGACATAAGAATAAATGAGATCCAGTATCTGAATCTCCAGGAGTAGCAGTGATGCCTGGTTTCAAGCTGGACTGAATAACTTCAGCTATGCCTCCTTTAGAAGTACCTCCTAGAAAAACAGATTTATTAATACTAATATTATTATATGTTTTTTAATTAAGAAATATTTCTTTTATGCATAAAAAAAATAAAGCAAGCTTTCCTTCCTTTGACCTTTACACTTCCAGTAAGGAATCCTAAGGAAATAGTTTGATAGTCATCAAAGGAGACAAATATTTACAAAGATATTAATTACAAAGCCATTTACAACAGCAAACTAATGCAGACATAATTTAAATATTCAACAATAATGTTTAAAAATAGCAGCATATCCATTTGATATATTATGTGGATCTTTATTAAAATTTGGATTTTTAAAGAATTTTTAACATGATGGGAAAATGCTATCCAGTCTGGGCTTTATTTTCAGACCTAGTTATACCTAATATGTTAGCCTGTTATTGTGTCTTGTATGCCATTAAAAGACATGCGACTCCTCAATCAGAGACAAAATACTTTATTCCACGGCATAGCAAAGGATCTTCAACTTATTTTCATGATTTCCCCTATCCCTCAAGTCCCACGAGGGCAATGCCCTATGGCCCAAATGGATGCTATGCATGCAGTGGGTTTAAATGATTCTTCTAATAAATGCACCCTGAGGAACATATATATTTTTTAACTATATGAAACTATAAAGTGTCTGAAAATTACACTAAGGATTTCGAACTTAGTTCTAAATGGCATGGGGAGTTGTTGATAAATTTGATCAGAACTACACTGCAGAAATATAGTTTGGATGAGTGGGACCAGAATGCAAAAGTGTAAGTAGTACTATCTAACAGAACTTTCTGCAACAGAAATTTCTGTATTTGTACTGTCTAATCCAGTACTTCTAATTCTAAATGGCAGTGGGAAGTAAATGACTGCAATAGAAATGACAAAATTTGACAAGATATGCATTCATTCATTTGTTCATTCAAAAAGAAAATAATGTGGGATGCCTGAGTGGCTCAGTCAGTTAAGTGTCTGCCTTCAGATCAGGTCATGATCCCAGGGTCCTGGGATTGAGCCCTGCATCGGGCTCCTTGCTCAGTGGGGAGCCTGTTTCTCCCTCTGCCTGCAGCTCTCTCTGCTTGTGCTCTCTCTCTCTCTCTCTCTCTCTGGCAAATAAATAAAATTAAATTTAAAAAAATTAATGTTTACTATGTGCTAGTCACAGTTCTAGATATAGGAAATAGGGCAATAAACAAAGTTTACACTCTAATTCTGCCTTACAAAGCTTACATTCTAATAGTAGGAAGCAGACAAAAAATAAATTGGTAAAACATATGGGATGTTAGATGATGGCAAGATGGTTGATATATACAACAAGTACTATCTATACAGATCTTCCTCAACTTACAATGGGGTTACATCCCGATAAGCCCATCAAAAGATGAAAACATAGTAAGTCAAAAATACATAGAATAATCTAACATACCAAACATCACAGCTTAGCCTAGCCTAACTTAAACATGCTTAGAACATTTACACTGACCAAAAATTGGGCAAAATTCCCTAACACAAAAACTATTTTATAATAAAGTGTTGAATATCTTGTTACTGAACACTGTACTAAAAGTGAAAAACAGAATGGTTGTATGGGTAGAGAATGACTGTAAGTGTATCAGGTTTTTACCCTTATAATCGTGGTTGGGAGCTGTGGCTCATTGCTGCTGTCCAACATCACAAAAGAATATCATACCACATATGGCTAGTCTAAGAAAATAGCAAAATTCATAATTTGGAGTATGGTTTCTACTGAATGCATATCATAAAGATGAAAATCCTAAGTCAAAGCATCCTAAGTGGGGGACTGTCTGCACTTTACATATAAAGAAATTAAGTTTCAAAGATGGAAGATATAAGATTGCTTCTCAATATGGAGATCTTATTAACTTGCAGATTCTGATTCAATAGGCCTAGGGTAGGATCTGAAATTTTGCATTTCTAACAAAACCCCTAGTGATGTCCCATACTTTTGGCCCTCAGACCACATTTTTTCTTTAAGATTTTATTTATTTATTTGACACAGAGAGAGACACAGGGAGAGAGGGAACACAAGCAGGGGGAGTGGGAGAGGCAGAAGCAGGCTTCCTGCCGAACAGGGAGCCTGATGCGGGGCTCGATCCCAGCACCCTGGGATCATGACCTCAGCCAAAGGCAGATGCTTAACGACTGAGCCACCCAGGCACCCCACTCAGACCACATTTTGATTGATAAAGAAATATAACTTCTACAGTAAATGACAAAAACAGGTACTTTAACCTTTGAATTCTAACTCCAAATTCTGAACTCTTTTCACTAAATTATTAGTGACTGCTATTCTAAACCCAATGGTGAACTTCAAAAAAGCAATTAAATATAGAATTAAATGAGTTGAGGAGTGAATTATAAGGTAAGGAAGTACATTACCAAGTATTAACTCTTCAGGAAAACTAAAGAGAAGGGATGAATGTAATCTGCATAGTAACTTGAAAAGGAATAGAAGTTATGGAAAGTTTTATGAGAAAAAAAGACTCAAGAAATTAATAAAGCAAAACAGATTAACAAAGTGAACAACCAATGGCTCACAGCGGAAATCAAAAGAGAAATAAAAAAATACCTCGAAATAAATGAAAATGGAAATACAATATACCAAAACTTATGGGGTACAGTTATAGCAGTTGTAAGAGGGAAGTTCAGTGATAAATGCCTACATCAAGAAATAAGAAAATCTCATAAACAACCTAACTTTACATCTTAAAGAACCAGAAAAAGAACAAACAAAGCCCAAAGCCAGTAGAAGGAAGAAAACATAAACCAGAGCAAAAATAAATGAAGTACAGACTAAAAAGACAATAAAAAAAAAAATCAATGAACTAAAGATCTGGTTCTTTTAAAAGATAAACAAACTGACAAATCTTTAGCTAAAATCACCCCCACCCCCACCCAAAAAAACCCAAGGAGGACTCAAATAATAAAATACAAAAATGGAAAAGGAAATACTACAACTGATATCACAGAACTATAAAAGATCATAAAAGACTTTCTACAAATAATTTTACAACAACAAGTTTGACAACCTAGAAGAAACATATAACCTACCAAGACTGAATCATGAAGAAGTAGAAATGTGAATAGACCGATTACTAGTAAGGAGATTGAATCAGTAATCAAAAGTGTCCCAACAAATGAAACTCCAGAACCAGATGGCTTCAATGGTGAATTCTACTAAACATTCAAATAATTAATACCAAAACATCTCAAATTCTTCCAAAAAATAAAAGGGAACACTTCTAAACTCATTTTATAAATTCAGCATACTCTGATACCAAACCAGACAAGGAAATTACAAAAAAGTAAAATTATAAGCCAATCCTCCTAATGAACATAGATGTAAAAATCCTCAACAAAATAGCAGAATGAATTCAACAATACATTAAAAGAATCATACAACATGATTAAGTGGGCTTTATTCCAGGAATGCAAGGATGGCTCAATATCTGCAAATCAATCAATATGATACACCAATATTAACAAAATGAAGGATAAAAATCATGGATTCAGAAAAAGCAACTAACAAAACTCAACATCCATTCATGATAAAAACTCTCAATAAAGGGGATGTCAAGGGAACATACCTCAACATTACAAAGGCCATATATAAAAGCCCAGAGCTAACACCACACTCAACAGTGAAAAGCTGAAAGCTTTTCCTCTAAGATCAAGAACAAGATAAGGGTTCCCATTCTCACCACTTTTATTCAACATAGTATTGGGAATCCTAGCCAGAGCAATTAGGCAAGAAAAAAGGTGGGGGGTAGGCATCCAAATAGGCAAGGAAGAAGTAAAACTGTCTCTATTTATAGATGACATGGTATTACATATGGAGACTCCTAAAGACTCCACCAAAAAACTGTTAGAACTAATAAATTCAAGTAAAGTTGCAGGATACAAAATTAACATATAAGAATCAGTTATGTTTTTATACACTAATAAAGAACTATTAGAGAAGTCAAGAACACAATCCCATTTACAATTACATAAAAAAAAAAAAACCACCTAAGAATAAATTTAACCAAGGGGGTGAAAGATCTGTACATTGCAAACTACAAGACATAGATGAAAGAAGTGGAAAAGACTCAAATAAATGGAAAGATAATCTACACATCTGAGAAGCTCAATGAACTCAATGTAGGATAAACACAGAGATCCACACAAATACATCATAATCAAAATGTTGAAAGACTGAATATCCTCAAAGCAGCAGGAGAAAACAAATCACATACAAGGGAATGCTAATAAGATCAATAGTTGACTTCTCATCAGAAACAATAAAGGCCAGAAGACCATATGGAAAGACATATTCAGAGTGCTAAAACAAAAAGATTATCAACCAAGCATTCCAAACTCAACAAACCTATCTTTCAAAAGGATGAAATAAAAACATTCCAGGTAAATAAAAACTAAGAGAATCTATTGGTAGCAGAACCATCATACAAGAAATACTAAACAAATTCTATTCAGGTTGAAAGCAAGTGACACCAGACACTAATTTGAATTTACAAAACCAAACAAACAGTGCTAGTAAAGATAATTATGTAGGTAATTACAAAAAGAGAGAATATTTACATATTTCTTTTCCTTTCTTCTATTAACTGATTATAAAAGCAATTTTACACAAAGCAATATGTATTAACTATATTAGTGGGGCTAGAACATATAGAAATGAAACATATTTGACAATAAACATCAAAAGGAGGCAAGTGGGAGCAAAGCTGGAGTGGAGTAAGGAAAAGACACTGGATGGTAACAAATCCACAGGAACAAATAAAGAGAATAAAAAATGGTAAATTAGAAGATTAAGATAATAAACTCCAAATACTTACTCTCCTTACTTCTCTCAGCTTCTTAAAAAATACAAAAATTATAAAAATAAGTATAATAATGTAACAACGTATTCTTGTGTGTTTGTAACACATACAGGTATAATATGCATAGCAATAATAGCACACACAAAAGAGAAGAGAGCTATATAGGAGCAATGTCTCTGTATCACACTACAATTAAGTTAGTATAAATCAGGTATGTACTCTAAATAAGATAAATTTTGTAAGCCCTAGAGCAACCACTAGAATATAACTTTAAAAATTAACTAGAAAATAATTAAAGAAATTAAAATGTGACACTAGAAAATATTCATTAAGTCCAGTAAAAAGCAGTGAAGGAGGAACATAACAAAAAAACATGAAACATGGAAAACAAAAAGTAAACCCAGGAAATATATATCCAATCGTAATCAATAATGACACTGAACATGAATTGATTAAACAGTCACATCAAAAGGTAAAGACTGTCAGTCTGGACTTAAAAAAAAACAACAACAAACCACAAGATCCAACTATAAGTTGTTTACAAGAGATACACTTTAGATTAAAAAAAATAAATAGGTTGAAAGTAAAAGGATGAAAAACATATGCCATACAAGCAGCAACCATAAGAACTGAAGTGACTATACTGATGCAAGAGAAAATAGACCTTAAAACAAAAAACATTACTAGAATTAAAAGGAGACCATTTATAACAACAAAAAGGTCAATTCATCAGGAATATATAACAATTATAAACATAAATGCACTTAATATCATAGTCTCAAAAGATATGAAGCAAATATGACAGAAAAATGATAAAACAGACAATTAAACAATAATAGTTGAATATTTCACCAGCTTACTTTCAAAAACAGAGAAAACTAGGCAGAAGATCAACAAGGATACAGAAGAGTTGAACACTATAAACCCACTAGAACTAAGAGACACGTATAGAACACACCACCTAACAATAGCAGAATGCACATTCTTCTCAAACATAAACCATACATTCTACAGAATAAACTATACACTAGGACATAAGAGCAAGCCTCAATAAAATTTAAATGAACTAAAATCATACAAAGTAGGTGTTCTCCAACAAAAATGGAATCAAATGAGATATTAATAACAAAAGAAAAGTAAAAAAATCTGTGGAAATTAAACAAGACATTCCCAAATAACCACAGGGTCAATGAAAATAAACTGCAATGGAAACTTAAAAATATTTTAGATGAATTAAAACAAAAACACAACAAACCAAAACTCTGAGCATGCCATTAAAGTAGTGCTTATAGGAAATTTATCAATTGAAACACCTATATCAAAAATAAAGTCTCGGGGTGCCTGGATGCTCAAGTCGGTTAAGCATATGCCTTCAGCTCAGGTCTCAGTGTCCTGGGATCAAGCCCCATATCAGGCTCCCTGCTCAGCAAGGATTCTGCTTCTCTCTCTCCCTTTGCCCCTCCCCACAGCTCGTGCTCACTCTCTCTCTCTCAAATAAATAGATGAAAAATCCTAAAAAAAAAAGTCTCAAATTAATAACCTATTCTTTCATCTCAAGAAACAGTAAAAAGCACAATCTAAAACTGAAGTGTGCAAGGAAGGAAAAAGTAAAGACTAAAATGGGAATAAAATAGAGATTTAAAAGTAGAGAAACAGAGATCAGAAAAAGTAGAGAAACCAAAGTTTATTTCTTTGAAAAGATGAACATAATTGACAAAATTTAGCTAGACTTACCAAAAAAGAGAGATAGAAAGCTCAAATTATTGGGGCACCTAGGTGGCTCAGATGGTTAAGCGACTGCCTTCAGCTCAGGTTATGATCTTGGAGTCCCAGGATCGAGTCCCACAGGGGGCTCCCTGCTCAGCGGGGAGTGTGCTTCTCCCTCTGACCTTCCCCCCTCTCGTGCTCTCTCATTCTCTCTCTCTCTCTCTCAAGTAAATAAATAAATAAATAATCTTAAAAAAAAAAAAGAAAACTCAAATGATCAAAATCAGGAATGAAAGAAGAGGTATTACTACCAATCTTCCAAAATAAAAAGGATTATATGGGAATACCATGAACAACTATATGCCAACAAATTAGATAACCTAGCTGGCATGGACGAATTCTGCAATGGTTACAAATTATGAAAACTGATTCATGAAAAACATAAAATATAAATAGACTTATAGCAAGTAGAGACATGAAATTAGTAATTTAAAACTTCTACAAAGAGGCAGGCAGCTTTACAGTTGAGTTTCACCCAATAAAAACTGATACGAATCCTTTACAAACTCTTCCAAAAACTAGAAGATAATGCTTCTCATCTCAACTAGTGACATCAGCAAAACTAGAAGAGATAATGCTTCTCACCTCAACTTGTAACATTAGCATTATCCTTGTACCAAAACCCAATAATAACAAAAATCACAACAAATCTACACACCAATACCTACTATTAATATAAACACAAAAGTCCTCAAAAAATTACTGACAAAACAAATCCAACAACATACAAAAAGGATTGTATGCCATAACCAAATAGCATATATAACTAAGACTGCAAGGTTTGTTATATGAAAATTAATAATGCACTATATTATTAGAATATAAGACAAAAACCATATATCATAAAAGAGGCAGAAAAAACATGTGACAAAATCTAACACCCTTATATGATAACATGTATAAATATGCTCTAAAAACTACAGATAAAGGGGAACTTCCTCAACCTGATAAAGATCGTCTACAAAAATCCCACAGCTAACATCATACTTAATGATAAAAGACTTCATATCTTTCTACAAAGACCAGGACAAGACAAGGATATCTGTTCGTTCTTGCCACTTTTATGCAACATTGCACTGAAGGTTCCAGTCAGGGCAGTTAGGGAACTGAAATATATAAAAGGCATCCATATTGGAAAGAAAGAAGACTATATTTGAAGATGACATGGTCTTGCATATAAAAGTTATAAGAAATCCACACAAAAAATGTTAGAGATAATAAACAAGTAGTTCAAGAAGATTGCAGCTATAAAATTAACATACAAAATTCAACTGTATTTCCATACACTAGCAATGAATATTCCAAAAGTGAAATTAAGAAAACAATTTTTTTCAACAAAAAAATTAAAATACTTAGAATTAATTTAACAAAGGAGAGCAAGACTTATACACTGAAAACTACAAAATATTGTTGAAAGAAATAAAGAAAACCTAAATAATGGAAAGATGTCCCATATTTATAGATCAAAGTATTTAATAAAGAATGACATTTCTCAAAGGAAAAACAACCCATGTTCACAGATCTAAATATTTAATATTTTCTGATTCCCCTCCACTGCTTTCCATCCACCACAACTATCCACTCAACAAATCCCTCAACCAAGAATCAACCTATAACTCATTTTCTGCATTTAGTAGAGAAAAAACCAGAGATTCTATTAAGGCTGACAACATTACAAAATCATCTCCAACCTCAGCTGGCTTCTCAGAACTACCTGCCAATTCTTTTGCTTGTTCTTGGTCAGCTGCAACTCCTATTCACTTTAACATAAATTCTGAGCCTGCACCAAGGTACCCTCCTTTACCACTACCTCCCTTAGCAGATAATCTTGCTTTCTACCTCAGAACTGATCTCTCAGTCTCCTCTCTACAAACTTATTTGGATCTACTCTTCTCCTCTTGTGCTCCATTAATTTCTTTTTTCCCTTCAAATCACAGAATGGAATACAGAAATAATACTGACTCTAATATCAGACTCTCCACATAATTCAGTTCTAAACACTGCCACAGAGAAGGCAATGAAAAATCAAATGATTCACCTAATAAAAGATCTGGGGATTTATAAGTACACCTAATCCAAAATTAACATTATTGCAAGAGTTCAAAAATAAAAAATTAGTTAGCCATAGCAAGGTATTTTTAACAAGCTAGTCATAAGAACACCTAATATCTCCTTTTCTACATACCTGCTATATGTTTCAGAGTCTTTTGCACAGTGTCAGGAGATACCCTCAACATCCTGAGATCTGAAGAGTGATACTCCAACTCTATGGTTGGCTCATGAGGAATAAATGGAGGCAATACGGATGAAAAAGTCTGATTAATGTCCATATTAGAACAACCTACCTATAAAAAGAGATAAAAAATTAAGAAAATAGGATTAATTTTAGGCTTCACCTGAAAAAAAAACAAACAAACCTAATTTTTATGAAAATGAGTACTACGCAGTTATACCAGTTCCTTAAGCTCATATTCTCAACCCTCCTAAATTCATATACAAGTTATTTCTTGTTTGGTCAATTCCAAGAAGGCTCTACAAATTATTCTGAGGGTCTGGAAGTCTGCCTATATAGAATATTACAGATAGGAAGCCTAGAAGTTTGTTCCACATAATAATATGATCACTGAAAAATCTGACTTTGGTATTACTCTTGACAAGCTCCAAGCTCAAGGATTTTTTTTTTTTTAAAGGAGAGGTTATGTTGTAAAAAGGAAAGAGGAAAAAAGGAAAGAGAACAGGAATATTTTCAAGAAATCCACAAATGTTTAGGAAAAAAATTAAAGCATCAAAGAACTGGATCTATGATCAATTACCAAAAAATATAAGTCCTCAAATTTCTTTAAACAAATGTAGTGGGAAATACAAACTGACAGTGAAGTAAAGGTTAAATGCTGAAAAAGAAGTTCTCAAAGTTTCATCAGATCCCAGCAAGTCCTACTAGAAAAGAAGTTAGAAACCAATATTGGTGATGTCTGTACACAAACATATATAACTTTTCACCAAATTCTCATATAAAAACAATATACCACTTCTAGGTTTATTTTCCTAAAAATATTATTCCCTCTGTTGGATGCCCTCTCAGGAGAGTCTAAAAATGTACATAAGGATGAATTTTGTTCGATCCTCTTTTATCAAGGTTTTTTAATTGTGTAGTAATGAACAATCTTAGAAAGCTGGCAGGTTGTAAGAATAAATATTCTACTTCTACTGCTCTGGTCTAGGTTTCTCTACACCAGTGGTTCTCAGTTGTGGGAGATTTTGCCCCCACCCATCTCTCCCTGACCAAGAAACATCTGGCAATGTCTGGAGACATTTTTCACTGTCATAACTTTGGGCATGGGAAGGGTGTGTGTGTGTGTGTGTGGCTATTGGCATCTAGGGAGTGGAAGCCAGGGATGTTGCTCAGCATCCTAGAATGCACAGAAAAGCCCCCACAACAAAGAATTATCATACCCAAAAAGACAGTAGTACAGAGAAAACCTGCTCTAAACAAAGCACAAAGTTCTAAGTTTTCAATTGTCCCACTCCTAAAGGAGACTTTTTTGAAGTATAGCTCATTAACATGTATCACATATATGATAGAGACTTTGTGTGTGTGTCCCCAGGCACATATGTGTATTTAATAGTTTTTCTCTAGAGCTTTCAAATGCAGGAAGAAAAAAAATTTCTATTCCAATCTCGGCTTCAGTACAATTTCATAAATATTACTCAGTCATAAAAAGGAATGAAATTTGGCCATTTGCAACACCACGGACAGATCCAGAAGGTATAATGCCATGTGAAATAAGACAGAGAAAGACAAATACCATGTGATTTCACTTATGTGGAATTTAAGAAACAAAACAAATGAACAAAGAGAAAAAGAGACAAATAAAAAAAAACCAAACTCTTAACTATAAAGAACAAACTGATGGTTACAGGGGGAGGGGAGGAGACAGGTGAAACAGGTGAAGAGGAGTATTCCGTAAGAGTACACTTATCACGATGAGCACTGAATAATGTACAGAATCGTTAATGTACACAATATTTTACACCTGAAACAAATATAACACTATGTTAACGATACTGGCATTAACATTTACTAAATAAATAAAATTTCATTATTATCAAAGCTTCAAAACATACAGATATTAGAGTAGGTAATGCAAAAGAATATGTAGGGTGCCTGGGTGGCTCAGTCTGTTAAGTGTCTGCCTTCAGTCCTGATCTCAGGTCACGATCTCAGGGTCCTGGGACTGAACCCTGCATTGGGCTCCCTGGTCAGCAGGGAGCCTGCTTCTTCCTCTCCCTCTTCCCCTCCCTCCTGCTTATGCTCTCTCTCTCTTGTTCTCTCTCTCAAATAAATAAAATCTTAAGGAAAAAAAAAGATGTAGAATAAAAAAGATGAGAAGAATTTATTTAAGAGATCAGCAGATCTTCACTACTAATTGAAAATGGAAGAAATCAAGAAGAAAAAAAAAGTGGTTTATCTCCCAGTCTTTAATCAATAATAAAGAAAGAATCAAAGATGATGAAGAAACCAAGACATGTTAACTTCTCTGGAAGAACTAAGAAAATCTACAAGTCAATCTGATTTCATAAAAACGTCTGAGTTCTTTTGATATAGGCAAGTTGCATTTGAGGTGATGGGAATGTTCACAAGAAAATTTCATGCAAGACAGCATTCAGGTCTACCTCAGTAGAAATATTAGGATCTAAAAACGGAGGTAATAACCATCACACAGAGAAAAGCATTTAAACCTTGAGAGGAAATTAGATACTTGGTGGAAGAGGTAGAACCAAGAAAACAAAAAGAACTCTAAAAAAGTAAACTTCAAATAATATTTAGTTACATGGCCAAGATAAGGAATACTAAAACAGTATTTTATCACAGAAGCTAAAAGTATATAATAGGCTGCTACCAGGAACAAGGAGAAAAAAAGACAGGAGGAATAATGATAGACAGGAGAAAACCCCTTGTGAGGGTCTAGTAATCTGGTTTCAGTGAAATGAAGGGAACTAACAGCCAGGCAGTGCTACATATCTGACCCCATTCAATATAACAATGCATGAGGCGGTTTGTTACTATTCCTATTTCTTTATGTAGATGAGCAGAATGATCCTCCAAAGTCATCTGCCCAAGGCATGAGGCTAACAAATAACTGAACAAGGTTTTGACTCCAAATTTCCACTCTTTTCACAGCCCCAAGCTAAGTCATATACAAGTGGATGCCTAAACACTCATTTAAAGAAATGATGGTTAGGTATCAAAGTTAGGCAAACAAGTATGAATGATTCTTCTTATAGAGACACAGATGAGAATAAGAAAGGAACCAAGGAGCAGGCAAGCCCTCTGAGAGCAAGCTGAGCCATGCAGGAAAATTACTACCATATCTGGCTCCTTATTTCCGTAATATTGGCATTATAACTCCCAGACCATAGAATGGAGCTAAGAGCAAAAGAGAATACAGGGAACATCCTCCCTAAACTAAAAAAAATATACTTAAGGCTACAGCTGGGGGCAAATAAAATCTGGAATAGTGGTCAGAATTAATCTTAGCATATCACTATTAACTGATTATATATCTAGACTTTTTTTTAAATTGTGGGGTTTTTTTAAAGATTTTATTTATTTATTTGAGAAAGAGAGAGCGTGAAAGACAGATCACAACCAGTAGGGAGGGGTAGAGGGAAAAGCAAACTCCCCACTGAGCAGGCAGTCCAATGGGGGACTCAATCCCAGAACCCTGGGATCATGGCCTGAGCCAAAGGCAGACGCTTAACTGACTGAGCCACCCAGGTGCCCATATCTACATTTCTTTAAATATATATTTATAAAAAGTGTATAAAAAGTTGATGTAAGTTACATTAAGCAGTACTATAAAAAAAATTAGAAACTCTAAGTTTAAAATTGATCATATTTGTTTCTCATTCTTATTGAAATTCACTTTGACCAATCCCCTTCAAAACCTTCACTCTTATCAAAATAATGCAAAATCTTGGTTTTGGTTTCACTGAAGAATAGTTAAATGGGAAGGCAGTGTATGGTATAGTGGTTAAATACACAGATAAGGTTAGTTTCAGGGCGCCTGGGTGGCTCAGTCAGTTAAGCGTCTGCCTTTGGCTTAGGTCATGATCCCAGGGTCGTAGGATCAAGCCCCATGTCAAGTTCCCAGCTCAGTAAAGACCTTGTTTCTCCCTCTCCCCACTGCTCGTGCTCTCTCTCACAAATAAATTTAAAAAATCTTGGAAAGGGGCACCTGGGTGGCTCAGTTGTTAAGCATCTGCCTTCGGCTCAGGTCATGATCACAGGGTCCTGGGATCGAGCCCCACATCGGGCTCCCTGTTCGGTGGGAAGCCTGCTTCTCCCTCTCCCACTCCCCCTGCTTGTGTTCCCTCTCTCGCTTTGTCTCTCTCTGTCAAATAAATAAATAAAATCTTGGAAAAAAAAGATAAGGTTAGTTTCAAATACTAGCTCCCCTACTTGCTCAATAATAATGAGCAAGTTCCTTAACCCTCTAAATATCAATTATAAAATGAGGATGATAATAACCCCCAATAATCTTACCTGGTAGGACTGACCAAAGGACTAAATGAATTGATGTATATAAATAAATCTCTTGGCGTAGTATTTGAGCACACAGTGTTAGCTATCATTTTCATCCCCATTAAGAGACTGAAAATTAGAATTAAATAATGTCTACTTTATTTTATTTTATTTATTTGACAGAGAAGGAGTGAGAGAGCACAAGCAGGGGGAGCGGGAAAGGGAGAAGCAGGCTCCCATATGAGCAAGAAGCCCGATGTGGGGCTCGATCCCAGAACACTGGGATCATGACCTGAGCTAAAGGCAGATGCTTAACCGACTAAGCCACCCAAGTGCCCAAACAATGTCTACTTTAGAATGTTGAAGAAAATAAAATTAACCTCACAGTTCTCTGTATTTCAATTTTTAATATATTCAGTAATTGTAAATGAAAGGAAAAGTTTACCTCAATATCTTTGTTCATTTTCTCTAATCAAAAGGTCTAAAAATGATTGCAACCCAAACTAGCAGCTTTCCAATGACATACTAATCTTATACGTGGAAAAACAGGAAAAGGAAAGTAACATTAAGTACACAACATCTTTGTATAGCTATATTTAATGGCTAATAAGATATAAGGATATATTAGAAAGAAGCTGACAGTATCAGACAAAAGAATGGGCAATGGGACCAAAGGAACGTTAAAACCAAGAGACGCAAGGATCCAGGCAAATGAAGTCTTGTATAAAAGAAAGGTTGACACAAAACTTTTCCAAGACACCGTAAAACTCACTAACTCTTACGGTCTATGAAACACAAACATTTCTTTTATGCCAACCTCTAACAAATTAATGGAGCATATTCTTGGATATCAGATGAAAACCAGATTGTAAGTCACATTTTGGTACTAGAGGATATAAAAGGGCCCTTTACTTTCACCCTCATTTTTCAATTAAAGTATTCTTTCCCTACCCCACAATAAATGTCAAATAGAATAACTTACAGGCTCTTCAAAATCACTCTCTTCCTTAGATGGCAGTTCTAAGGCAGACTGCCTGTGCAGGGAGCTGTCACAAACCTCTAGATCATCAAGCACATTTTTAAAACCTGCTAGCTCAATGCACTCAGCAGCCAAGTCACCTTGTTCATGTACCTGTTCATAAAATTTAAAAAAAAAAGAAAGTAAAATAAAAACAAGTAACAATACCATTTCCTGAAATAGTACTGGAAAACACCATGTTTCCCCCAACTATCATTTTATTGTGTCTCACCTCTCTTTGTAGATCAGCAACTCTTGTACTGCACACAATAGCATTTTCATCTAGGTTCCAGCATTCAGTATCATCATCCAGAGTAGAGGTGTCAGATTCAGCCTTCCCCTGCAGGCCCTCTACAAAATAGGAGTCATTTTGCATAATTGTATGTACAGTAAAACAGGATTTGGCTCCCATAGGCCGAGGAATTTTACCTTGGCCTACATCAGCTTTCAGCAATGACTCTTGGCCAACTGCAATTAATGATGCATTACTGGTCATTGGTAAAGCACCTTGTGACTTAGCATCACATGTCACCAAGTTTGCTGAAAAGCTGCTTCCTACAGTTGCAGATGGACCTCCAATGATGTTACTAGAGTTTACATTCTTAACCAAAATATAGTTTGAGGAATCTGCAACTTCTTCAAATCTTCTTAAATCTTGTAAAACCAAAGAATCTGAAGTCGATACTTTCATTGGATAAAAAATGTTTGAAGATCCTACCTTTTCTGCAAGGTCAAGATCAGGAACAGACTTTATCTTCCCAATAGGAAGAAATGGTTCATTGTCTAGATCACACTGAAATAAAGCTGACTGTGCTTTGCCAAGACCAACAGCCTGGCTGTGAGATTTTTCACTTAAAGAAGCAGATGACTTAAGCTCTGGAATAAGAGAAAGTGGCTTAATGAACATTTCCTGAGGAGTACTGGGGAGTGATTTTAAATCAAGATGCCAATACAGGGAGCTATCATCATTATCTTTTTTATGCAACAATGGTTTTGAAGCCGCTAATTCAAACATCCCAGGAGTAGATTGATAACGTGGATGACTAAACTCATCAAAGAAAGAGTTTTCATCATTATAATTTAATAGGGAAAGATGTGGATTTTTTGGTTCACTTTCTTGGTTGTCATTTATTAAAGACTTACTGCTGTCAGTTTGGATTTCATTTACTGTACTCTCTTTCTTGGAAGGCTCAATAGAGGCAATAACTACCTCAAAGGCTACATTTTCAGAAGCATCAATACTTTTTCCACCCAAAGCAGAAGTTACCCTTTGGTTTCTTTCCTCTTGTAAATACAGTTGTTCTGATGTCTCATCCAAGTTGGGCTTAATAGTCTGAAGAGGACCACCAGAAACCTCCATCTTAGAGGTACCATGTTGCCTAGAGTGTATATGTATTTCTGAAACTTTTACAGAATTATCAGGAACTACAACATTCTCAATAAACTGTATATCTGAAGATCTGGGATGCATCTCTGAAAATACTAAAGTACTTCTATTCTCCTTTAGTTCAAAACCTTGAGATAATTCTTTCCCCAGACCTTCTTCATTTCTTTCATACCCCTCCAAAGAATCCATCATTCCTTTCACCTCATTCTCAGCTGGAGCCCTTAAATAAACACTCTCAAAATAATGACTGTGAGCTGTCAAGGGAATGCCCTTTCCTCTTCTTTCCAACAGACAATGCAAGAAAGAATGTGGCATTTTGTTATTAAAATGAGGAGCAACTTCATGTGGAAAAGAAACACAGTCCTTACTGATCACATATGTTTCTGGATGGTGTGAAGGTTCCTGTTTGCTCCACGGCGTACATGAAAAAGGGGCACGAAAATTGTCTCTTCCCTTAGGAATTTTATTTTTATCAATTGTGTCAGATGAATCTGAATAAGAATCATGATCCCTACTGGTTAAATAATTTTCTGACTGCTGTAAAGCTTTCTGTTTCCAATACTGCATATGCGAACAAGAAGCGTCAAAACTGTCATTTCCTTCAGGAGTCATGTAGTCATCACTTGTATAAGATGAGGTTGAAACAGAAACTTGACCTTTCTCAGCTAAACTGGTTTCTGGCTCCTGAACTTCTTGTGTCTTCCATGCCATATAGGAACAAAGAGCATCATAACTATGGAAGTCTTTGGGACTTTTCAGTTCATCAACTGTATCAGACGAAATAGTATCTTCTTTAGTCCCTTGTTCAAAAGGTAAAAAAGAGCGCTGACAGTCAACAGCTGTACTAGCTATAAGCGAGTGCTGAGATACACTAATGCAACTGTTAACTAAATCTGAAGCTACTTCTGAGGCTGCCTGGAATAAAGCTTCACTAACTTCCGACGGTCGAGAAAACCATTCAGCATCTTCAGACTTACCAGGAATTCCCCTGTAAGTATACAGTTAAAAACAAATAAATAACACATTAAAAACATTTTTTTAAAATACTAACATGAAAAATACAAAACTGTTATGTCACTGAAATTAAGATTTGAAAAGTGTGTTGAAAAAACAAAGTTCTAATTTCAAATTCCCTTAAAGCAGTTAGTGACTGAACAAGGCAAATTTTTTGTAAACAGAATATGAACTCCCATCCTATGACCCTGATATTTTCTCAGCCTTCTCCTAAAACAATATTATCACAAATAGGAATATTTTCATACTACCAAAAAAAGATTAAATTAAAAATTCAAACTTTACTATTTAAAATGTTTATCACCTACCATAATTTAATACTCACTTAACTTTCATTAATTCTTTCACTAGCCATTTACTGTGCTCTTGAAAACCCCTTAAGAAATGATCTACTCCTAAAACACAGCAGTAACCTAATTATTGGGTGACTATTATATACAGAACACTTTTTCATAATTAATTTTAAGGTAATACATAGCAGAAGGACAAAGGTTTTTACTCCATAAACATCTTCAGGTGTTTTTTTTTTTTTAAACACTTTTATTTGAGAATAGTTGACACAAATTATTACATTAGTTTCAGGTGTACAACACATGTCATGATAAGCACTGCAGAATGAATAGAACTGTCAAAACACTAAGTCGTGCACCTGAAACTAACATAACGTTCTGTGTCAACTATACTTCAATAATAAAAATTTAAAAATAAACTATGCCTGAAATGCTAAAATACATTAAAAATTAAATAAACTACAGTTGCCTGGCTCATTTTTACACATGTATTACTATACCAAATTAATACACATCATGCCTTAACTTAGGGCCTTATTACCTTCCAAGTGTGTGCTGAAAATATCTAACCCCCACTCCAAAGTCTCACCTTAGCCTGAAGTCATTAATATTAGCAACAACTTAGAACAAGAAAAGAAAGAGTAGAAAGTTTACATGCAAATAAAAAAATAAATCACCCTACCTCAGAGGTGCAAAATCTAGTTCACTCTGTTGAAATAAGGAATCAGACCCAAACTCTTGATCTTGCGTCAAACATGTCAGCAAAGGCAAATCAGGAGAAGCAAAGTTGTCTTGAATGACTGCAAAGTTTCAAGTATAAAAATGTTGGGAATGCTGAAAGTTAACTGCTTAGCTTCCTCACGTACTACTTTAAAGAACCTAAATACGCAGCCAGCTGGAAGATTCTACAAGCATCAGAATGATAACAGCAGCAGCAGCAACTCCCATTTATTCATCACCTGAAAAGTTTCAGGCACTTAACGCACAAAATTTCAATGATAACCTTGAGGGATAGGTATTACTATACCCATTTTACAGCTGAGGAAACAGGATTATAAAATTTAAGAAATATTAATTTGCCCACATTCAAATAGCTTTAAGTGTCAGAATGAGAACTGAACCTAAACACTCTAATCTCTTAGCAAGTGCTCTTAACCATTATGAGTGTTTCCTTCCGTCTTAAATCAAAGTGTAGTCCATAGGTTCCTGGGCATCCCTAAGACATTCTTAGGAGGTGCCTAGAGTCAAAATTATATTCAAAATAATATTAAGATGTCATTTGCCTTATTCATTCTCATTCTCTCACAAGAGTATGGTAGAATTTTCCAGAAGCTACATCATCTATATTAGCAACATATTGAATGCAAAAGCAGATACCAGAATCTACCTCTCTTCTCTGAGGTTAAACATTACAGAGATTTTTTTTTTTTCTTAAATAAAACAATGCTACTCTTCTAAATATTTTTGTTTTGGAAAATACTTTTCTTAAAAAATATGTAATTCATGTTAACATGCAATGGAATTATTTTTTAATGAGTTAATAAATATTTTAGAAATTTCTAAGTTTTAATTTCTAACATGGGAAGTATTCAACAATCCACATAAACAAAAGCTCTTTGAAGTCCTTGGTAATTTTAAAGTATGTAAAGGAGTCCTGTGACCAAAAAGTTTGAGAACTGCTGATTTAAAGGAAAAATAAGTCTTCTGGATTCCTGAATGTCAACTTAAATAATTCTTATTATATGTGCCTAAAAATGTACAAACTAGGTATAAACTCCTTATTACTTATACCATTTATATAACCATAAAAACAAAAACAAAATTTTAATAGAACTAAAACTATAAAACGATCAGTACTCTAAGATTAATTTAACTGGATAGGTGATGTTTTGCTAGAGCCAAACGTTCTTTCATTATGAATGTAATACCATTGCTACAGTACACTTCTGGATTTCAGAACGCCTATGCTTCTGCGTGGTACACCTTCCCTATCATAACTGTCATACCCTTGTTTTAATCTTTGGTGTGGCTGCTTCCCACCTAGATAAATGGGAGTTGCTGCTGCTGCTGTTATCATTCTGATGCTTGTAGAATCTTCCAGCTGGCTCCACATCCACTTTATTTACAGCTATATCTGCAATGCCTACCAAAGTACTTGCTATACTTAGTCACTCAAAACAGAATTATTTATTTACTGAATGAATTTATTAAAAATGAAGCAGAATGAAAATGATAACCTTGACGACCAAGGACTACTTGGTATGATTCCTCTTTGACCTTGGCTTACAGACTCAGTCTTAAACCTTCATAACAGAAAAGTCCTTCATCCTTCTAAGAATCATGAAGGTTTTTAACAAAGATCCCACATTTCTTCACATTTAGACAACTGCTGATGGCTTGGATCACTCTTTTTTGAGATAATTAACTGTTCCCCCACCAGTCATCATCATGACATTTGCCACTGGTGAGACCAATACATCCCTCAATGACTGTATTCATGCATAACAAAACAGCAATGATGAAATTTCCTTTAGCTATCAGATCCAGGGATCTGCTCTAATAATTAAAAATGTTCTACTTTATCCATAGTAAATGAGAAACTAGAGTTCTAAAACCTTACATAGAAAACATTTTAGAAGCCACATTGCACAATCTCCTAACCAATGTTGAAATTCTATTAGAGAATTTTGCTTGACATTTTGCAGTGATGTAAAGCTCAGTTTTTCTGTTGTTATATGGTCTTTCTACTATTAAATGGCTCTATTAGAAAGCTCTTTTTTTTTTTAAAGATTTTATTTAGTTATGTGACAGAGAGAGACACAGCGAGAGAGGGAACACAAGCAGGGGGAGTGGGAGAGGGAGAAGCAGGTTTCCCACCGAGCAGGGAGCCTGATGTGGGGCTCGATCTCAGCCTAGGATCAGGACCTGAGCCGAAGGCAGATGCTTAACGACTGAGCCACCCAGGCACCCCTAGAAAGTTCTTTCTTTTATCAAATTGAAAACAGCCTCCCTATAAGCTGTGTATTCTCATTTTAACCTCTAGACTAGGAACCAGCAAACATTTTTTAAAAGGCCAGCTAATAAATATTTTACACTTTGTTGGCCACATATGGTCTCTATCACATGTACTTCCTTTTTTGTTTGTTTTTGCAATCATTTAAAAATGAAAAAACCACTCTTAGTTCAGGGTTGGTACAAATCAGACCCTTGCACTAGACCTTTATAATACCGATCGATGGTACTGTTATTTTTCTGTTTACTAGACTGTCTTCCCAAAAGTGGAATAGCTTTCATCTATATATCCCTAGCATCAAACACACCATAAGCACTTAGATATTTGTTAAGCAAATGAATGAATAAATGAAAGGTAAGCTCCTTCCTCTTTAGCTTGCCAGCCCCTCAAACACCTGATCATAGCAAACTCTTCTGTTTCATCTACTGCACAATCATCTCCTCTCACAAAAGAACTCCTATGCTGTCAACATCTTTTTTTTTAAAGATTTTATTCATTTATTTTAAAGAGAGAGAGAGAGAGAGAGCATGTGAGAGTGGGGAGGGGCAGAGGGAGAGGCAGAGAATCCCAAACAGTCTCCACTAAGCATGGAGCCTGATCCCAGGACCGGAGCCAAAACCAAGAGTCGGAGGCTCAACCGCCTGAGCCACTCAGGCACCCCGCTGTTGACATCTTTGTTAAAAAGTGAAACTAAAACAAACTTTGATGATCTACATCATAAAATACATTGGTGCCAATATTTTG
Organism: Eumetopias jubatus; assembly: GCF_037043125.1. NCBI lineage: Eukaryota > Metazoa > Chordata > Mammalia > Carnivora > Otariidae > Eumetopias > Eumetopias jubatus. Next base: position 50,112,394 of record NW_028274815.1, read on the forward strand.
ATTTGGACAGCCTTGGCTTATGTTTGAAAAAAACTTGTTGAATTAACTCCTATTGGTACTCCTCTACAAAACTCTGACAAGATAACATCGTGGTTAAATCTCATTCCCCTGTGAAAGGCTAATTCTAAAATATGTGGTTGTTGCATATTTTTCAATTTGGGGGAAAAAAAAAACCTGAATAAAACAGAAAGAAAAAAATAAAATTGCCTTTGAAAATAGAAGGAGAGATAAAAAGCTTCCAGGACAAACAAAAACTAAAGGAATTTGCGAACACAAAACCAGCCCTACAAGAAATATTGAAAGGGGTCCTCTAAGCAAAGAGAGAGCCTAAAAGCAACAAAGACCAGAAAGGAACACAGACAATTTACAGTAACAGTCACCTCACAGGCAATACAACGGCACTAAATTCATATCTTTCAATAGTTACCCTGAATGTAAATGGGCTAAATGCCCCAATCAAAAGACACAGGCTATCAGATTGGATTAAAAAACAAGACCCATCGATATGCTGTCTGCAAGAGACTCATTTTAGACCCAAAGACACCCCCAGATTGAAAGTGAGGGGGTGGAAAACCATTTACCATGCTAATGGACACCAAAAGAAAGCTGGGGTGGCAATCCTTATATCAGACAAATTAGATTTTAAACCAAAGACTGTAATAAGAGATGAGGAAGGATACTATATCCTACTTAAAGGGTCTATCCAACAAGATCTAACAGTTGTAAATATCTATGCCCCTAACATGGGAGCAGCCAATTACATAAGCCAATTAATAACAAAAGCAAAAGAAATAGATCGACGACAATACAATAATAGTGGGAGACTTTAACACCCACTCACCGAAATGGACAGATCATCTAAGCAAAAGATCAACAAGGAGATAAAGACTTTAAATGACACACTGGACCAAATGGACTTCACAGATATATTCAGAACATTCCATCCTAAAGCAACAGAATACATATTCTTCTCTAGTGCCCATGGAACATTCTCCAGAATTGATCACATCCTAGGTCACAAATCAGGTCTCAACTGGTACCAAAAGACTGGGATCATTCCCTGTATATTTTCAGACCACAATGCTTTGAAACTAGAACTCAATCACAAGAGGAAAGTCGGAAAGAACTCAAATACATGGAGGCTAAAGAGCATCCTACTAAAGAATGAATGAGTCAACCAGGAAATTAAAGAATTTAAAAAATTCATGAAAATGAAAACATAACTGTTCAAAATCTTTGGGATACAGCAAAGGCAGTCCTGAGAGGAAAGTATATAGCAATATAAGCCTTTCTCAAGAAACAAGAAAGGTCTCAAATACACAACCTAACCCTACACCTAAAGGAGCTGGAGAAAGAACAGCAAATAAAGCCTAAACCCAGCAGGAGAAGAGACATAATAAAGATCAGAGCAGAAATCAATGAAATAGAAACCAAACGAACAGTAGAACAGATCAACGAAACTAGGAGCTGGTTCTTCGAAAGAATTAACAAGATTGATAAACCCCTGGCCAGACTTATCAAAAAGAAAAGAGAAATGACCCAAATCAACAAAATCATGAGTGAAAGAGGAGAGATCACAACCAACACCAAAGAAATACAAACAATTATAAGAACATATTATGAGCAACTATATGCCAGCAGACTAGAAAATCTGGAAGAAATGGATGCATTCCTAGAGATGTATCACTACCAAAACTGAGCCAGGAAGAAATAGAAAACCTGAACAGACCTATAACCACTAAGGAAATTGAAGCAGTTATCAAAAATCTCCCAACAAACAAAAACCCAGGGCCAGATGGATTCCCAGAGGAATTCTACCAAACATTTAAAGAAGAATTAATACCTATTCTTCTGAAACTGTTCCAAAAAATAGAAATGGAAAGAAAACTTCCAAACTCATTTATAAGGCCACCATGAGCTCAATCCCAAAAGCAGACAAAGACCCCATGGAAAAGGAGATCACAGACTTTCATCAAGGATGAACATGGATGCAAAAATTCTCACCAAAATACTAGCCAATAGGATCCAACAGTACATTAAAAGGATTATTCACCACGACCAAGTGGGATTTATCCCTGGGCTGCAAGGTTGGTTCAACATCCGCAAATCAATCAATGTGATACAAACATTAATAAAAGAAAGAACAAAAACCATATGATCCTCTCAATAGATGCAGAAATGCATTTGACAAAGTACAGGATCCTTTCTTGATCAAAACTCTTCAGAGTATAGGGACAGAGAGTACATACCTCAATATCATAAAAGGCATATATGAAAAACCTACAGCGAATATCATTCTCAATGGGGAAAAACTGAGAGCCTTCCCCCTAAGGTCAGGAACGTGGCAGGGATGTCCACTATCACCACTGCTATTCAACATAGTATTAGAAGTCCTAACCACAGCAATCAGACAACAAAAAGAAATCAAAGGCATCCAAATCGGCAAAGAAGTCAAACTCTCATGTTTGCAGATGATATGATACTTTATCTGGAAAGCCCAAGACTCCACCCCAAAACTGCCAGAACTCATACAGGAATTCAGTAAAGTGGCAGGATATAAAATCAATGCATAGAAATCAGTGGCATTCCTATACACCACCACCAAGACAAAAGAATGAGAAATTAAGGAGTCGATCCCATTTACAATTGCACCCAAAACCATAAGATACCTAGGAATAAATCTAACCAAAGAGGCAAAGGATCTGTACTCAGAAAACTATAAAATACTCATGAAAGAAATTGAGGAAGACACAAAGAAATGGAAAACCGTTCCATGCTCATGGATTGGAAGAACAAACAAGTATCGTGAAGATGTCAATGCTACCTAGAGCAATCTACACATTCAATGCAATCCCCATCAAAATGCCATCCACTTTTTTCAAAGAAATGGAATAATCCTAAAATTTGTATGGAACCAGAAAAGACCCCGAATAGCCAGAGGAATGTTGAAAAAGAAAAGCAAAGCTGGTGGCAACACAATTCCGGACCTCCAGCTCTATTACAAAGCTGTCATCATCAAGACAGTATGGTACTGGCACAAACACAGACACATAGATCAATGGAACAGAATAGAGAGCCCAGAAATGGACCCTCAACTCTATGGTCAACTAATCTTTGACAAAGCAGGAAAGAATGTCCAAGGGAAAAAAGACAGTCTCTTTAACAAATGGTGTTGGGAAAATTGGACAGCCACATGCAGAAGAATGAAACTGGACCATTTCCTTACACCACAAACACAAACAGACTCAAAATGGTTGAAAGACCTAAATGTGAGACAGGAGTCTATCCAAATGCTAAAGGAAAACACAGGCAGCAACCTCTTTGACCTCAGCCACAGCAACTTCTTCCTAGAAACATCGCCAAAGGCAAGGGAAATAAGGGCAAAAATGAACTATTGGGACCTCATCAAGATAAAAAGGTTTTGTGCAGCAAAAGAAACAGTCCACAAAACCAAAAGACAACCGACAGAATGGGAGAAGATATTTGCAAATGACATATCAGATAAAGGGCTAGTATTCAAAATCTATAAAGAACTTCTTAAACTCAACACCGAAAGAACAAATGATCCAATCAAGAAATGGGCAGAAGACATGAACAGACATTTTTCCAAAGAAGACATCCAAATGGCCAACAGACTCATGAAAAAGTGCTCAACATTGCTCGGCATCAGGGAAATCCAAATCAAAACCTCAATGAGATATCACCTCACACCAGTCAGAATGGCTAAAATTAACAAGTCAGGAAACGACAGATGTTGGCGGGGATGCGGAGAAAGGGGAACCCTCCTACACTGTTGGTGGGAATGCAAGCTGCTGCAGCCACTCTGGGAAACAGTATGAAGGTTCTTCAAAAAGTTGAAAATAGAGCTACCATACAATCCAGCAATTGCACTACTGGGTATTTACCCCAAAGATACAAATGTAGGGATCCGAAGGGGTACATGCACCCTGATGTTTATAGCAGCAATGTCCACAATAGCCAAACTGTGGAAAGAGCTAAGATGTCCATCAACAGATGAACGGATAAAGAAGAAGTGGTATATATATACAGTGGAATATTATGCAGCCATCAAAAGAAATGAAATCTTGCCATTTGCAATGACGTGGATAGAACTGGAGAGTGTTAAGCTGAGAGAAATAAGTCATTCAGAGAAAGACATGTATCATATGACCTGACTGATATGAAGAATTCTTAATCTCAGGAAACAAAATGAGGGTTGCTGGAGTGGGGGGAGGGTGGGAGGGATGGGGTGGCTGGGTGACAGACACTGGGGACAGTGAGCGCTATGAATTGTGCAAGACTGTTGAATCACAGATCTGTACCTCTGAAACAAATAATACATTATATGTTAAAAAAAGCAAAAAAGAAGATAGCAGGAGGGAAAGAACGAAGGGGGGGAAATTGGAAGGGGAGATGAACCATGAGAGACGATGGACTCTGAAAAACAAACTGAGGGTTCTAGAGGGAAGGGGGGTGGGAGGATGGGTTAGCCTGGTGATGGGTCTTAAAGAGGGCACGTTCTGCATGGAGCAGTGGGTGTTATACACAAACAATGAATATGGAACACTATATCAAAAACTAATGATGTAATATATGGTAATTAACATAACATAATAATAACAAAAAAAAAAAAAGAAAGAAGTCTGATGCATCAATTCCCTCTGCCTTCCCAGTTTTGTTCCATGGCACCTCCATCTGAAAGTTCATGCACACTTGTTCCAGGAGCAGAAGACAGAGGCCATCTACAAATGGAACATCTCAGGGTGCTAGAGGAAGAAGGGAGAACTATAATGAGAGGGCTACTTATATCCAAATGAATTTATTGCCACTCAAGGTCCATTACCAGGAACTGTTGGGGATTTCTGGAGAATGGTGTGGGAAACCAGAGAGAAAACATTAGTAATGCTAACACAGTGTTTTGAAAAAGGGCAGGTCAGGTGCCATCATTATTGGCCAGAGGACAACAAACCAGTTACTGTCTTTGGAGATATAGTGATTACAAAGCTAATGGAGGATGTTCAGATAGTTTGGACCATCAGGGATCTGAAAATTGAAAGGCATGGAGATTACATGACTGTTCAACAGTGTAACTTTACTGCTTGGCCTGAGCATGGGGTCCCGGAAAACAGTGCCCCTCTAGTTCACTTTGTAAAACTGGTTCAAACAAGCAGAGCACATGACACCACACCCATGATTGTTCACTGCAGTGCTGGAGTTGGAAGAACTGGAGTTTTTATTGCTCTGGACCACTTAACAGAACATATAAATGACCACGATTTTGTGGATATATATATGGATTAGTAGCTGAATTGAGAAGTGAAAGAATATGCATGGTCCAGAACCTGGCACAGTATATCTTTTTATACCAATGCATTCTGGATCTCTTATCAAGTAAAGGAAGTAATCAGCCCATCTGTTCTGTTAACTATTCAGCACTTCAGAAGATGGACTCTTGGGATGCCATGGAAGGTGATGTTGAGCTTAAATGGGAAGAGAACACCATGTAAATATCCAGACCAAAGATTACAACTGGAAGATATTTTCAAATCCCAGGGGCCAAAATTTCCCCCTCATTCTTCTGAATTGAAATGTGCAACCTTAAAGAAAGCTCTATGTTTCTGTTACTGTGCCTTACTAAATGGATTGACATTTTAGGAATACTTCTAGGAAATAGCTAATTCAGGATAGTCATTGTGTTTCGTACAGAATAAATACGCATTGAAAATGTTTAAGAAAAGAGATCCCAGAGATTTTTGAAGTCTTCCATATTTTTGGAATGAGCCAAATAGAAAATGATCATTAGATTAGCATGTGTGTTTCCAGGTGAATTTTCCCCACATATTGGATTGAATCTTGAACAAGAATTGTAAATATTGATTCGGTCGTGCTATTTTGGCCACCAGGGTGTTAACATTCCTTCTGGATAACTTCCAGGACTGTCCTAATGCTCTGTACTTCCGTGTACACCCCTGGGTTTTGAATCCTGTTTTATGAGTGCTGAGATATCATCTCGTGATCTCCAACAGCTGAACAGTAACCCCTTGACACTGCCGGGATTACTCAGCCTTTATACAACACACAGTAGCTCTTCGGGGACACTTAGGGCTATTTAAGTTGCTTTGTGATCTTTAGTTTGAAAAACAAAAAGAAAAATGGAACAGTGCGATTGCTCATAGGAAGCTGTAGAGTATTTTGTGCTGTCTACATCTGTACCTTTTCCAGGACGAGTTGTACCACTATGCTGTATCATTAAATACATGGTTAAATGTATCCAAAAAATAATAATAATATTGCCTTAATTATCATTTAGGCATAAAAAATTGAAATTACCATAATGGTTAAGCACTCTTCTATATCCACACTATCCAAAGTAGTAATAGCACAATTCTATCTCCTACTCTGATAATCTGAGAGGTACTTCAAGTTTACCTTTAGTAAAGAGCTATTAAATCAGTTCCATATTAAGCAGAGGAAACCAGTAAGATCTACCTCAGACAAGTTATTCAACCTCTTTATCTCACTTTTGGAGTCTGAAAACTGAGAATACCATGCCTTAACTAATACTAAGAATCTAATGAAGTAAGCTTAAACATTTGTTTTGTTTTTTAAGGATCATGGAGGCTCCATTGCTGAGAGAAGCTGTCAAAGGATAATATATAGTATACCCCAAGAAAAAATCCACAAATTCACGGCTGAGGAGGTATACCCACTAGAGAGGAAGTTATTACTTTTCTGCCTTCTGCGAGGTATAGGACATAATGAAGGGCAGGTGCACATTTAACATAACTAGACCAGCTGGCCAGTGTAGAAAACCAGAAATAAGCTAATACCTTTGAGGATGGCTCTACAGAGCTCCTCAACTCATGAAAGGATTTAGGGGCACCTAGGTTGCTCAGTCAGTTAAACATCTGACTCTTCGTTTTGACTCAGGTCATGATCTCTCAGTGGAGAGATTGAGCCTTGCGTCGGCCTCCACGATCACTGCAGAGTCTGCTTCAGATTCTCTCTCCCTCTTCCCTCTGCTTCTCCCCACCCCCTGCTCGCTCATATGCTCTCTCTCTAAAATAAATAAATAATCTTGAAAGGAAGGAAGGAAGAGAAATGAAAAGAAGGGAAGGAAGAGATTCAGATGCAAGACCTAAAGTCCCCCAAAGTATTTTACAAATATGAGTTATTACTACCAGTTAAAAATAAAGAGGCATTACCTAGCAGCGGCGAACATAAGAGACCTCTCTTGGCTTCCTTTACTTGATTTTCTGGTTGGGTCAATATACCTTCCTCCACAGAGGTGAAGTCTGTCACTTCGGTCCCTTCCTCTCGCATATTAAACCTGGTCTGGGTTATATCCAAGGTGTGGGAAGAGTCCATTTCTTGAGGAAGATAATGCCAAGATTCTGTTCTCTAAAACAATAATTTTGAAGGAAAATATGCTAAGTCATTAACTGAGTTACCACATACGTTAATATTTAGATTTAAATATCCATCCACTCATGTAGCATTTAGCTTCTATATAATCACATTCTCATCACGGTGTTTTTGGAGAAAGCAAAACTGTTCTTTCTGTATGTTTTTTGCAATATTAACTACATTTTAGACCTCTTCTCATCACTACCCATCTTTTAACGTGTGATATCACTAGGATTTCTGCTATTCATTAACAGTTCTCTTCACTATAACAATACATTTGGTTCTACATGATGAAATCTTACAATTTGATTACAAGACTGAAAAAGATTTTCCAAACCTAAAGCTATAAGATGCTCTACATGTGACCACTTTACTGAATTCTTAATTAGCAATACTGGTTTCTAGTGGGCTTGGCTCTTCTCATTATGTAAGATTATCACATCATTCATGAATAATGATACAAAATGTTTACTCTTACATTAGTGGCAAGATTCAGAGCAAAGCTTCTCAAGTTATCTATGGGAAAAAACAATTTTTCCTACTTCCAACTCTAACATTTTATTAAAATACTAATAAAAATTAGTAATCAATAAGTCCGTAAAAATAATAAACCAACTAATAAAAAATAAAAACTAGAAAATTAAATTTAAAAGATATATAAGCCCAAAATATAAAACACAAAGCCAAATGTCCGATTTTTAGTTCTAAAAAACAAAATTACTCTGTCAAATTTATAAACGTTTCTAAATACTTCTATATTCTTGTACTTATCTCTTAACAACCAATTCATGAACTGGCACCAATCCACAGACCACGCTAAGTAGCAATGTTGAATTAAAGACTATCTGAAACTAATGATGTTCTATATGTTGGCTAATTGAATTTAAATTTAAAAAAAGACTAATGGTAAACAATTTTATCAGCATTTTCCTTTTAAATTTGGTATTGGTTAATAAAGATATTCTTCCTATCATGCTATGAAAGTACACTTTTATTTTCATATTTAATCTGATTAGAAATGAACTCTAAATTTGATCAAACTATAATACAGTATTTTTTCCCCAATTAAGTCTGATAATGTAATAAATTTCTTTCTAGTGCAACATTCCTTACTTGGCAGTGGTAGATCAGACTTTTAATCATATTTGTTAGCATACTCTTTAACATTTTCACTCATATATAGTCTTAAGATTAATCAGGATTTTTGAATGCCTTGCTTTGTTTTCTAACCTTATTCCATAACTTTATTCCATATTTGTTTAAGATTTTATTTATTTGAGACAGAGAGAGAGAGAGAGAGAGAGAGAGAGCGAGCATGAGCAGGGGGAGGGGCAGAGGGAAAGGGAGAAGCAGACTCCCCACCGAGTGCAAAGCCCAATGTGGGGCTTGATCCCAGGACCCTGAGATCATGACCTGAGCCAAAGGCAGATGATTGACAAACTGAGCCACCTAGGCACCCCAACCTATTGATTTTCATTGTTTGTAAATAGTCTATTACCGAACTTTTCTTTCTTAACCAATTCAAATGTTTTCTTAAGAGAATATAAATTTTTTATTCCCAAATAACCCAAAATCTATAAAAAGATATATTATAATTTAGAATGATTTTCTCACTTTCATCTTTGAAGTTATTAGTTAAAATTACCATTACTTAAAATTCATTAATTAAATATTCTTTTAGTAAGTTAACTAACTATCCACTACCTATTATCAGTTATATAAATATATGCAGAAAAAAGAACTGGAGTAATATTCTAAAACAGTAACACTACTCATCTACAGCTTGTGGGATTACAGAACAGTAGACCTTTGCCATTCCAAAATATCTCAATCCCTGCTATGTTGGATAAATTAGTCCAACCTAGAGCATCAAAATCACTACTTGAAACATGTTTTTTATGTTTTTAATACTTGGAAATAAAAGGTGATTGATTTTAAATTTTTTCTTTTGAGAGTACTCGATTCTGTAGAGCATAGCAAGCCAAAGAAGTGTTTTAAAGCAGGGGAATTCCAGTCATTGTGTGACTCTCACTACAGAAAAATCTCTAGTCCCCAACTCATCTCTCAGCCTCCGTGAGGATGGTTTGAGCCTGGTCCCATAGTTTATTCCTCACTCCAAAGAGACAGGTATCTGTTGGCTCTCCTGCCCATCCTCTGGCCTCATCAGATCACTCTACTGTAGCTCAACTTCAGTAATTCTTTAACCTCATTAAGACAATTATCCTATCACATTAACACTTTTCATAATTCCTTTCTTTCCTGTATTTCCCTCTTTACCACTCGGAGAGTTCATAGCCATCCTTATAACCACTGCCTTGCAAACATCTTTAACTTCCCTGCCCTTTTCTCCCACTATCCTATTTGCCTGGTAAAAGCTCAGTTCTCTAGTCGAACCTTCTCCTTATCTGAATCTAAACAGCAGCACATTGCTGAATAAAGCACAAACCCAAATGGTTTTTCCCTTAAATTGATGACATTAAACCTCAAGGGCACTCAGCATTGCCTAGAAATCCTACTATATTTTCCTGGTAAACTGACTTGCTAAAATGACTACACTCTCTCTCCTCAGAACTACTGAACTCTCCTTCCTCATTTTCAACTGATGACCTCATCTCCTACTTCAATTAAGTGAAGAGCAGGAGATGGAACTTCCTTATCTTCCTATCACCAGATCTACAATCCCATTTTTATCTTGTGACTTGAAAAAGTCTCTGTACCTACCAAAGGCCTTCCCATCTCATTCCATTCTTTTCAACGACTGCCATCCTATATGATTCTCCTGCTTTCATCCATTTTCCCTCTCTACTAAATCATTTCTCTCCCCAAGCAAACACATTTATAATTTCCCATCATAAAATAAAGTTATAAAACATCCCTGTTCAACATTTTCTCTTGGGGTTTTTTTTCTTTTTTTTTTTAAGTTTTTAGTTTTTATTTAAATCTCAGTTAACAGGGACACCTGGGTGGCTCAGTCGGTTGAGCGTCTGCCTTCAGCTCAGGTCATGATCCCAGGGTCCTGGGATCGAGTCCCACATTGGGCTCCATGCTCTGTGGGGAGCCTACTTTTCTGTCTGCCTCTGCCTCTCTCTCTCTCTGTCTCTGTCTCTCATGAATAAATAAATAAAATCTTAAAAAAAAACTCAGTTAACATACAGTGTAATATTAGTTTCAGGTGTACCTGAATTTAGTGATTTAATACATACAACACCTGGTGCTGGTCACAAGTTTGTATAATTTTGTTGCTGTTTCTAACACACAATGGTTGCTTGTGTTATACCTTTTTAATCAATATAAAAAGGCCCTCAAATCTCTAATGTTTTTGACATAAACACATTTTGAGGGAGAAAAAAGATTAGAGATATAAATTTGGATTTTTAAGTATACAAATATATTTAACCCCCCAGATCTAGATGAGAACTAAAACATCCCAATACTTCAAGCAGAAGTCAAAAACTCAAATGTGTACAGGGCCAAGGAGGTAACAGAAATGAGTAAATCCACCTGAAATTAGAGTGATGGGACCTGTGGCCAAATATGCACTGCATACACACTTTAAAGTGTTTTATTTCAAAATTTTAAAAACACTGCCAAAAAAAAATTTTTTTCCCCTGAAAACCACATTTGGCCATTATTCAGGCCCACAGCTTGCAACCTTTGATTTCAAAGTTGTTTTTTTTTAAAGATTTTATTTATTTATTTGACAGAGAAAGACACAGCAAGAGAGGGAACACAAGCAGGGGGAGTGGGAAAGGGAGAAGCAGGCTTCCTGCCGAGCAGGGAGCCCGATGTGGGACTCGATCCCAGGACCCTGGGATCATGACCTGAGCCGAAGGCACACGGCGGAAGATAAAGCAGCAAAGGAAACTAAGAATAGCAGAAGAGTAGAAAGAAAACTAGTAGAAGCTAAGAAAGGAAATGATTTTAAGAAGTTATGCAATGGTTAACAGTGTCAAATGCTATTTACTGCAGCTAAAATGAGGACAGAAAAGTGCTCACTGTATTCAGCTATACAAATGTTGGCAAAACTTGCTTTCACAGAGTTGAGGTCAGAACACAAAGCAGATTAAGTAAAATAATAAGTAGATCCTAACCGGTGATATAAGGTACATATATTAAAAAGGAAAAAAATACAGTTGATATAATTGTCTACTTAGAAAGTCCTAGGGGCACCTGGGTGACTCAGCTGATGAAGCGTCTGACTCTTGATTTCAGTTCAGGTCATGATCTCACAGTCATGTGATCCGAGCCCCAGCAGACTCTCTGCTGGGTGTGGAGCCTGTTTGGTTTTCTCTCTCCCTCTGCCCCTCTCTGCTCTCTCTCCCTCTCTCAAAATAAATAAATAAATAAATAAATAAGTCCTAAAAAACATCTACAAAAGAGCTACTACTAAAATCAGTAAATGTGATTAGCAAGGTCACAGGATACAAGTTCAATATAGTCATTTATATCTCCATATACTTGCAATCAATAGGAAATTGAAATTTTTAAAAACATCAATAAAATTAATCACACCTTAATAAAAGCAATGTTTTTTAAATAAAAGAAAAAGGTCAGTTTAACAGAAACATGTGTTAAGTTTGGTACACCGAAGACAACAAAACACTGATGAAAAAATTAAACACCTAAATGAAACTGAAAGAACCGCAGTGTTTGTGGGTTAGAGAACTCAAATATTATTAAGATGTCAATTCTCTCCAAATTGATGTATAGACTCAAGGCAATCTTAATCAAAATTCCAGCAGGCTTTTTTAATAGACAAGCTGATTCTAAGATTTCTACAGAAATTAAAAGAATCTAACATAAACAAAACCATTTTTCAAAAGAGGAACAAAGTGTGAGAACTCACACTACCTGATTTCAAGACAGTATTAATGATTAAGAGTGTGGGACTGGCATGACAGACATATAAATCAATGGAATAGAGTCCAGAAATAGACCAACACATATACAGTTAATCTGTTTTTGATAAAGATGCCAAGGAAGCACTAAACAAAAAGAGTATTTTCAGCAAATAGTGTGGGAATGACAAATATTCATATGTAAAAAAATAAAGCTGGACCCTTACTTCACATCATATATAAAAACCAACTCAAAATGGATCACAGATAATAAATGTAAAACTAGAACTATAAAACTTCAGAAACAGTGGTTCACAACTGGGTAAAATTTTGACACTCCCTTTGCCCTCAACCACAGGACATTCGGCAATGTTTGGAGACATGTTTCATGGTTACAACACGGAGGATTACTACTGATATCTAGTGGGGAAAGGTCAAGGAGGCTGCTAACCACTACAACACACAGGACAGCTCCACACAATAAGGAACTATCTAGGCCAAAATGTCAAAAGTGCCAAGGTTGAGAAACCTTGTTCTAGAAAAATATATAAGATAAAATCTTTGTGGCATAGGATTAGGAAAAAATTTCTCAGAACACCAGAATACAAACCATAAAAAAAATCCAAAATCTATACACCAACTTCATCAAAATCAAAGCTTCTGTTCTTCAAAAGATACATAATATTCATTTTTATGTGGGTTTTTTTTTTTAAGATTTTATTCATTTGTTTGTCGGAGAGAGAGAGCACAAGCAGGGGGAGTGGCAGGCAGGGGGAGAAGCAGACACCCCACTGAGCAGGGAGCCGGATGCGGGTCTCAATCTCAGGACCCTGGGATCATGACTTGAGCTGAAGGCAGACATTTAACCAACTGAGCCACCCACGCATCCCGATATATAGAATTCAAAGAAAAACCACAGAGTGGGAAAAAGTACTTGCAAAATATGCATTTGATAAAGGACTTGCATCTAGAACTGATAAAGAACTTCCAAACTCAACAAACAGAATAAATAAGCCATTAAAAATGGGGGAGAGATTTTAAAAGACCCTAAAGAAGAAACACGGATGGCAAATAAGCACACAAAAAGATGTACAATATCATTAGTCATTAGGAAAATGCATAGTAAAACCACAATGAGACACCATAATACTCCTATGTGTAAAATGGCTAAAAATTTTAAAACAAAACAACTGGCAATACCAAGAACTGGCAAGGATGCAAATCAACTAGAACTCTCATATATTATGAGGGAAGGCAAAATGGCACAGCCACTTTGGAAAACAGTTTAGTACTTTCTCATAACATTAAACATACAATTACTTTAATCATCCAGCAATCTCATTCCTAAGTATTTACCAAGAGGATGAAACCACTTGTCTACCAAAAACCTTCACCTGTATGGAATACTACTCAGCAATAAAAAATTAAAAAGAACCAACTATTGATTCATACAACAATATGGATAAATCTCAAAAGCACGTGCTTAGTGAAAGAAGCCAGATTCGAAAACCTATACACTTTAATTCTGAAAGGGCAAAACTATAAGGACAAAAATCAGATCAGTGGTTGCCAGGGACTAAGGATGGGGAGATGACTGATTATAGTGAGGCACAAGGGAACTTTTCTGGGGTCATGGCAATCTTGTATATCTCAAATGTGGTAGTGGTTATGTAACTGTATATATTTGTCAAAGCTCATCAAACTGTATACCTAAAAGAGTAAGGATTGCTGTATTTAAATTCTACATCAATGAGGTTAACATAGCAGGAAATGGAGAGAGAAAATTCTTGAAAATTTCATTTAACAGGGAGCAGAATATTAAACCAAACAGTAGCTGGAGGGGAAGAAAGGAAGAGACATTTGTACTCAAGCTGCTGGAGGTGACATGGTCTAGACTGTGACCATGGGATGAGTAACCTAGTAGGGGGTAGCAATTTAGGAGGAGAAATGGAGGAAAAGATCTGTGAAGGTTAGATCAAAGATCCAGGCGTTTTAGGCACTACATGGGTAATATAAGCTGAAGTGAAAGAAACAGAACACTGTAGCAAAAGCCATAGTTTTCAATGAATAAAGAGAGGTAACTCAGACAACAGCAACAAAGATGAATGAACAGAATAACAAGGAGAAAAGAGGGGAGGAAATAAGAAAGTGGCATAATGCTCCAGCTATGCTGAGGAACCTAGGCATAAAGGCAGAAATAAAGAGCTACAGGATCGATCCATGACATATATTTTATTTTTTTTCATGGCATATATATCATAAGACAGGGACAAAAAGGAAGACACCTATTTTTGGACCATGCTCTACCATAAGTATGTCCTCAGAGAATATAAAACTATTTTGGGATATATCCATATATTCATTTCCTAGGACTGCCATAACAAAGTTACACAAATTGGGGGGCTCAAAACAACAGAAATTTATTTTCTCACAGGTTAGAGGTTTGGAGGTTAGAAGTCTGGAATCAGGGTGTTGGCAGGGCCACACTCCACCCAAAGCCTCTAGGGGAGGATCCTTCCTTACCTCTTCTACCCGCAGGTAGCCCCAGGCATTCCTTGGCTTGTGGCAGTATATCTCCAATCTCTGCCTCTGTCTTCACAAGGCTGACTTCTTCCTGTGTGTGTCTCTCTACACATGCTGTTCTCCTCTCTTACAAGGATATCAGTTATATTGGATTAAAGGCCTACCATACTACAGTATGATCTCATCTAAGTTGTATCTGCAATCACCCTATTTCCAAATAAGGACACATTCTAAAGTACTGGGGATTAGGACTTCAACAAATTTTGGGGCATACAATTCAATCTATTGCAATCCCCCTTTCATTTAATGGTCCCAGAGTACTATGCACTTTCTGGTCAAGGTTTCTTTTAACCCCTTTCTTTCCCTTGATGATAGCAAATCTCCTTCATCCATATCTTGTAACAAATGGATAATCACTGCAATTTAGAGAGAATTGAAGGTACCAGAAGAAATCTGATAACCAAGTTATTAGATAATCAACCTTAAATATTTAACCATTATGAATAAGGCTGCATTTTTCCTCCAACAAACACATGTAAGCTTCTTTCCTATCTGCTCACAAGTTTTCCATCTCTTCTAAATTTATGACTATACTCTAGATTAGTGGTTCTCAAAGTGTGGCCCAAATTTCCCTGGCAATCAAAGACACTCTTTCAGGAAATCTATGTGCAGCTCCCTTTTCTATGTATCTAAATAAGGCCAGATTTTTTTTTCACATACTTCAGTGTATCCCAACAGACTAAATGCAGAAGCAGATATGAGAATCCAATTGTGATGGTTAATTTTATGTGTCAACTTGGCTGAGCCACCAGGTGCCCAGATATTTGGTTAAACATTATTCTGTATGTCTAGATTAACATCTGATTAACATTTGATCCACAGACTGAGTAAAGCAGATTGCCCTTTCCACTGTGGGCAAGCCTCATCCACTCCATTAAAGGCCTGAATGGAACAAAAAGCTGAGCAAAACAGAATTCACTCTCTCTGCCTGATGGTCTTAAGGCTGGTACATAGGTCTTCTCCTGCCTTTAGACTTGGATTCAGAATAGAACTTACACCATTAGTTCTCGTGGTTCTCAGGCCTTTGGATTCAGACTACAACTATACTATCAGCTCTCCTGGGTATCCAGGCGGCAGATCTTAGAATTCTCAGCAATCACAAGAGCAAATTCCTTAGTGTGTGTGTGTGTGTGTGTGTGTGTGTGTGTGTATAAGTCTCCTCTTGGTTCTGTTTTTCTGGAGAACCCTGTCTAATATACCATCTTTTATTACGCCGCCTGACATTAAAGAGATACACAAAAATGTAAAACAATGCCACTCTTTCAACTAATTTTTTTGTCTTGGAAAATAGTTATTTTTCATTTTAAAAATACATTATTTATGCTAATATATTTATTATTTTAATATTTTTAAATGTTTTAATTTCTAGTAAGCTAAATATCAATATAGATAATCCATATGAACAAAAAATGCTTAAAATACCTATGAAGAATGTAAATGAGTCCTGAGACAAAAAAGAAACTGAAATACTATTCTCTATAATTAAAATTGTTAAAGATCTATTAGAAAAAATGGAATATTAAAGTAATACACCTCTAACTATTTTTGACAGCTAAATCAGAATTTCTCATGCTGCTTATGAAAAGAAAAGTAAGTTTGCCAGTTACACAAGACATACCTGATCAGCCTTAGACCTCCACCGAGCTGTTTTTTCCACAGAGACCACAGTAGTATCAGAAATCTGTGTCCCACTATTGCCTTGATATAGTGGCTGTTGCCATACATGACAGGTCAATGGAAAAACCTGAAAATCAAAAGCAGATTTAAATAGAGTAGTAACAATGGGCGCCTGGGTGGCTCAGTCATTAAGCCTCTGCCTTCGGCTCAGGTCATGATCCCAGGGTCCTGGGATCGAGTCCCATATTGGGCTCCCTGCTCGGCAGGAAGCCTGCTTCTCCCTCTTCCACTCCCCCTGCTTGTGTTCCCGCTCTCGTGCTCTCTCTCTCTCTCTGTCAAATAAATAAATAAAATCTTTAAAAAAAAATAGTAACAAAATCACTGTTATTAAATAATAGTAAACATCTAAACTTTAGCTTATAGTTCTCAGTTTCTAAAGCACTTTCATAAATATATACATACATATATACATATGTGTATATATATAAAACATTTCAACTCCACAACCACTGCCCAAATATATATAAAACATTTCAACTCCACAAGCACTTTCCAAATTTCTACCTTCACTTAAAAATAAAAAAACAGGAGCGCCTGTGACTCAGTTGGTTAAGAATCCGACTCTTCCTTTCAGCTCAGGTCATGACCTTGGGGTCGTAAGATCCAGTCTGGTGTCAGGCTCTGTGCTTAGCGCAGGGTCTGCTTGGGATTCTCTCTCTCCCTCTGCCCACCCCCTCCAGCTGCCCTCGCGCATGCATGCTCTCTCTCCAAAATAAATAAATCTTTAAAAAAATAAAAAAAGAGTCTTAAGGTTATCCAGTTAGAACTCAACGTACTTTCCAATAAACCATGGCAGTTCCTTAACCTCAAAAAATAAAAGCAAGCAGAAACAAGCAAGTTACTTATTTTAAAATCTTACTATTTGAGACACCTAAGAAATGAACTCTAATAATAGGGACTAAAATCAACTCATAGTGGGGACAGTGGGAACAAACATCAGGCTCATTCCGTGAGGTCAAGGGTTAGAGCAGGGCTCCCTCAACTGTGAAAGGCAGCAATAAAAGCTGTGACTACAGCTCAAGGCTGAAGCAATGCAAATGGAAAAGATCCAAGGTAATCAAACAAAAATGAGCTAGGTCAAGTCACCCACTGGTTCAGGGACTGGTTCCTGAGATTTTCTTCAATATTCCTGGACAATAAAAATCCAAAGCTTCAATATAAGACCTCTTTTTTAACAAGCAGCCACAAGGAGCAAAGTAAAGACAACCACAGAAACACCAGGTAGTGAAGGATACATCAAAAGAGAAAACAAAAAAAAACTCCTACTAAAAATGCAATTACAAACTATACTTTGAAAAAACTTTAAAATGAGTATCTCAGATCCTCAAAGATATAAACCCACAATGTCCATTAAAAGGGAAGTTATAAAAGTAAAACAGGCAGTTATAAGCCAAGAAAAGACGAACGCTAACAAAATATTAATAACCACAAATGTGAAAGAGCCTCTGAAGGAAATCCAAGGCCATCAGATTTTTTACAGATTTAAAATACTGTCACTACACTAACAAAACATTTTTACTGAGAGAACTTATAACAATATGTTTTTGGTCACAGAAAGGCCAGCTCATTTAAAATCTATTCAATAACTAAAGAGAGTTCTAAGATATCAATTCTTCCAAGAGGTTTTTCAAATGCATTCTGGCAATCTGAAATCCTTAAATATGTAACAGTACAGCCAATGTTCTGGCACAGTCTACTTTGAGCCCTCCAGGAAAGAATGCCAACATAAATGTTCAAAATGGCTAGTCACTGCAGCTAAATAATGTTGGTTGTGGACCAAGGGGTCTTGCCTTTGAAGAGATGCTTCACAGCAGCTTATAAAAAAGAGAGTTCAATTCATTAGAATATTTGTAGGAAACTAATGAATGATAAAATATTAAGAAACTAGCACTTTGAGAACTAACCCAATGTGTGAGAAAACGAACATTACCCCTCACTTTTATCAGTTTAAAGAAAACCTAAAAATTAAAATTAAATGTTAAAAGAAAAATTCTTATTAAAAAATCCATTCCCCAGACTTCCTATTTTTATCACCTGTTTAGACGTCATCAAGAAAACTAATTTCTAATACATTCCCATATGTCTGATCAACTTTTCCACTATTGCCTCTGAATATAACCCAAATACTTGAAGAAGGATTCTTAAGATGAATGCTTCAAAACTAAGCAGGTGTCATCAGCTCTTCATCTGAAATTAAATGTTTTTTGGTATAAATTAACAGTTTGAAAGAGCCCTTCCCTGAGTAAGTTTTTAATATTAAAGGTCAGTAGTCTTCCAAATATAAGCTGCCTATGAGATAAACACTTAAGATCTAAGAACACATATAGGCTGAAAGAAAAAGGGTGGAAAAGGATATTCCATGCAAATAGTAACCAAAAGAGCACAGGAGTAGCTATTACAAATTCAGACGAAAAAGATTAAAATCACAAAAGGGTCAAATCACCAAGAAGATATAACAATTACAACTATTTATACACACAACCCCAGAGCTCCCAAATCAATGAGGCAAATTTTTAAAGACTGGGAGAAAAAATACACAGCAACACAATATATTAAAAGATTCAATACCTAACTTTCAATAATGCATAAAACCACCATACAGAAGAACAATAAGAAAATAGAGGAACTGAACAACTCTATAGAACAACTGGACCTGGGCGCCTGGGTGGCTCAGTTGGTTAAGCGACTGCCTTCGGCTCAGGTCATGATCCTAGAGTCCCAGGATTGAGTCCCGCATCGGGCTCCCCGCTCAGCGGGGAGTCTGCTTCTCCCTCTGACCCTCTTCCCTCTCGTGCTCTCTATCTCTCATTCTCTCTCTCTCTCAAATAAATAAAATCTTTAAAAAAAAAAAAAGAACAACTGGACCTAACACATATGTATAGAACAATCCACCTAAAAACAGCAAAATATACATTTTTTTAAGTACATATGGAACATTCTTTAGGCTAGATTTATTTATTTATTTTGAACATGTTAGGCCACAAAAGTCTTAACAAACTCAAGAAGACTGACATGCAGTGCCTTTTCCAATCACAATGGAATGAAACCAGAAATCAATAGCACAGAAAAAACTGGAAATTTCCACAAATACACAGAAATTAAACACCACACTCTTTAAAAAACCAATACGACAAACAAGGGAAAATAAAAAAAAACTTTGACACAAATGAATATGAAGATATAAAATAACAGAACTTATGGGATGCAGCAAAAGCAGTGCTAAAGGGAAATTTACAGCTGTAAAGGCATACATTAAAAAAAAAAAAAAAAAGCAAGAGATAGTCCAAGGCGGTGGAGGAGTAGGAGACCTTAGCTTCGTCTGGTCCCAGGAATTCAGCTAGACAGCTATCATATCATTCTGAACACCTGCAAACTCAACCAGAGATCTAAAAAAAGAATAGCTGCAACTCTACAAATAGAAACGAGTCCACTTTCTACAAGACAGAAAGACAAAATGGAAAAAACTCATCTCAAAAAAGAGAACAAGAGGCAGTACTGACTGCCAGGGACCTAATCAGTAAAGATATAAGTAAGATGTCAGAACTAGAGTTCAGAATAATGATTATAAAGATACTACCTGGGGGGCGCCTGGGTGGCTCAGTCATTAAGCATCTGCCTTCGGCTCAGGTCATAGTCCCAGGGTCCTGGGATCGAGCCCCACATCGGGCTCTCTGCTTGGCGGGAAGCCTGCTTCTCCCTCTCCCACTCCCCCTGCTTGTGTTCCCTCTCTCGCTGTGTCTCTCTCTGTCAAATAAATAAAATCTTTAAAAAAAAACAAAAAAAAGATACTACCTGGGCTTGAAAAAGAGCATAGAAGACAGAATCCCTTTCTGGAGAAACTAAAGAACTAAAATCTAATCAAGTCAAAATCAAAAAGGCTATTAATGAGGTGCAATAAAAAATGGAGGCTCTAACTGCTAGGATAAATGAGGCAGAAGAAAGAATTAGTGATATAGAAGACCAAATGATGGAGAATAAAGAAGCTGAGGAAAAGATAAACTACTGGATCACGAAGGTAGAATTCGAGAGATAAGTGATACCATAAAGGAAAATAATACTAGAATTGGGATCCCAGAAGAAGAGAAAAGAAGGACGGGGTAGGAGGTATATTGGAAAAAAGTATAGTAGAGAACTTCCCTAACCTGGGGAAGGAAACAGGCATTCAACTCCAGGAGGCACAGAGAACCCCCCTCGACATCAATAAAAATAGCTCAACACCTTGACATATAACAGTGAAACGTGCAAATCTCAGAGACAAAGCGAAAATCCCGAAAGCAGCTTGGGACAATAACCTATAAGGGTAGAAACACCAGACTGGCAGCAGACCTATCCACAGAGATGTGCCAGGCCAGAAAGGACTGGCATGATATACTCAGAGTGCTAAATGAGAAAAATATGCATCCAAGAATACTTTATCCAGCTAGGAGTCATTCAAAATAGAAGGAGAGTTAAAAAAGCTTCCAGGACAAACAGAAACTAAAAGAATTTGTGTGAGAATGCAAGCTGGTGCAGCCACTCAGGAAAACAGTATGGAGGTTCCTCAAAAAGTTGAAAACAGAGCTACCCTACGACCCAGCAATTGCACTACTAGAGATTTACCCCAAAGATACAAATGTACTAATCCAAAGGGGCACCTGCACCCGAATGTTTATAGCAACAATGTCCACAATAGTCAAACTATGGAAAGAACCCAGACGTTCATCGACAGATGAATGGATAAAGATACACACACACACACACACACACACACACACACACACACACACACACACAATGGAATATTATGCAGCCATCAAAAAAAAAACCAACAACGTGAATAGAACTAGAGGATATCATGTGAAGCAAAATAAGTCAGAGAAAGACAATTATCATATGATCTCACGGATATGTGGAACTTGAGAAACAAGCAGAGGATCATAGGGGAAGAGAAGGAAAAATGAAATAAGATGAAACCAGAGAGGGAGAGAAACCATACGAGACTCTTAATCTCAGGAAACAAACTGAGGGTCGCTGGAGTGGAGGGGGCTGGAGGGAATAGGGTGGCTAAGTGATGGAGACTGGGGAGGGTATATGTTGTAGTGAGCGCTGTGTATTGTGTAAGACTGATGAATCACAGACCTGTACTCATGAAACAAATAGTACATTATATGTTAATAAAGGAGGGCACATGATGTAATGAAAAAAATAAAATAAAATAATTTGTGACCACTAAACCTGCCCTGCAAGAAATATTAAAGGGGATCCTTTAAGCAAAGAGAGAACCCAAAAGTAACAAAGACCAGAAAGGAACAGAGATAATATACAGAAACAGTGACTTTAAAGGTAATACAATGGCACTAAATTCTTATCTTTCAATAGTTATTCTGAATGTAAATAGGCTAAAAGTCCCAATCAAAAGACACAGGGTATCAGACTGGATAAAAAACAAGACTCATCAATATCCTGTCTGCAAGAGACTCATTTTAGACCCAAAGACACCTCCAGATTCAAAGTGAGAGGGTGGAAAACCATTTACCATGTTAATGGACACCAAAAGAAAGCTGGGGTAGCAATCCTTATAGCAGACAAATTAGATTTTAAGCCAAAGACTGTAATAAAAAATGAGGAAAGACGTTATATCATAATTAAAGGGTCTATCCAAAAAGAAGATCTAGCAATTGTAAATATTTATGTCCCTAACATGGGAGCAGCCAATTATATAAACCAATTAATAACAAAATTAAAGAAACACACTGATAGAATAATAATAGGGGACTTTAACACCCTACTCACTGCAATAGATAGATCATCTAAGCAGAAGATCAACAAGGAAACAAGGGCTTTCAGTGACACACTGGACCAGATGGACTTCACAGAAATATTCAGAGCATTCCAACCTAAAGCAACAGAATACACATTCTTCTCTAGTGCACATGGAACATTCTCCAGAATAGATCACATCCTGGATCACAAATCAGGTCTCAACCGGTACCAAAAGACTGGGATCATTCCCTGCATATTTTCAGACCACAATGCTTTGAAACCTGAACTCAATCACAAGAGGAAATTTGGAAACAACTCAAATACATGGAAACTAAAGAGCATCCTACTAAAGAATGAATGGGTCAACCAGGAAATTAAAGAATAACTTTAAAAATTCATGGAAACAAATGAAAATGAAAACACAACTGTTCAAAATCTCTGGGATGCAGCAAACATGGTCCTAAGAGGGAAGTATACAGCAATACAAGCCTTTCTCAAGAAACAAGAAAAGTCTCAAATACACAACTTAACCCTACACCTAAAGGAGCTGGAGAAAGAACAGCAAATAAAGCCTAAACCCAGCAGGAGAAGAGAAATAATAAAGATTAGAGCAGAAATCAATGAAACAGAAACAAAAGAACAGCAGAACAGATCAACGAAACTAGAAGCTGGTTTTTGAAAGAATTTAGATTGATAAACCCCTGGTGAGACTTATCAAAAAGAAAAAGGACCCAAATTAAAAAAAAAAATTATAAATGAAAGAGGAGGGATCGCAACCAACAACACAGAAGAAATACAAACAATTATAAGAATATATTATGAGGAAGGATATGCCAACAAATTAGGCAATCTGGAAGAAATTGATGCATTCCTAGAGACGTATAAACTACTCAAACTGAAACAGGAAGAAAAAGAAAACCTGAACAGACTCATAACCAGCAAGGAAACTGAAGTAGTAATCAAAAATCTCCCAACAAACAAGAGCCCAGGGCAGATGGCTTCCCAAGGGAATTCTAACAAACATTTAAAGAAGAATTAATTCTGAAACTGTTCCAAAAAATCAAAATGGAAGGAAAACTTCCAAACTCTTTCCATGAGTCCAGCATTACCTTGATCCCAAAACCAGACAAAGATCCCACGAAAAAAGGAACATTACAAACCAATTTCCCTGATGAACATGGATGCAAAAATTCTCACCAAGATACTAGCCAGTGGGATCCAACAGTACATTAAAAGGATTATTCACCACGAAAAAAGTGGGATTTATTCCTGGGCTGGAAGGGTGGTTCAACATCCACAAATCAATCAATGTGATACATTACATTAATAAAAGAAAGGACAAGAGCCATATAATCCTCTTAGTAGATGCTGAAAAAGCATTTGACAAAGTACAGCTTCCTTTCTTGATTAAAACTCTTCACAGTGTAGGGGTAGCGGGAACATACCTCAATATCATAAAAGCCATTTACAAAAAGCCCACAGCGAATATCATTCTCAATGGGGAAAAACAGAGCTTTTCCCCTAAGGTCAGAAGCACAGCAGGGATGTCTACAATCACCACTGCTGTTCAACATAGTGCTAGAAGTCCTAGCCTCAGCAATCAGACAACAAAAAGAAATAAAAGGCATCCAAATTGGCAAAGAAGAAGTCAAACTCTCACTCTTCGCAAATGACATGATACTCTATGTGGAAAACCCAAAAGACTCCATTCCAAAATTGCTACAACTCAGTTGCATTTCTATACACTAACAATGAAACAGAAGAAAGAGAAATTAAGGAGTTGATCCCATTTACAATTGCACCCAAAACCATAGGGTATCTAGGAATAAACCTAATCAAAGAGGCAAAGGATCTGTACTCAGAAAACTACAGAACACTCATGAAAAATTGAGGAAGACACAAAGAAATGGAAAAATGTTCCATGTTCAATGACTGGAAGAACAAATATTGTGAATATGTCTATGCTACCTAGAGCAATCTATACATTCAATGCAATCCCTATCAAAATACCATCAACTTTCATCACAGAGCTGGAACAAATAGTCCTAAAATTTGTGTGGAACCAGAAAAGACCCTGAATAGCCAAAGGAATATTGAAAAAGAAAGCCAAAGCTGATGGTATCATAATCCCGGTCTTCAAGCTCTATTACAAAGCTGTAATCATCAAGACAGTATGGTACGGGCACAAAAAGAGACACATAGATCAATGGAACAGAATAGAGAGCCCAGAAATGGACCCTCAACTCTATGGTCAACAAATCTTCGACAAGGCAGGAAAGAATGTCCAATGGAAAAAAGACAGTCTTTTCAACAAATGGTGTTGGGAAAATTGGAGAGCCATATGCAGAAGAATGAAACTGGACCATTTCCTTACATCATACACAAAAATAGACTCAAAATGAATGAAAGACCTAAATGTAAGAAAGGAATCCACCAAAATCCTAGTGGAGAACACAGGCAGCAACCTCTTGACCTTGACCGCAGCAACTTCTTGCTAGACACGTCTCCAAAGGCAAGGGAAACAAAGGCAAAAATGAACTACTGGGACTTCATCAAGATAAAAAGCTTTTGCACAGCAAAGGAAACAGTCAACAAAACCAATAATACATTATATGTTAACTTAAAAATAAATAAATAATAAAAGTTAAAAAAAAAAGAAAAAGAAAAAAATTGAAGCCCCAGATAAAACAGATTTGTTGATCACAATCTGGTTTTACAGGAAATACTAAGGGAAGTTCTTCAGGATGAAAGCAAGTGACACCAGTGAGTAATTCAAATTTATGGAAAACAACAAAAAGAGCCAATCAAAGTAATTTTACAGATAATTGCAAAAGACAGTACAACTGTGTATTTTTTTTCCCTTCTTCCTTTCACTGATTTAAAAAAGCAACTGTATGGGCACCTGAGTGGCTCAATCAGCTGGGAGTCTGCCTTCGGCTCAGATCATTATCTCAGGGTCCTGGGACAGAGTCCTGTGTCAGGTTCCCTGCTCAGCGGGGAATCTGCTTCTCCCTCTCCCTCTGATCTTCCTCCCCACTTGTGCTCTCTCTGTCTCACATAAATAAATAAAATCTTCAAAAAAATAAAAATAAAAAGCAACCATATGAAACAATACATATATATAATTGTATTGTTGGGCTATAAGACAGAAATACATTTGATAATGACAGCACAAAGGAGATAACAGGAATAGAGTCACAATGGAGTAAGGAAATGACACCAGATAATAACACAAAAGGGAAGAAATGAGTGTAAAAAAGGGAAAATAAGGATAATATATATCAGTCTCTACAAATATATAATTGTTATTCTCCCTTCTGCCAGATTCTTCTTGAAGTTTTAACTATAACAATGTATTGTTGAGTATGTAACACATATAGACCCATGCCTCACAGTAATAGCATTTAAAAGGGATAGAGAATGGACCTATATGGGCATAAAGTTTCTATATGTTATTGGAACTAAGTCCTAATGAATCTGAAGCAGATTCTGATAAGTTAATATGCATACTGTCAGCCCTAAAAATAACTCAAGAATTGTAATTTTAAAAAATTAGAATAAGAGAAAATTATCTACTTAATACAAAAGGTGGCAATACAAGAAGGACTAAAGGAACAAAACAGACATGAGACATACAGAAAATAAAAAGTTAAATAGAAATAAATCCAAACATATCAATAACACTAAATGTGAGTGAACTAAATAATCCAATCAAAGGCATATGTTGTGTTAGACTTCATGAAAAAGAAGATTCAACTGTATGCTGTCTATAGGAGACACACTTTAGGCCCAAAAAGACAAACAGGCTGAAAATTAAAGGATAGATAAAAAAGATTTACTCTGCAAATAATAAAAAAGAGGTAAAGTGGCTATAGTAATATCAAGATGAAACATATTAAAACATAATAAAATGCCTAAGAATAAATTTAACCAAGGAGGTAAAAGACTTGGTACTCTGAAAACTATAAAACACTGGGGGCGCCTGGGTGGCTCAGTCCTTAAGCGTTTGCCTTGGGCTCAGGTCATAATCCCAGGGTCCTGGGATCGAGCCCTGCATCGGGCTCCCTGATCCCCAGGAAACCAGCTTCTCCCTCTCCCACTCCCCCTGCTTGTGTTCTCTCTCTCTCACTGTCTCTGTCAAAAAAAATTAAAAAAAAAACTTAAAAAAAAAAAACACTGATGAAAGAAATTGAAGACAACACAAATGGAAAGATATTCCATGCTCATGGATTAGAAGAACCAGTACTGTTAAAATGTCCATACTACCCAAAGAAATCTACAGATTTAATGCACTCCCCATCAAAATATCAGCAACATCTTTCACAGAACTAGAACAAATAATCCTAAAATTTGTATGGAACCACAAAAGACCCCAAACAGCCAAAGCAATCTTGAAAAAGAAAAACAAAACTGGAGGTATCACAATCCCAGATTTCAAGATATACTGCAAAGCTATAAAAATCAAAACAGTATGGTACTGGCACCAAAAAGACCAAAAAACAAAAAACCAACAACAAAAAAAAACAATACATAGATCAATGGAACAAAACAGAGACACCAGAAATAATATAATATTAATAAAAATATAAATCGATTATATGATCAGTTAATGTTTGACAAAGGAGGCAAGAATATCAACAAAGGTGTTGGGAAAACTGGACAGCTACATGCAAAAGAATGAAACTGGACCACTTTCTTACACCATCCACAAATAGTGTATGAAATAGGGGAAGGGGATTAAGAGCATACTAATCGTGAAGAGCACTGAGTAATGTATAGAATTGTTGAATCATTATACTGTACACCTAAAACAGGTGTAATACTGTATATTAACTATACTGGAATTAAAATTTTAAAATATTTTTTTAAAAAACATATTAAAAAAAAGTACTCAAGATAAACAGGAACATTTCACAATGATAAAACAATCTACCAAGAATGCATATTAAAAACCCATATGCACCTCACACCAGAGCCCCCAGTAAAAACTGAAAGAAATGAAGGAAAATGGACAATTCAACAATTAGACTCCAATACTCCATTTTCAAAAAAGTGGATATTCTATAAATGATTTTTTTAAAGATTTTATTTATTTATTTGTCAGAGAGAGAGCATAAGCAGGAGTGGCAGGCAGAGGGAGAAGCAGACTCCCTGCTGAGTGGGGAGCCTGACGCAGGACTCAATCCCAGGACCCCAGGATCATGATCCAAGCCGAAGGCAGCTGCTTAACCAACTGAGCCATCCAGGCGTCCCCTACGAATGATTCTTGGGCATTAAAAAAACAGAGCAAAAGTCAATCACTTTTCCTATATACCAACAATGAACAACCGGAATCTGAAATTTAAAAAAAAATACGATTTACATTAGCATCCCCCAAATTAAAGCACTTAGGTATAAATTTAACCAAATACGTACAAACTCTATATGAGGCAAACTATAAAACTCTGATGAAAGAAATCAAGGAGGAACTAATTACCATGTCCATGGTTTGGAAGACTCAATACTGGTCAATTCCTCTCAACATGATGTATAGATTCAACACAATTCCAATCACAACCAAAATTCTAAGCAAATTATGTTGTGGGTATTGACAAACTGATTTAAAGTTTATAAGGAAAGGCAAAAGACCCAGAACAGCCAACACAAAATTAAAGACAAGGTGGGAGAGCTGATATTACCTGACTTCATGACTCACTATAAAGCTATAGCAATCAAGATCATGTAGTATTGGGCGCCTGGGTGGCTCAGTCATTAAGCATCTGCTTTCAGCTCAGGTCACGATCCCCGGGTCCTGGGATCGAGTCCCACATCTGGCTCCGTGCTCTGCGGGGAGCCTGCTTCTCCCTCTCCCACGCCCCCTGCTTGTGTTCCCTCTCTCCCTGTCTCTCTCTCTCTCTGTCAAATAAATAAATAAAATCTTAAAAAAAAAAAGACAGTGTAGTATTGGCAAAAGAACAAATAGATCACCGTAACACAACAAAGCTCATAAATAGACCCAGATAAATATGGTCAACTAATCTTTGACAGAGAACAAAGGCAATATAATGGAACAAAAACAGTCTTTTTAACAAATGGTGCTGGAACAACTAGACATTCGCAAGCAAAGAAATGAATCTAGATACCGATTTCACATGCTTCACAAAATTTAACTCAAAATCAATCATAGATGTAAACACAAACTTGGAAATTATAAAAACTATAAAACTCATAGAAGATAATATAGGAGAAAACCTAGATGATCTTGGGTATGATGATGAATTTTTAGGCACAACACCAAAGGAACAATCCTTGAAAGAAATAATAAATTGGACTCATTAAAATTAAAAACTTCTGTTCTATGAAAGACAATGTCAAAAGAATGAAAAAACAAGCCAGACTAGGAAAAAATATTTGTAAAAGACATTTGATAAAGGACTATAAACCAAAATATACAACCCTTAAAATTCAATGATACAAAAAACAAACAACCCAATTAGAAAACGGTCAATAGATCTAAACAGATACTTCATCAAAAGAGATATACTTCTGGAAAACAAGAACATGAGAAGATGCTCAACATCATATTATCACTAGGGAACTGTAAATTAAAATAATGAGATCATCACTATACACCTACTAGAATGACCAAAATCCCAAACACTGACGACACCAAATGTGGCTCAGAGTACAGAGTAACAGGAACTCTGATTCATTACTGAATGATGATGGGAATGCAAAAGGGTACAGTCACTTTGGAAGACAGTTTGACAGTTTCTTACAAAACTAAACATACTCTTAGCATACAATCTAGCATTCCCATAAGCCAGAGACTAATCCAGAGCAAGGCATTAACTCTTCAATTGTATGAAGGTTGAGAGAGGTGAGAATGCTGCAGAAAAGTCTGACACTAGCAGAGGATGGTTCATGAGATTTAAGGAAAAAAGCCATCTCCATAACAAAAGTGTAAGGTAAAGCAGCAAGTTCTGATGTAGAAGGTGCAGCAAGTTATCCAGAAGACCTAGCTAAGATAATTAATGAAGGCAGCTATACTAAACAGCAGATTTTCAATGTAGACAAAGCAGCCTTATGTTGGAAAAGATGCTATCTAGGACTTTCATAGCTAGAAAGAAGTCAACACCTGGCTTCAAAGCTTCAAAGGACAGGCTGACTCTAGTTAGGGACTAATGCAGCTGGTGACTTTAAGTTGAAGCCAATGCTCATTTATCATTTTGAAAATCCTAGGGCCTTTAACAATTATGCTAAGTCTGGGATGCCTGGGTGGCTCAGTCGGTTAAGTGTCTGCCTTCGGCTCAGATCATGATCCCAGGGTCCTGGGATCGGGTCCTACATCGGGCTCCTTCCTCAGCAGGGAGCCTGCTTCTCCCTCTGCCTGCCGCTCCCCATGCTTGTACTCTCTCTCTCTCTCTCTCTCCCTCTCTCTGACAAATAAATAAATCAAATCTTAAAAAAAAAAAGAATTATGCTAAATCTCCTCTGCCTGGACTCTATAAGTGAAAACACAAAGCCTGGATGACAGTACATCTATTTACAACATGGTTTAATAAATATTTTAAGCCCACTGTTGGCACTTACTGCTCAGGGAAAAAAAAAAGATTCCTTTCAAAATATTACCACTCATTGACATTGCACCTGCTCACCCAAGACCCTTGATGAAGATGTACAATAAGACTAATGTTTTCATGCCTACTAGCACAACATCCATTCTGCAGCCCATGGATCAAGGAATCATTTGGACTTTCAAGTCTTATTATTAAAGAAACACATTTCATAAGACTATAGCTGCCATAGATAGAGATTCCTCTGATGGATCTGGAAAAACTAAATTGAAAACCTTCTGGAAAGGATTCATCATTCTAGATGACATTAAGAACATTCATGATTCACGGGAAGAGGTCAAATTTTCAACATGAACAGGAGTTTGAAAGAAGTTGATTCCAACCCTCATGCATGACTGTGAGGGTTCAAGACCAGTGGAAGAAGTAACTGCAGATATGATGCAAATAGTCAAAGAACTAGAATTAGAAGTAGAGCCTGAAGATGTGACCAAATTGCTACAATCTCATGATAAAACTTTAATGGATGAGGAGTTGATTCTTATGAACAGGAAAAGAAAATTCTTGAGATGGAATTTACTCTTTGTGATGATGCTGATGAAGACTGTTGGAATGACAACAAAGGATTTAAAATATTATATAACCTTGTAATGGCAAGGGTTTGAGAGGACTGACTTCAATTCTGAAAGAAATTCTACTGTGGAGGGGTGCCTGGGTGGCTCAGTTGGTTAAGCATTCAACTCTTGATTTCGGCTCAGGTCATGATCTCAGGGTCATGAGATGGAACCCCGCATTGGGATCTGAACTCAGCAGGGAATCTACTTGAGGTTCTCTCTTCCCCTTTCGCTCTGCCCCTCCCCCCTTCTCTCGCTCTCCCTCTCTCTCTCAAAATAAATAAATCTTTTAAAAAAAAGTTCTACTGTGGGTAAAATGCTATGAAATACCATCACATGCTACAGAGAAATTGTTCATGAAGCCAACAATCAATGTCGGAAACTTCACTGTTGTCTTATTTTAAGGAATTGCCACAGCCACACCAGCCTTAAGCAACCACCACCCTGATCAGTCAGCAGTTATCAACATCACGGCAAGACTCTCTACCAGCAAAGATTACAACTTGCTAGAAGCTCAGATGATGGTTAGCATTTTTTAGCACTAAAGTATTTAATTAAGGTGTATACATTGTTGTTTTAGACATAATGCTATTGCACACATAACAGACTACAGTGTAATGTAAACATAACTTTTATGTGTACTGCGCAAACAAAAAATTCCTTTCAACTTGCTTTACTGAAATATTCAATTTATTGTAATGGTCTAGAACCAGAATCTGCAGGGGGCAGAGGGAAAGTAGCCATTCTGAAATATACATGAGCATTCTGTTCTGTTCTTAATAAGGCCTGCCCTCAAAAGAAACTATTTTACCACAGCCTAACCTACTTGGGTTTTACCAGAAACTAAGAGACCTAGGGGAAGGGAAATAACTAACTCCAGCTTGCTCTGGCCTTCAACATGGGCATAAATAAATATCCAACTCCAGCCCCCTTTTAGCCTTCCTGTCTCACTTAAGAGGCAGACAATGAAAACCCCAGTGAAAATCGCAGCCAGGGAGGAGGGGGGAGACTGAGACCTAATAATATCGCAGCCAGGGAGGAGGGGGGAGACTGAGACCTAATAATAGGACTACAGAACACTTCCCCCCCACACACACCTTGCTGCATCAATAGGGCTCCTGATAATAATAGGGGAATAGAACTGAAAGCACATCTCAGATCTTATTTAAGAATAAATCCTTAGAGAAACACAAAGGTAACACAGAAGACAAAAACAAGTCATCAGAGGAAATTTTAGCCCCTAACTAGTAAAGCTACAGCAAACAGCAAACACAATCTTACCTCTAGCCAGATAAATATAAAACTTCACACTAAAGGCCTATTTACTTCAGTTCCTTTCATATCATATTCATTCAGTAAATATCTGACTTTGAACAAAAAATTAAAAGACATACTAAAAGGCAAAAACAAACAAAATCAGTCTGATGGGACAGACCAAGCATGAGAACCAGACTCAGATATGGCAGAGATGTTGAAATTTCAGTTTGGAAAGATAAAAAAAGTTCTGGAGATGGATGATGGTGGTGGTTACACAATAAATGTGTAATGCCACTTAAAAGTGGTTAAAATGGTAAATTTTATGTTATGCTATTTTACCACAATAAAAAAAAAAAGTCAAGGAGAAAAAAAAGAGCTATCAAACTGTAAAAAGACATGGAGGAAACTTAAATGCATATTGCTAAGTGAAAGAAGTCATTCTGAAAAGGCTACATACTGTATGATTCTAACTACATGATTTTCTGGAAAAGGCAAAAACTATGGAGACAGTAAAAATATCAGTCGTTACTAGGGTTTCAGAGGAAGAGAGGGAAGGATAAAGTGGTACAGCACAGGGGATTTTTAAAGCAGTGAAACTATCGTGTACGATACTGTAATAGTGGATATATGACATTATACTTTTGTCAAAATCCATAGAACATATCAAGAGTGAACCCTAATGTGAACTATGGACGTTAATTAAAAATAATGTATCAATATTGGCTTACTAATTGTAACAAATGTACCACACTAGTATGACATGTTAATAATAGGAAAAATGGGGAGGGGGAGGGAATATATAGGAATTCTGTATCTTCTGCTTAATTTTTCTGTAAAAAAACTGCTCCCAAAAAGTCTACTTTAAAAAAAGGATAGGGCGCCTGGGTTGCTCAGTTGTTTAAGCGACTGCCTTCGGCTCAGGTCATGATCCTGGAGTCCCAGGATCGAGTCCCACATCGGGCTCCCTGCTCAGCGGGGAGTCTGCTTCTCCCTCTGACCCTCTTCCCTCTCGTGCTCTCTCTCATTCTCTCTCTCAAATAAATAAATAAAATCTTTAAAAAATAAAAAAATAAATGAAAAATAAATAAAAAAGGGATAGCCAACTTGACAAAAGACCAACAAGGAAATATAAGATGTGAATGCCACCATAAACAAAATAGATCTACAAATATAATAGGACATTTCCCTCCCAGAGCAGCAGAATATGCATTCCTCTCAAGCACCCATGGAACATTCTCCAGGATAGACCATATGTTGGGCCATAAAACAAGCCTTGAGATTTTTTAATAATTGAAAACATGAAAAGTTTATTCTCCAAATAAAACAGAATAAAGGCAGAAATTGGTAACAAAAGGAAATTGAGTAAATTCACAAATGGGTGGAAATTAAGCAACAGACTCTTAAATAATCAACAAGTCAAAAAAAGAACTCGCAAAGAGAATTTTCAAATATTTTGCTGATAACAAAAATACTACATACCAAAATTATGGACTGCAGCTAAAGCAGTGCTGAGAGGAAAAGCTATAGCTACAAATGTGTACATTACAAATAGAACAAAGATCTCAATCAATAGCCTACCCATGCACCTTAAACTAAAAAAGAGAAACCTAAACCCAAAGAAAGCAGAAGGAAGAAAATAAGACTAAAATAGAAATAAATGAAATAGGGACGCTGGGGTGGCTCAGTTAAGCATCTGCCTTCGGCTCAGGCCATGGTCCCTGGGGTCCTGGGATCGAGTCCCACATGGGGCTCCTTTCTCAGCGGGGAGCCTGCTTCTGCCTCTCCCTCTGCCGCTCCCCCTGCTTGTGCTCGCGCTCTCTGACAAATAAATAAAAATCTTAAAAAAAAAAGAAAGAAATGAAATAGAGAATAATGAAAAATCAATGAAACCAAAAGTTGGGTCTTTGAAAATATTCCCAAAATTGAAAATCCTTTAGCCAGACTCACCAAAGAAAAAAGACAGTACTCATATTACTTAAAATCAGAAATTAAAGGGGAACTTCATTACCAATCTTAAAGAAATACAAATAATTATAAGGAAATACTATGAAAAACTATATGTTAGGAAATTTGATAACTTGGAAAAAATGGACAAACACCTAGAAAACACAAATTACTGAAACTGATCCAAGAAGAAACAGAAAATCTGAAGAGACATATAGCAAGGAAAGAGTCAATTAGTAATTAAAATACTTTCCCAAAAGAAAAGCCCAGACCAATATGGTATAATCTATTAAACAGTCAAAAAATTAATAATGCCAATCCTTAACAAACAGAAAGAACACTTTCAACTCATTTTATGAAGCCAGTATTACCTGGATACTAAACCAGACAAAAACATCACAAAAAAAACTATACACCATTATCTTGGGACTATAGATGCAAAAATTCTTTTAAAAAAATACTAGTAAATTAGTGTGTGTGTGTGTGTGTGTGTGTGTGTGTGTGTGTTTATGTTCCTGTATCCTACTACATGTAAAATATTTATACACCATGATGAAGTAAATTATCCTCAGAATGCATGCTTGGCTTAACAATCTAATATCAATTAATATGCCAAATAATAGAATAATTCGACAAAATCTAATACCTTTCATGATAAACAATACTCCATAAACTAGGAACAGAAAGAAATTTCATCAGTCTGATAAGGTAACCTATGAAAAACCTACAACTAACATCCTACTTTCAGTGAAAAAATTGGATGCTTTCCCCCAAGGTCAGGAATAAGACGAGGATATCCATTTTTACTAATTCTATTCAACATTATGCTGGAAATTCTATCCAAGGAAATTAGGCAAGAAAAAGTAAAAAGCATTCAGATTGGAAAAGAAGAATGAAACTCTATGTATTCACATGTGACATGGTCTTATATATAGAAAATCCTATGAAGTCCACTAACAATCTATTAGGACTAATAAACAAGTTCAGCAAAATTGCAGGAGACAAAATGAACATACAAAAATCAATTGTCTTTTTATACACTTGCAATGAACAATCCAAAAATGAAATTAAAAAAAAAATCTACTTACAATAGCACCAAAAAGAATAAAAAACTTAGAATTTAAGGAAAAAAGTGTCAAACTTATACCCTGTAAAGTACAAAACAGTACTGAATTTATTTTCAAAAGATCTAAATAAATGGAAAGATATCCTATGTTCATGGATCAGAAGACCAAGTGTTGCTAAGATGGCAATACTCCAAAACTGATCTATAGATTCAATGCAATTCCTATCAAAATACCAGCTGGCTTCTTTGTTGAAACTGACAAACTGATCCTAAAATTCATATAGAACTGCAAGGGACCTAGAATAGCTAAAAAATCTTGAAAAAGAAGAACAAAGTTGGAGGACTCACACATCCTCATTTCAAAACTTACTACAAAGCAATGGTAATCAAAAAAGTGTACCACGGCATAAAGCTGGACATATAGGATAATGGAATAGAACTGAGAGTCCAGAAGTAAACCCATACATCAACTGCCAACTGATTTTCAACAAGCGTGCTAAGACCTTTCAATTGGAAAGAATAGCGTCCTCAACAAATGGTGCTGGGACAACTGAGTAGCAACATCAAAGAATGAAGCTGAACACTTTCCTCACACCACATACAAAAATAACTCAAAACTGATCAAAAATCTAAATGTAAGAGCAAAAGCTATACAACTATTAGAGAAAACAGAGGGGTAAATTTTTATGACTTCACATTCAGCAACAGTTTCTAAGACAAGATAAACAACGACAACAACAACAAAAAGATAAATTAGACTTCATCAAAAATAAAAACTTTTGTGCTTCAAAGAACACTATCAAGAATGTGAAAAGACAACCCACAGACTGGGAGAAAATACTGCAAATCAGACACCTTATAAGGGAATTTTAAATTCACACTGTGGAAAATATGAAGACTATATAAGGAATTCTTACAACTCAACAGCAAATAGACAAATGACTGAAATAAAAATGAGCAAAGGACCTGAATGGACATTTCACCAAAGAAGATATACAAATGGCCAATAAGCACAAGAAAAGATGCTCAGTATCACAAGCCATCAGGGAAATGCAAATCAAAACCACAATGAGATACCATGTCACATCCACCAGGATGGCTACAGTCAAAAAGTTAGATAATTATGCAGCACCTGGGTGGCTCAGGCAGTTGAGCATCTGCCTTCTGCTCAGGTCATGATCTCAGGGTCCTGGGATGGGTCACCCCCCCAACTGGCTCCCTGCTCAGCAGGGAGTCTGCTTCTCCCCCTCCCTCTGCTCCTCCCCACTGTTCGTGCACTCACTTGCACACACACTCTCTCTCTCTCTCTCTCTCAAATAAATAAAATATTAAAAAAAAAAAGTCAGGGACACCTGGGTGGCTCAGTGGGTTAACCGTCTGCCATCAGCTCAGGTCATGATCCCAGAGTCCTGGGATCAAGTCCCGCATCAGGCTCCTTGCTCAGCGGGGAGCCTGCTTCTCCCTCTGCCTGCTGCTCCCCCTGCTCGTTCTCTCTCTCTCACTTTCTGACAAATAAATAAATAAAATCTTAAAAAAAAAGATAATAAGTGCTGACAAAGATGTAAAGAAATTGGAACTTTCATACACTGATTGTAGGAATGTAAAATAGTGCAGCCATTTTGGGAAACAGTCTGGCAGTTCCTCAAAGGTTAAACTACATGTCCAGCAATTCCACTCCTAGATATACACCCAATAGAAATGAAAACATGTATGCAAAAACTTGTACACAAATGTTTACAACATTATTCATAATAGCCAAAAGGTAGAAAAAACCCAAATATTCAACTGATGAATTAATAAACAAATAAAATATATCCATACAATGGAATATTATTCAGCCACAAAAAGGAATAAAGTACTGATCCATGC
Source organism: Eumetopias jubatus (assembly GCF_037043125.1). NCBI lineage: Eukaryota > Metazoa > Chordata > Mammalia > Carnivora > Otariidae > Eumetopias > Eumetopias jubatus. The sequence goes on from NW_028274815.1 coordinate 50,148,944, forward strand.
TATATACATGGATGTTTCCTGAAAACTTTATGCTAAGTGAAAGAAGCTGGTCAAAAAAGACATATTATTCCTTTTATATTAAATGCCCAGAACAGGCAAATCTAAACAGAGAAAAAAAGTTGATTAGATTAACAGTTGATTAGGGGAATGGAAGATGAGGGGATACCTAAAATGTCCAGGGTTTGGAGGTATTTTTTGAGATGACAAAAATGTTCTAAAATTGACTGTAATGATGGTTGCACATATCTATTAATATACTGAAAACCACTGAATTATGTACTTTAAATTAAGGATAAATTGTATATGAATTATATCTCAATAAACCTGTTGAAAATGTTTTTAAATAAGCCAACTAAGCATTTAAACAAAGCATTTAAGGAAAATAAAAATATACGGAAACAGTAAAAGATGAAAACTGAAATTAATGTATTAAATGATGAAAAGCAATAGAATTAAACTTAAATCCAAGAGCTGTTTCCTTCATTGAAAAAGCAAAATAAATAAATCCTTAGATCAAGAGAAAAATAAAACATAATTGCATAAAATCAAGAATGAGAAATGGAAATAACTACAGATGCAATGGAAAAAGTAAAGAATACTGTGTAGCACTCCATTATAATTAACAGGAAATTCTTGCTGAAATAATTTTCTACAAAAATCATAAATGACCAAAATTAACCAAGAAAAGTAAGTCTATATAAACCAAACCCTAAAAGGAACCCAAAGGCAAAGTAGTTTCATTAGTGATTATTTTTCAAACATGCAAGAAAAATTCTTATATTACTCAAACTGTTTCAGGGTATAGAAAAATAAAAATCCTTCCAGTACTTTGTATGAAAATGGTATAATAATGATGCTAAATTTGACAAAGACAGGTTAAGAAAACAATGTTTTTAAACTTAAAACCATAATCATTTATAAAATATCTGCAACTAAAACCCAGTAATTCCTTAAGAGAAAAACACACTACGGCATAGTTTTTATCCTAGGAAAACAAGAAAGGATTAATATTAAGAATAAAATTTGTATTAACAGTTCAAAAAAGATAAAGTATACACTGTGGACAAATTTGGAGATGGGGCAGAAAGGTGAAGAAGGGGTTCAGGCCTGTGTTCTCTTCTATGAAATGATAAGCTGATGGGAGGGTGTTGAACATCCGCAAGGGCTAGAAGATAAAAGAGTGAAGATGTGTAAGAAGCTGAAGGAAGAAACATACAAAGATTTCCAAAGACTGTTGATGACACAGTTAAAAGTTGGAGACCAAGAATTTCTGGTAATACCAATCCACATAACCAAATTATTTTCCCTAGCACAGCTCAGAAATTTAAATTCAGGAATTTTAAGAGGTGTTTGAAATGATCCATGTTGAATGGTCTGCAGGGACCAGTGTTAAGGCCAACACAGTAAAGACTGAACCACTCACTTCCCTGAACTCTTAAAATTAAGACTTGGTTGTAAGGCTGGGCACATTTTGCTCTGAACTTACACAGTCCCATGCCTTAGCTCAGTCTCAGGAACAGGACTACAAACTTAATCACTATCTTATACATTACCATTAGTACATCCTTATGATCTAGTACAAGATAACATGAGTGAAGCAAATTCTTACTATTTTGTCATTTAACTTGAGACTAGACTGAATTAATGTTTCCTATCACTTGGTCTCATCCTTTTAATACACTGCCTTAAATACTACACAACAAACTCATCTTTTTTTTTTATGTTATGTTAATCACCATACATTACATCATTAGTTTTTTTTTTTTAAAGATTTTATTTATTCATGAGAGAGAGAGAGAGAGAGAGAGAAGCAGAGGGAGAAGCAGGCTCCCCGCTGAGCAGGGAGCCCGATGTGGGACTCGATCCCAGGACCCTGGGATCATGACCTGAGCCGAAGGCAGATGCTTAACCATCTGAGCCACCCAGGCGCCCACATCATTAGTTTTTGATGTAGTGTTCCATGATTCATTGTTTGCGTGTAACACCCAGTGCTCCACGCAGAACGTGCCCTCTTTAATACCCATCACCAGGTTAACCCATCTCCCCACCCCCTCCCTCTAGAACCCTCAGTTTGTTTTTCAGAGTCCATCGTCTCTCATCTTTAAATGGTGCAGTTGGTTAAGCAATGGAAGGACTCTTGGTTTCAGCTCAGATCATGATCTCAGGATCCTGAGATCCAGCCCCAGGTCAGGCTCCATGCTCACTGTGGAGTCTAAGACTCTCTCCCTCTCCCTCTGTCCCTCCCTGCACTTGTGTAAGTGCGCTTTTGCATGCTCTCTCTCTCAAATGCACTCTCGCTCTCAAATGAATAGAGAAATCTTTAAAAAAAATAAGATTTTATAGTACATAAACGTCTAGCAAGACACATATTAAAGTTTCTCCTTTAAACACTTTCCAACTTATGCCAGTAAATTTTAATGTCAGTGAACTAAAGCAAAAAAATCTTAATACTCTTTATTATCATCTTAAAACTACCTTCACTACAGGGCGCCTGGGTGGCTCAGATGGTTAAGCGTCTGCCTTCGGCTCAGGTCATGATCCCAGAGTCCTGGGATCGAGTCCCGCATCAGGCTCCCTGCTCCTTGGGAGCCTGCTTCTCCCTCTGCCTCTCTCTCTCTCTATGTCTCTCATGAATAAATAAATAAAATCTTAAAAAAAAAAAAAAAAACTACCTTCACTACAGAACACCTTCATGTATTCTCCAAGGTAAACAGGGAAAATATCATATCTCATTTCTCTTAAAAAAAAAACAAAACAAGGGGTGCCTGGGTGGCTCAGTCGTTAAGCGTCTGCCTTCGGCTTGGGTCATGGTCCCAGGGTCCTGGGATCAAGCCCCACATCGGGCGCCCTGTTCGGCGGAAGCCTGCTTCTCCCTCTCCCACTTCCCCTGCTTGTGTTCCCTCTCTCGCTGTGTCTCTCTCTGTCAAATAAATAAATCTTTAAAAATAAATAAATAAAAGTAGAAAACAAAACAAAACAAACAAAAAAAAAAACCACCCCACACTTCTGGGGGGAAAAAACACTGGGCTCTAAGAAGCAAGGTTTTTATTACACATAGATTACTGTTAAATGGGATAATAGGGAGGGGCGCCTGGGCGGCTCAGGTCATGATCCCAGGGTCCTGGGATCGAGGCCCGCATGGGGGGGGGCTACTTCTCCGTCTCCCACTCCCCCTGCTTGTGTTCTCTCTCTCACTGTCTGTCTCTCTCTCTGTCAAATAAATAGTTAAAAAAAAATCTTTAAAAAAAAATGGGATAATAGGGAGACAAACCATAAGAGATTCTTAATCATAGGAAACAAACTGAGGGTTGCTGGAGGGGAGGGAGTTGAAGGGATGGGGCAACTGGGTGATGGACATTACAGAGGGCCAGTGATGTAATGAGCACTGGATGTTATATAAGACTGATGAATCACTGACCTCTACCTCGGAAACTGATAATGTACTGTATGTTAATTAATTTAATTTAAATAAACTGCTATTTAATTTGATTTGATCATTTGTCTTGAATCATTCCTTCTCTTACATTGCTTTATTTTAGATTTAGAGTTCAATTAGGTGGAATTATGGTGCTGTTTTCCTGTGGTAAGTGCCTTTTAAATAAAATCATTTAACCAAGGGGGGAAAAAATAGGATAATAATTTTTCACATTGGCTCTAATAAGAGTTAAAGTGGTTTAATATGCTCTTCCTCTAGGCTTAGAGATATAAATTTAAAATACTAATAGTTATTCAAACAAGAAGTCATAGAACAAAATAAAAGGAGACCTCACCCACAAGCATGGCTTTAATTATGGTCTCTATGCAGATAACTTACAACTTGAAATTTCCAAACCTAGACTTCTCCTCTTATCTCCAGAACCAATCTTATAATCTTCACACTCATCTCAGCCAATCCCATCAACCCCTCTCTCCATCGCTCCCACCATTATCCTGGCCATATCTCAATGTTTGACACAACCATTCACTGAATAATCTAACACCCAGACACGTTGTTGCCTTCATGTTCCACATTTAATCCATTAGTGTAGTAATAATGTAAAATTAATGTATAAGTGTGATGATTTCACCTCTTATATATGTTTTTAATTTATTAGAGAGAACGAGAATGAGCAGGGAGGAGGAGCAGAGGGGGAGGGAGAGACAGAGAAGCAGACTCCCTGCTGAGTAGATACCCACCCCCCCATCCCCACCCCCTCCCCGGACATGGGGCTCAATCCCAGGACCTGGAGATCATGACCTGGGCCGAAGGCTGACGCTTAAGCAACTGAACCACCCAGGTGCCCCTACCTCTTAAATATTTCTTGAATCAGTCTACTTTTTTCTATATCCACCAACACTTTCTGGTTCCAAAATATTACCATCTTTTGCCTGGCAATGCTGCAATGGCTTAATAATTAGCATCCCTGACTTACTGCTACTTCCCACCCCATCCTGCTGTCAAAGCTGTTCTCCACTCTGCAACAAAGTGATCTTTTTGAAACACACATCTTATCATTGAAAATGTTTTAAACATTTCCCAAATTTAACAATTCCATTTAAACAGTTCCAAAGCTCCAGAGATAAAGCCTTTATCCATTGGCCTTTGGTTCCCTGGAAATGCCATGTTCTCTCCAACAGCACCTTTCCACGTGCCTTTCCCTCAACTGGGAGATTTTCTCTTCCCTTTGTCTAGTTAACCTTTTTCGTCAGACGTTAGCTCTATCAGAACTTCCACTGGGAAGCTTTTGCCAGCTTCGCTAACAAGGTCAGATTCCCTTACCGTATGCTTTCAAAGTATATTAGCACATATCAGTTTTACTCTTATTTATGTGGCCAACTAAATTTTGTCTGCCTTCTTCTTACCTGAACACTAGAAAGGCAGAGGTTAAAAAAAAAAATGTTTGGGTTCACCAAGATTCCTCAGCATCCAGCATGACACTGTGAATGCCCATGGTGAATGTTCAATGAATTAAGTGCCCAATGGAATATTTACCAGGCAAAACAATAACTATTACTCTTTAATGATCAACAGTCTATAGGATTAAAGTCCAAAAGAACTTTCTGTGATGATAGAACTATTCTATATCTGCACTGTCCAATAATGCCACTAGTCAAGTGTGGCTACTGAGCACTTAAAAAGTGGTTAGTACAGGGGCGCCTGGGTGGCTCAGTCGTTGGGCGTCTGCCTTCGGCTCAGGTCATGATCCTGGGGTCCTGGGATCAAGCCCTGCGTCAGGCCCCCTGCTGGGCGGGAAGCCTGCTTCTCCCTCTCCCACTCCCCCTGCTTGTGTTCCCTCTCTCGTTGTGTCTTTCTCTGTCAAATAAATAAAATCTCTAAAAAAAAAAAAAGTGGTTAGTACAACAGAGGCACTGAATTTTTAATTTTATTTCATTTTAACTAAATAAGATGCAAAGAGCCACATGTGGCTAGTGATGGCTGTGCTGAACAGCACAGGTCTATAAAAAGTCTCTTCTCGGGCGCCTGGGTGGCTCAGTTGGTTAAGCGACTGCCTTCGGCTCAGGTCATGATCCTGGAGTCCCGGGATGGAGTCCCGGGATCGAGTCCCGCATCGGGCTCCCTGCTCAGGAGGGAGTCTGCTTCTCCCTCTGACCCTCTTCCCTCTCATTCTCTCTCTCTCTCAAATAAATAAATAAAATCTTTAAAAAAAAAAAGTCTCTTCTCTGTCTTTTCACTTGTACTTTGTTCACTCTGCACAGTTTATATCTTGTCTATAGAGCAGTCCTAGACAATAAACACTAGGCTTCTTTTGGTCCCCACGACGTGCCCTGCACAAAACAGAAACTTAATAAATGTCTGATGATTTGATATTCAAATTGAATAGCAAACCTTTTTTTTTTTTCCTCCCTGAAAAGCTAATGAATTAAATGTAGTTATTTTCAAAATGGTCTTCAGGAGCTGACCATAAAATCAACTCTTTCTCCCTTGTGTACTACCTTGTGCTTTCTAGTTTTCCAGACTGGAGCTGCAGCATAAGCCTTCTGCTACCTACGGGGGACTCCCCTTTATTGCTACAAACAAGGGTCCGGAGAGGTAATACAGGTGAGGAGCCTCTGGAGACTAATCATGTACTGTCCATAATCCACTGTAGTCCCTCAAGGAGAGTCCTGCCCTTCAGGCATACTAATCTGTCTCCCCAAGGGAGTCCCTGGAGAACCACTCTCTCCACTCCTACAAACGCCCTTTTCCCCTCCAGCCGGGTACGAGGAGCTCCACCTCCTCCCCAAAGCGTTGCTTAACCCACACCCGCTGGGAATAAGGACTCTCGGAACAGCTGGTGTAATTCAAAAGGCCCGGGACCCACAGAGAGGGGGAAACAAGAAAGGTCTTTGCCATAAAGAATGGGAGACTTGGCGTAGTCTGCCAGAACCTGGGAAAGAGTGGAGGCCCAGGACGCGAGACGGCCCCAACAAGCCTTTAAAAGCGCGCTTATTATCTGTCCGGCACCGTGGGCTGCAGCGAGCAGGAGGCAGCGGGGCAGAGAGCAGGCTGAGCGCGCAAAGACGCCCCGTCACCGTTGCCCGACTGCAGCCCCCATCTCTCCCCGGCCCGGCTCACCTTCTCCGGGCGGGTCCGCTTGTCCTCCGAGTAGCGGTGCCTCGAGAGCGACGACGGACGCAAAGGACGTTCGGGGTGCGCCTGCAGCCAGGCCTTGGCCTCTTCGTCGTCCTCTTCGTCCGTACTCTCCCGAGGCTGGCTCTCGTAGTTAAAGTGCGAATCCAGTTCCCGCCTCTCCTCTTCCTCCACCTCCTCCACCATCACCACCTCGTCAGAGTCCAGGTTCTCCCGCTCCTCCGCCTCTTCCGTCTCCTCCTCCTCCTCGAGCTCGCCGGGCCATGGTAGGTCTTCAGGCTCCATATTGGTGTCTCGCTCTAGGAGGCAGAGGAGGAGGGGGAGAGGGGAAAGGGGAGGGAGGGGAGGGGAGGAGAGCTGACAGGCGGTTGCAGCCGCGCGCAGGCGCAAAGACCGCCACCGCCTCGCGCGGGGCTCGGCGCAGAACGAACTGGGCGGGGCAGGGAGTGAAAGCGCGCGTTGCTAAGGACGCCCCGCGGAGGCCGGAGGTGTGGCGGGGGCTGGCGAGGGAGGGGCGTCACCCTCGTCACTCGCTGGGATCTCGCTCACAGTACTGAAAGCTCACAATAAACCCGGACTGGGCTCCTCTCGAGGGAGGGGAGAATTTAGTGTTCGACTGAGCAAGGCCAAAGCTGAATTTTGCCCATGCACCGAGGGGAGATCAGACCCTAGGACAAACCTATGATAATCAAACTTGCAAACTTAATTTTTAAAGGTTGAGTGCCTGCTAGGCGACAGGCTGTATGATGGGCACTTGAACCCAGCAGTGAAAAATGTCTGGGGCGGTAGAGAGGTTAAGAACCCCACGCTTGGGGCGCCTCGGTGACTCAGTCGTTAAACGTCTGCCTTCCGCTCTGGTCATGATCCCAGCGTCCTGGGATCGAGCCCCGCATCGCGCTCTCTGCTCGGCGAGAGGCCTGCTTCTCCCTCTCCCACTCCCCCTGCTTGTGTTCCCTCTCTCCCTGTGTCTCTCTCTCTGTCAAATAAATAAATAAAATCTTAAAAGGAAAAAAAAAAAGAACCGGACGCTTGGAATCAGAAAAAAGTAGAAGTTTGAATCCTGACATTGCCACTTAAAGCTGTGTGACTGAGCCTCTATAAAATGATAAGAGGCCATCACACAGGATGGTTGTGATGACTAAAGCAGATAACCAACGTGGAGGACTTGGTGGTAGGTATTATTCATTGATTATTGTGCAGTAACTCATTAAATGCTCACAGTTCGGTGAGATGAGTATTATTACCATTTCATATTTGAAGAACTCTAATGCTCAGAGAAATAACTTGCCGAAAGTCTCTTACCTAGTAATTGGCTGGCTGAGTTAGTGCCATCCCAAGTCTTCTGTAGATCCAGTAAATTACCTTGGCCCAGACCTATCAGCTGATAAAGGGCAAGTATTTGTACTGATAGTACATATATTTTTAGGTTAGTCAGTGACTTTGAAATGCTTTAGAAACAGAGATTTCCTGACTATTTCAGGAACTCCTGTAAAATGAATAGCAAATTAAAGAATCTTGAGAAGCTTTGCTATTACCTAAGGAGATAGCCATAATTAGAGTCCAGTGAAAATTCTCATGGTATCTATCCACAATAGCAAAGATAAACTGACAATGATATCGAACCAACATGGGTGGGGTAATTTTTAGGGGTATCGCCAACGATGTATGTCCTATCTGCCAATGACCCAATTCTAGCAAAACTATAAAGATAGAACGTAGACTGGAGCCCAAAGCCTCAGGCCTCCTATGAACACCTCTAAATGGACTGAGTACATTCAAATACAACTCTTCTTATGACAGGTTGAGGCTTTTCCTTACTGGAGAGCTATGGATGTAATGATAGAAAAAAATTGTTTGATTTTGTATTCCTGACTTGAGAAATCCCAGGGTACCTCTCCAGTAACAGGTACATACATTTCAGTGATACTGTTGTTAAATAATTCTGTAAAACTTTACCATTTACTTAGAAACTCCACTATCCTTATCATCCACAAATTTCAGGAAAATTAAAGGGAACTAATGGAATTCTGAAACTAATTACCGAAGCTCTCAGAAACTCTCAAATTTCCAAGGCCCAAAGTAGTTCCATTTGTCTTGATAGCAATGACATCAATCTATTGTAAGACCCACAAGTTATCTCCTTCTGAGTTAATAACAGATTCCCTCGTGTATTTGGGAATCCTTTCCAATACTAGATTCCACCTTAATACAAGTTGATATGACTAATTACTGCAGAGGACCCACACTATAACTCCTGTTTTATCAACAATAAAGCAACAAAGCACCCACCTAAGCAGCTTCTGCATGATCGGAAATCTAGAGATTCGGTCTTCTGAAAAAGAATCAGAAAAAAATTTCCATTGATCCTCAGTGGAAAAACCTCATCAGGCACAGTTAACAACAAACCAACAGTGAAACTCCAAAGGCATTGATCCTTGGATTCATGTTACCCAACTAAAAATACATGCATCATTTTTTTCTGAGATATTGGATGTCTAATCCATTGGAAGACCTCAAACTGAAGATTCTTGGGAATTCTCCAGAAGCTGCAGACTACAGAAATGGATAGCTTATGCCCATTACAACAGAACAAGATTAATTTTCTGATTCTTCAGCATCCTCTGTCCTACCACTAATCTTGCCTATTATGGTTTTGGACAACAACCTTTATTAACTACAGAATGATTTCTCTATATGATCTCCCTTATCTTCACACTGTCACTTTTGACTCCCTATGCCCTTCTGCCACTTAAGAAAAAACAATTTTAAAAAAGAAAGAGGGACACCTGGGTGGCTCAGTCGATTAAGCATCTGCCTTTGGCTTGTCGGGTCATATTCCCGGGGTCCTGGGATAAAGTCCCAGTCCTGCATCGGTTTCCCTACTCAGCGGGGAGTCTGCTTCTCCCTCTGCCCCTCCCCCTGCTTGAGCTCGCTCTCTGACAAATAAATAAATAAATACAATCTTTAAAAAAATAAAAAAGAAAGAAAGGGGGCGCCTGGGTGGCTCAGTCAGTTAAGTGTCTGCCTTCAGCTCAGCTCTGATCCCAGGGTCCTGAATCGAGCCCCATGATTTTTTTTTAAAGATTTTATTTATTTATTCATGAAAGAGAGAGAGAGAGAGAGAGAGGCAGAGAGAGAAGCAGGCTCTCAAGGAGCAGGGAGCCTGACACGGGACTCGATCCCAGGACCCTGGGATCATGACCTGAGCCGAAGGCAGACGCTTAACCATCTGAGCCACCCAGGCGCCCAGAGCCCCACGATTTGAGGCTTCTCCCTCTCTCTCTCTCTGCTGCTCCCTCTACTTGTGCTTTCTCAAGTAAATAAATAAAATAAAAAAGAAAGAAAAGAAAAGGAGAGGGAAGGAAAACAATACTCTCTGGTGTGTTTTTCTCAAACCCTGGCTACTGCTCTTAATTTTACAGCTGAAATATATAAGTCTTTTCAGCAGCTTCCACATTCCAAGTTGACAGTCTGAAAGACAAACTGATGTCTCCTGACTCTAAGCAGAGAACAAACTGGAGTTCTCCTTCAACTACACCATCCTTTAAACAAATGGCTGTATCCTTGAGTTACACCAATATGTCCCTATATCTTTTCACCCACTCTCCTTAGGACCCAAGACACAGGATGGTGTGGAGGATGGCCCTGGTAGAGAAAAGGAGATCAATAAGGAAATGACAACAATACTTTAGATGATGAATGACAGGATGCAGATAGTGGCGTGGAGATAGGAGAGGACAGATGCAAAAGCCACATGGAGATGACATCAGTAGGACCTGGTGACTGGGTGTGGGGAGGAGGGGTAGGAGGAAAGAGTAAGATAAATCCCCCATTTTAGTTTGGGCAGCCAAGCTGATGAAGGAAATACAGAAGTAGAAACATGCAGGTCTTTAGGGAAAGGTCATGAGTTCAATCCTTAGCATATTGAATTTTAGTTGCCTGAAAGATATCCAGTTCAGGATGTTCAGGTAGCAGTCGTAGATACAGGTCTGGGATTCGGGGAAGAGGGAGGTGTGGGTGGCTGACAGCAAGCACATAGGTGTTAGAGAAAGTCGCAACTCCGTATAAAACAGAAATGGGCCAAGGATGGAACCCTGAATAATATGCACATTCCAAAAGAGGAAGAGGAGAGCACAGACTGAGAAGAAACTACCAGAGAGATAGGAAGAGAACACAAGAGTGGTAAGATAGAGTATGGGAAATCAAATACAGTTGACTCTGAAGCAACACAGGTCTGGACTGCACAGATCCACTTATACACGGATTTTGGGGGGGTAAATACAGTACAGTACTATAAAAGTACTTTCTCTTCTTTATGATTTTCTTGATAACACTTTCTATTCGCCAGCTTACTTCATTGTAAGAATACAATACATAATACATAGAACATAAAAAATACGTGTTGATTTTTTTTAAGATTTTATTTATTTGTCAGAGAGAGAGAGAGCACAAGCAGGAGGAGTGGCAGGCAGAGAGGCAGAGGGAGAAGCAGGCTCCCCGCCAAGCAAGGAGCCCTATATGCTACTCTATCCCAGGACGCTTAACCAACTGAGCCACCCAGGTATCCCCAAAATATGTGTTAACTGACTAGGTTATCAATAACACTCCTTCTGATCAGCAGTAGGCTATAAGTAGTTAAGTTTTTGAGGAGTCAAGTCATATATTGATTTTCAACTGCGTGGTGGGGAGGCTCCCCTAATCCCAGCATTGTTCCAGGGTCAACTATAGTTTTAAGACAGAAGAGGCCAAAAGCATCAAATGCAACAGAAAGACAAAATAAGAACTGAAAAGCACCTAATGAAATTGACATTAAAGAATTATTGGTAACTTGCACAAGAAATTATTTTGCTGGAATGGTGGACTCCAGATGCAACAGTCGGGAAATGATTGGAGGTGAGGAAGGTAAGACATTGAGTCTAGAAAGGAGGATTTTGGTCATGAAAAGAAAAAAAAAGGAATAAGGTAGTAGCTAGAACAGGAAAGAAACCATGACAAGAGTTTTGTTTTGTTTTTTGATATGGAATACAACTGAGTTTATTACTATGCTGAGAAGATTGACCCAAAGGAAAAAAGGACATTGAAGCTAGAAAACAAAAAGATAATTGATACAAGCAGAGAGGATGACAGGGGATTCAAGTGGAAGGATTACCCTCAAATAGAAGTATGGCTTTCTCATAGAGGAGAGAGAAGACAGGTATCAACAAAGATCTTTTGCTCGGGCAACTGGAGGAAGAAGTTGACTGAATTCATGTTCCCTGGTTTTTATTCATGTTAATCAAAATGTGGTCTGCAGACCATCTTCATTAGAGTCACCTGAAGTATATGTTTTATGAAGAATCCCAGCTGCTATCACCCAGAGAATAAGACTTAGGAAGTCTGGGTTGGTGCCCAGGAATCTGATCTTTAAACTAGCACTTGATACCTCTGACCCCCAAGTAATGTTGATGCACCATAATGGTTGAGAACCACTCCTTTCTTTTCTCTGTGCAATATCAAGGACAATACAGTGCTTCTCCACCAACTATAGAAAATCTTCCCCCTACCTGCCACCTAGCAGCCAAGGCATGGACATGTGGCCTAGATTGACACCTGTGGATGTTCCCATGCGTGACTCTGACACTTAAGGGAGTGAAACAGAAGCAATTCAGAACTGTACTACTCAAAAGCATAGTCTGGGGACTGGTAGCATCACCTGAGAAGTTCTTAGAAATGTGAACTCTCAGGCCCTGTTCGGACCTCCAAACCTGTACTTTAACAAAATACCCAGATGGCTCAGAGGCACATGAAAGCCCCAAAATGATAGAAATTTCAAGAGGTTCTTGTCTCCCTGAACTGCAGGGTAAAGAAATGGGTTGGGTTGGGGCACCTGAGTGACTTGGTCAGTTAGGCAGCTAACTCTCGATTTCAGCTCAGGTTATGATCTCAGGGTCATGAGATCGCGCCCCACGTCAGGCTCCATGCTCAGCACGAGTCAGCTTGAGATTCTCTCTCTGCCTCTCTCTTGCCCTTCTCCCTGCTCGTGCTCCCTCCCTCTCAAATAAATAAATAAAAATTAACCAGAAAGTTCAGCAGTAGCAACAAACAAGGGAACATGACCTCAGTCATGGGTTCTGTTCTCCAGTGTTCCTTGGTTCTTGCCTTTCTTGGTCAGCTACTCATACTTAGTGCAGGTAAAAATCACAAAATCTCAGCAATTTATAATAAAAAGTGCTGTTTCTTGCTCATGCACCAGCTGGTTGTCTGGAGATAATCTGTTTCAGGCTGCAGTGTATGAGTTAGTTGGGGTGACTATAGTCCACAAGTCTTCCATTCTTTGGGGACCAGCCCATTACTCAAAGAATGCTCCTTCCGTGAGGGAGGTAGGAAGAAGCTCTCAAAAGTGAGTGGAAACACAAATGCCTCTTAAGGCCACAGTCACATTGTCACTTTCTCCCATACATCATTGCCCAAAGCACCTCACATGGCTAAATTTGACATCTTATCTCTCCTATGGAGGTTGATGGAATACAGGAAATAAATATTTACTGAATGATGAACCTAACATACAATACCACCCCTTTTCAAAGCCTAAGCCTCGTTTCCAGCTTCCCCACTGGTTCTATGGGTCCCACAATATCCTTCTAGTAAGTTCCTTTTCTGCTGAAGTTAGCCAGCATCAGCTTCTGTCAGTTGAGACCAAAACCTGTCACTGATCCACAGAAGGAAATGTAGGCCAAATAGGGGAGAAGGTAGAGAGCCCCAGGATGCAGCTGTCAGACTCAGAGAAAAAGCACTGAGAGACTATATGCACAAGATGGTTAGACAAATAAAGGGATGAATAGAGAAATAGGAGGTCTTGGCTGGAGACCAAAATATTGCAGTTGTAAAGGTCCAAGATTTGGCTACAGGAGTTTAAAATGCCCAAGGTGTGGCTACAGGAGAAAGTTCCTGAAATAAGTCTCCCCGTGTATTTATTAAAAACCCCTGGGATAGAAACAGAGCTGAATGACAAAGAAGGTGAGTCAGGTGCCACATTCTTTCTGCACATTATCCAGATAAGTCACAAGGAGGACCATGTGGACATCAAAGGGACAGAGAGGGGTTCCTGGGTAGCTCAGCTGGTTGAGCAGCTGAGTCTCGATCTCAGCTCAAGTCATGATCTCTCAGTCCTGAGATAGAGCTCTGTGTCAGCCTCTGTGCTCAGCAGGGAGTTGGCTTGGGATTCTCTCTTCCTCTCCCTCCCACTCCCACTCACTCTCTCTCTCAAATAAATAAAATATTTTTTTAAAAAGGAGCGGCAGCGCCTGGGTGGCTCAGTCAGTTAAGCGTCTGCCTTCAGCTCAGATCAAGATCCCAGGGTCCTGGGATCAAACCTCACGTCTGACTCTCTGCTCAGCAGGGAGCCTGCTTCTGCCTCCCCCTCTGCCTGCCACTCCCCCTACTTGTGCCCTCTCTCTCTCTCTTTTTCTGTCAAATAAATAAAGAAAATCTTAAAAAAAAAAAAAAAAAGGAGGGGAGGGGCCGGAAGGAAAGGAAGCCTAAGGCTTGTTGAGCACCAAGCACTGTGATGGGTATTTTATAATAATTGTCTCTTCTAATCTTCACAACAATTCAGCAAAGCATTTTACAGATGAGGACATCAAGGTTCAGATAAGTTAAATCATTTTCCCAATATAACCCAGCCAGTAAGAGGGGGTGCAATGTAGCTTTAAGCCCAGTTTGTCTGACTACATGGTCCATGATCCTTCCTGTTGAACCATACAGTGCAGAAGCTTCCAGTGGAGTAGTATGAGCAGGCACAACACAAATCCTAGCCCTCTTTTAAGTGGAACATAGGAAACTCAACTTCCCTTGCAGAAGCTGCAAGGACAGCTGTATCCTCAGGAGCAAGCTATGTGTCAGTTAAGGATAGGTTGAGGTAAGAGGCTGTGGGGGCAGGGAAGTTTGTCTACAATTTTAGCACAGGTTTGGAGGAAGGAGGTCAGCATTGAAGGACAAGCCAAAGAAGACTTTAAAAAATGTTTTTTTAATTTATTTATTTGACAGAGTGTGAGAGAGCACAAGCAGGGGGAACGGCAGAGGGAGAGGGAGAAGCAGGCTCCCTGCTCAGCAGGGAGCCCAATGCAGGGCTCGATCCCAGGACTCTGGGACCATGCCCTGAGCCAAAGGCAGACACTTAACCAACTGAGACACCCAGGCGCCTCTAGCCAAAGAAGACGTGCAGAAATGTGCAGATGAAAGCCTTGTAGCAAAGGGAAATTAAAAGAGTTTGCATTCTTTTATGTGGCTGAGGATGAAACTTAAAAGATATGGAACGAGTTTCCATGATAGACCATTCTCTACAGGGGAACAAGAGTGATCAGTCCAGTTAAATAATTAATCAGAGTATTTCATGTCTTTATTCAAAGTCCTACAAGGACTTTCAGTCTCATTCAGAATAAAATCCAAAGTCCTAACCATGGTCTACAAAAGCCTCATGATCTGGCTCCTGCCCAGATACCTCTAGATTTAAACTCCTGCCCATCCCTCTTCCTCACCTACTTAAGCCACGCTGGCCTCCTCACTGTTCCTCAATACGCAAGCCCACACCCACCTCAGAGCCCTAGCATCTGCTGCTGTTCCCAGGGCCTGGAACA
Source organism: Eumetopias jubatus (assembly GCF_037043125.1). Lineage (NCBI taxonomy): Eukaryota > Metazoa > Chordata > Mammalia > Carnivora > Otariidae > Eumetopias > Eumetopias jubatus. Next base: position 50,164,130 of record NW_028274815.1, read on the forward strand.
CACTTCCACAGAGTCTGCTTGCTTTATCAGAGAGCCCTTCTCTGATAACCTAGTATAATCACCAATGCTTTCTTTTACTTCTTACAACTTATCACCACTCAACATTTGTTTGTTTATTGTCTCCCCCCACTAGGATACAAGCTGCATGAGAGAATGGATTTTATCTGTTTTGCACACCACTCTGTGCCTAGTGCCTAAAACAGCATCTGGCATATAAGGTGGTGCTTGGTAAACATTGTTGAACAAAATCAATGGAGATTGCATTGAACTGGCTGGTCAAAAGATTCTGAATAGAACTTCAGAATAAATTTGGTTTCACTGGAGCTGATAAAGATGTCTGCCTACTGGAGAACCTTTAATTTCCTTTCTCAGCTGGCTTCTGGAAGCTAACTATAACCTGCAGTTGACTCCTGGTGGCAAATTCTCCTTTAGGATGAGTCATTTCCACTGATGGTTAAATTAATCCACTAATAGCTTCATTTTCATGGTGCTTTTATAATCAGAAAAAGAAATTACAAATGTTAATACGTGGCATAGGTAGACAGAAATTCTGTTTTATATATGCATATGTTTGTCTACATGTGTATACATATAAAAGAAATTTATATATGATAAACCAGTGAGGATAACTTGGACTATGCAATACATTTCTATTCCCGTGAGTACAAAATTTCTATGTCAACTCACTGATCCCCTTGATGGTTGCTACACTGTGAATCCTCTATCTGGGCTTTTCACAAACTTTAAACAACATCTCAATTGGCCACAGATAATTTGAGCACCACTGGATACTTTGGGTCATAAGAAGCTAGATGCCAGAGCAGTTTCAAGAAGCTGAAGTTTTTTTCTTATTCCGGACTTGACTCAAATCATGTAACCCTTCCAGGTTACTTTGTCAACGGGTTGGAGTACAGGTTACTCAGTAAATGTGGCATATCTTGTCTCAAAAATCCGGAATGATCTGCTTTATAGCATACATTTTTCTTAAAGGTACAGATGCAAGATGGATTGTTTTTGTTGTTGTTGTTTGTTTTTCTTGCTACTTATTTTTTTTATTTTGAAGGTAACATCTCCACATTCCTCAGGCCACTGGATTCCCGGACACTTCCTTGAAGTGATACCTTGGAATTTTTGTGGGATTTCCCACTTTCTAGTATATATATATATATTTAATCAGAGAACTGAGGATAACTGCTACATCCTGCTCCCTAGTCCTATCAGAATGAATGTCATAAATTTATTGGATCAAAGCAATATCCAATAGGATGGTGAGTAAGCATAAAGACCAAATTATGATCCAATGCTACACTGAAGTAGCACTGAGCCAAGAGAATATACAACGGACCTTCCAGGTGAAAGCAATTTCCTCTCCTAGTCTCTGCTTATTGGGTGATAGAAAAAAGATCAATAGCAGCCTACCAGGTACCAGGAGCTGAGTTGATTTTTCCTCCAGCAAAGAGATCACATTTGAATCAGCAGCTACAATTGAAGTTACACTTGATTAAGCTTATAGTCATCCAATAACATTATCCAAGACACACTTCGAACAGATGAGTGAAGTGATGTAATAAGAGTCATCACTTACAAATATTTCAAGTCTTTGATGATGCCTAATTATAGAAATTCCCCCAAGTGATATGATATTGTGTTTAGTTTATAATTTGGATAGGGAAGGCAATCTCCAGGAACTTCCATTTGGTCCTTTCTACCATAGTAGACAAGATTTCATGGGTCAGAGGGCGCCTGGGTGGCTCAGTTGGTTAAGCGACTGCCTTCGGCTCAGGTCATGATCCTGGAGTCCCGGGATCGAGTCCCGCATCGGGCTTCCTGCTCAGCAGGGAGTCTGCTTCTCCCGCTGACCCTCTTTCCCTCTCGTGCTTTCTATCTCTCATTCTCTCTTTCTCTCTCAAATAAATAAATAAAATCTTTAAAAAAAAAAAAAAGATTTCATGGGTCAGAGAGCAATGTATATGTATATTCTCCTCCCAGTACCTGAGTATTTCTACTCCAACTATAAACTCAGGAACTAGGAAAATAAACAGGAAGGATTTGAAGATCCACTTGACCCCTATGAGAAGAATGGTAGCCAAACCTTCATCTCCTAGCTCTTATAAGCCCTGTCTTGACTGGTGGACCACAGTGGAATTCAGGTTCCTTAGGGATTAATTCTGGCTCATAGGCAGTAACTAATAATTCCTGGGAGGTCTGGATATATTTCTCTTTCATCAGGCTAAGTTACCATGGTAAATAGGCACAAGTCTTTCCAGGGAAGTCTAGGAATAACAGTTATCACACAGTCCTTCCTCAAGAGTTCCTGATCTCTCCATCCATCAAGGGGCCCTGGGACATTGAATTGACTCAGAAAATGGAAAAAGGGTAAGAGGCCATGACTCTTCATTGTGATGGCTTAAGTCAGGATTCTTTTTGTACACCAAAAGGTGTTTTTTTCCCCCAGTTACACGGTTTAAGTAGAACCTTACTGAGCTGTCTGTTTTGGCCCTGAGTATCCCATGTTGGCCACCATCAAAATTTCCTATAGGTCAAACTATTCTGATTACCACTCTAGCCCTGCTGCCTTTTATGGTAGCCATGCTCACATTTCTTTGTTGGGTAAGTGCCACTCTATGGCCTCCACCATTCTGGGATATGATTATCTCCATTGAAATCAAGGAGTACATTTCAGTAGCCGAATATCCCCCTTCATCCTCAGTCTACAGAGGACAATTACTTGTACCTCATAAAAATATAGGGCTCTTCTCACCAGTATATATTTCTATGCCATAATGAAGGGAATGTTCTCTGAGCCTTTTTGGCTCAGGAAAGGTGAGTGAATGATAAATCCACATTTAATAAATCTACTCAAAAATTCCAAACTACTAAAGTCTTTGGATTTTTCTATATCAAATCAAAGAGTTTCTGGTATCTCAACTTCATATATCATACACCACACCAGGCTTCCAACAGCTGACCAAGCAGATAGATCCTCTAAAACTAAGCAAATTTAGGCCATCGTAAAATTGTGTCCCTAATCTCTTGAACTCCATGTCCACATATATTAGCCATGTCCTACTGAAATAAATTAGCAAAATGTTGCAATTCTTTTACTAAGTAACATCTGACTTCAATTGGTCCTGTGGAACATAAGCCACCATGACTCATATATGTCTGGATGTAATGAGAGGGGTGGAAAGGGTATGAGGAGAATTGGCATCCACTTGCAAGGAAACTATCTCATGTGAGGTCATAAGAAAGACTTCAAGCATCAGACAAAGGCAAGGAGACAGTAGTATTCTTTTGCTATCAAGATAGGCTCAGTGAGGTTTGAGGTACTTGGTATCAGCCAGATCCCAAATTTCCCCATTCCAAATTTCATGTTACCACTCTTTCCCATTCTATGCCCTAACTTTTATCTAAAAGATTAGACAAGACTGTGGGTTCAACCTATGTTAATCCAGCAACCCAGTTAACCTCAGCCACGTGGGACCACATGAAGAGATTCTTTTAGGGCAGTCACGGGAACTCCCTGGTTCTCTAACCATAGCTTGAGGCAAGAATTGAAAACCCTAAGACTTTCATTTTCTTTCTTTAAGCCCAGTTAAAAAAATAGCCAGACTAAGCCATAGCCTTTATATTCCATATGCCTTTCACATGGATCACAGTAACCACTTTGATCATTAAGGCATTGTCTTCAATATGGACGTCACTCCATATAACCACAGATGACAGTTAAAGTAATGGCTCACCACTGTGTACCATGTACCATGCCAGCAACCCATCTTCTGATGTTAAACAGATCATCACAGCTTTCAACTACAGCCAGGTCAGATAACCAATCTCACCTTTCCATCTTAGTAAGGTATTATTGCCCGCAATCACAGCCAGCACCGGTCAGAGTTATTTGTTTCAGCCAACAGAATATACTCCAGCATGTTTCAATGGAGAGAGATTTATTGTAGAATATTATCTATAAGAATAGACAAGAAATTTTGGGTGATAATGCAGCCAGGAGAAACACCCAACCTCACATGGAAGGTCCCAATGGAAAGCCTACAGCTACCACTACCTTTGACAGACATGTATGAGGCTAGGGACAAGACAGCAGGAAGGAGGGGCACCTGGGTGGCTCAGTTGTTTAGCGTCTGCCTTTGGCTCGGGTCATGATCCCAGTGTCCTGGGATCAAGTCCCGCATCAGGCTCCCTGCTCTGCAGGAAGCCTGCTTCTCCCTCTCCCACTCCCCCTGCTTGTGTTCCCTCTCTTGCTGTGTCTCTCTCTGTCAGGTAAATAAATCTTAAAAAAAAAAAAAAAGAAGACAGCAGGAGAGATCTCCAATACAGCTTCCCCCAAAAGAATCAAATGCTTCCACCGCCTGATATGTATGGCTACTTCCTATACTGCTCACTTCTAGCATCTAATACTGCACAGGTGTATTTACTTGGATGAATTGTTCAAAGCCTGGAATTTTGTTGTTTTAATTTTCCAACCTCTCTTTTATGAGAAAGGCTAGAAGTGGGAGGCTATGGATATTGAATGACTCCATCTTCATTCCTGCAACAATCAGAAACACCTTTTGTCCAGCAAATGTACTCCTGGAAGTCTATCTCACAGAAACAAAAGCACTCACATGTAAAGATCTATGTAAGAATGTTTATTACAGATACTTTTGTAAGCAACAAAAATCCGTAAACAAAGTGAAGGCCCAACACTAAGAACATGGTTGAATTCATTACAGTGCATGTAGATCTCTGAGTGCTATTATTATAAAGAAGAAGTAGAGTTCTTTTTTTTTAAGATTTTATTTATTTATTTGACAGAGAGAGACACAGCGAGAGAGGGAACACAGGCAGGGGGAGTGGGAAAGGGAGAAGCAGCTTTCCTGCTGAGCAGGGAGCCCGATGTGGGGGCTCGATGTGGGGGCTCGATCCCAGGACCCTGGATCATGACCTGAGCTGAAGGCAGACACTTAACGACGGAGCCACCCAGGCGCCCCAAGAAATAGAGTTCCATAAGGTGACTGGGAGGGATTTCCTCAGGATGATTTTGACTGAGAAAAACAAGATAGAGACAAATGTATATTATGTGATCTTGTTTTTGTTTAGAAAACTAAAAGAAACTATATATAATGCATATGTGTATATGATTATATGAATATAATAAAAAAACCATAGAAGAAATATACACCAGGTTTAGAACATGGGTTATCTGGAGAGATATGGAGTGATATATGTGTGAGGGAAGGAAGGACTATACCAAGAGAGGGAAGAAAAAAAGAAAGAAGACTACATTTGAAATTTATGGGATGGATTCTGGGAAGGTGGCCATAGCAGCGGCAGCAAAGTTATTCAATCTCTACAAATCTCCACATAAAAGCAGCAGAACAACTAGATAGCAAAACCAAAGCACATGGAAAATATTCTAAACTAAGGTTTGGATTTGCCGGATTTGGCAAATGAAAATGCAGAATTCCCAATTAAATTTGAATTTCAGATAAACAATGAATAATTTTTTTTAGTATAAGCATGTCCCAAATATGGCATAAAAAAATAAACAGACGAGACCTAAATGGGGGAGGGGAACTGTGCCAGAAAAATCCCAGAAAGCAAGCCACCATGTTTTTGAACACTATACAAAAACAACAGAAGAGGGAGCTCTATGAAATTAGAAAAGCTTTCCTGAACTCCATTTTTTTTTTAAGACCAGGAAAACTAATTTCGCATAAAAATAAGAAAGGGAATAGTATCAAGGTCAAATCCCACACAAAATTACTATAAGAAAAAAGATAATAAGGAGCAGAATAACATCCCAAAAGACAATGAAATCCTGCCAAAAAGGTGCAAAACAGGTAAAAATTGTAACCTACTACTTCAAAATGAAAATCATGAAGAAAATGATAGAAAACACACACATAGGGGTGCCTGGGTAGTTCAGTCAGTCAAGCATCCAACTCCTTATCTCAGCTCAGGTTTCAATCTCAGGGTGGTGAGTTCAAGCCCCTCACTGGGCTCCACAATGACTGTGGAGCCTACTTAAAAAGAAAAGAAAAAGAAACCACACACACACCAGAAAAAGTCCAATTTAAATCAGAATTAGAAAAATTCAGAAATGAGGTTACGGAATTCAATAAAGAACAAGAATCAAAAGGAAGAAATCATTTCAGAAATGAAGGCTAAACTACAAAGAATACACGAGCAAGTCAATGCTGCTAAAGAAAAATAGAAAGTAAAAAAGAAGAAAAAATTTAAAATCAACAAGAAATGAAGAGAAATAAAAAGGAAGGAAGAAAGGTAAAGGAGATCAAACACAAAGGTAATGGGAACGCTTAAGGAAGAAAATCAAAGCAAGGACATAGAACGAATGCTACACCCTATAGATTAAAAATCAAACAAAACAAACAGCAAAAACCAAAATTTTCCTGAAAATTTCCTGAAAAGACTTAAAACTGCATATTGAAAAAGCATACCACATAGCAGCTGAGATTATTGACCTAGAACAATGAAGACCCCAACATATTCTAGTAACATTATTGGTCTTAAAAGAAAAGTTAAAATTCTCTGACATCCAGGGAAAAAAAAGCATGTGACTTTCAAGGAAAAGAAAATTCGATTATCATCAGAATTTTTTTATTTTTATTTTTTATTTAAGTTCGATTAATTAACATATAGTGAATTATTAGTTTCAGAGGTAGAGGTCAGTGATTCATCAGTCTTATGAAACACCCAGTGCTCATTCCATCACATGCCCTCCTTAATGCCCATCACCCAGTTACCCCATCCCCCCACCTCCTCCCTTCCAGCCGCCCTCAGTTTGTTTCTTATATCATCAGAATTTTTGATAAAAACACTTTATGCCAGGAAAAAAAGAGAAAAGTAATAATATAAGCAAGGAAAAGCAAGTATGAAACAAGGATTTTATATCCAGCAAAAATAACTTTCAAATATAAAGGACACCAACAAACTATTAACAACATATAAAAACTGAGGAATATTATTCTCATGAGCCCTTCCTGAAAAATCTATCAGAGAGAAATCAGCTTCAGGCCACCAAAATAGCTAGAGAGACATTGATATAAGGACAGGTGGTGAGCATTCAATATATAATTACCTGTCAGACTACAAATAAATGAGAGCTAAGAGATAGAATATTATATATATTGGATATGTACTCCAACAAATAAATATGGTACAACTATCTTCTTTATTTTTACTTTATTTTTTAAAAACAGCTTTGTTGGGATATAATTCACAGGCCATATAGTTCATTCATTTAAAGTGTACAATTCAGTGGCTTTTAGTATATTTACAAAAATATGCATCTATCACCACACTTAGTTTTAGAACATTTTCGTTATCCCCCAAATGAAATCCCATACCCTTAGCTGTCATTTCTATCTTCCCCACCCCCAGCCCTAGGTATCTACTGATCTGCTTTCTGACTCTATAGATTTGCCTAATCTGTATTTCATATAAATGGAATTACACAATATGTGATCCCACTAGCAACGTATGTGAGTTCCAATTTGTCCACAACCTCTTTGATAATAGCCATCCTAGCAGGTGTGAAGTGATAGCCCACTGTGATTTTCATTTCCATTTCTCTGATGGCTAATGATGTTGAACATTTTTCAGGTGCTTATTCTCCATTTATAAGATCTTCTAAAATATATATACATATTTTAAAGATTTTATTTATTTACTTGACAGAGAGATAGAGAGCACAATTAGGCAGAGCGGCAGGCAGAGGGAGAGGGAGAAGCAGGCTATCTGCCGAGCAGGAGCCCGATGTGGGGCTCGATCCCAGGACCCTGAGATCATGACCTGAGCCGAAGGCAGCTGCTTAACTGACTGAGCCACCCAGGTGCCCCTCCATTTACAGACCTTCTTTGGAGAAATGTCTATTCATCTTTTGTCTATTTTTAAATTGGATTGTCTTCCTATCATGAGTTGTAATTGTTCTTTATATATTCTAGATACAAGTCCCTTATCAAATATATGATTTGCATATATTTTCTCCCATCCTGTGGATTCTCTTTTCACTTTTTTGATGGTATTCTATGAAACACAAAAGTTTTCCATTTTTATGATGTCCAGTTTATATTTTTCTTTTGTTGCTTGTACTCTTGATGTTGTATCTAAGAAACTGTTGCCCAATCCAAGTTCACAAAGATTTGTACCCATATTTTCTTCTAAGAGTTTAACTATTTTAGCTTTTACACTTTGGTCTTTGAATTGTGTGGAGTTAATTTTCAAAAATGGTGTAAAGTAAGGGTCCAACCTCATTGCTTTGCATGTGGATATCCAGTCGTCCTGACAGCACAACTGTTGTTTTTAGATGGTGAGAGAGAACCGAGAAAGCATGGGCAAATTTTTACGTTTTCAGCAATAATATTGGTGGTAGTATTAAAATTGCTATTCTGACTCTTTTGATGTATAATAGAGGATAAAACAAATGAGTAATTTTCATCACCCGTATCTTTTGAAAACCAGATTCTCAACATAAAATAAAGAAGGCAGTCATAATAGAGAAGAGGTTAAGTAAATGTTCTGTAGTCCTGGATTAGAGTTATAAATATTAATATTAACTCATAATTATTTAGCTCTAGCCACTGGAAAAAAACTAAAGACAATGACCAACTATGTAGCAATGAGTACCCCTTAGCACCCAGACTGTGGTCTTGAAATATCCTTTCTCACTAAAAGAAAACAGTATTTATGGGGTGCCTGGGTGGTTCAGTCGTTAGGCGTCTGCCTTCGGCTCGGGTCATGATCCCAGGGTCCTGGGATCGAGCCCCACATCAGGCTCCCTGCTCAGCGGGAAGACTGCTTCTCCCTCTCCCACTCCTCCTTCTGCTTGTGTTCCCTCTCTCGCTGTCTCTCTCTGTCAAATAAATAAATAAAATCTTAAAAAAAAAAGAAAGAGAGCAAGATGGCGGAGGAGTAGGAGACCTAGATTTCGTCTGGTCTCAGGAATTCAGCTGAATAGGGATCAAACCATTCTGAACACCTACGAACTCAACAGGAGATCGAAGAGGAGAGTAGCAACAACTCTCTGAACAGAGAAGCGACCACTTACTGGAAGGTAGGACGTGCGGAGAAGTGAATCCGAGGCGATATTCGGGAGGATAGACGGCGGGGGAGGGGGCCTCCGTCGGCCGCTGCTGGCAAGTGATAGAGCCGCGGAGCACAAAATCGGACCTTTTAGAAGTTGGCTCGGCTGAGGGACGTCGCTGCAGTGGCTAAGTGGGGGGTGGAATCCTCCCGGGACAGTGTGGTCTCAGGACCCTTGGGGTCACAGAAAGACCGGGGGTGCCTGAGTGCGCCAGAGCTCCCAGGTATCAGAGCGGGGAAGCCGGCTGCAGAGACGGAGCCGAGGCGTGGGCTCGCAGCTCGGGGTGGCCATAAACTGTGATCCGCGGCCCAGTCGGGCCACTGCTCCTCCAGCAGGGACCCAACAAGCGGCAGAGCTGGGGAGACTCCCCTTCCTTCCCGGGGAGGAGCGGCACGGGAATGCACCGCAGGGATCTGCTGAGTTTGGAGACTCCACACGGGGTCAGGTGCCAGAGATAGCAACACTCGGTCACAGGCCGGGTGAGCACGGAGTGCGGCCGGAGACCAGGGAGACGGGAGTGACTGCTTTTCTCTGGGGGCGCACTGAGGAGCGGGGCCCCGAGTTCTCAGCTCCTCCGGGTGGAGATTGGGAGGCCACCATTTTTGCCCTGGTCCTCCAAAGCTGTACCGAGAGCTTGCAGGGAACAAAAGCTCCTGAGAGCAAACCCGAGCAGCTTGCTTAGCCCGGACGGACAAGGGCGGGGCAATTCAGCCTCCGGCAAAGACATTTGGAAACCACAGCAACAGGCCCCTCCCCCAGAAGATCAGCATGAACAGCCAGCAAGCCAAGACCAAGTTTACCGATCAAGGAGAACGGGAGAACTCCAGCGCTAGGGGAATACTGCACATAAGAATTCATGGCTTTTTTTTACCATGATTCATTAGTTCATCAAAGTTAATTTTTGTTAACTGTTTTTTTTATTTTTATTTTTCCCTTTTTCAACCAACATCTTATCAATCCCTTTTTTAAAAAAAAAAACATTTTTTATTTTTCATTTTTAGAGTCATATTTTATCACTTCATAGTAGTTACCCTTATTTTTGGCATATATATATAAGTTGTTCTCTCTTTAAAATTTGGAGATACAGTTTCTTCTAACAGATCAAAATATACCCTAAATCACTAGTGTATGGCTTTGTTTTAGTCTCCTGCCTGATCACATTCTCTCCCTTTTTCCTTTTTTTTTCTTCTTAAATCTTCTTCTTTCTTTTTTCAAACAACTTCTTATCTTATCAAGTCCTTTTATAAAATCTTTTATAATTTTCATCTTTACAGTCATTTTCCATCCCTTCATTGTATCAACCCTTATTTTGTACATATATGTCTTTCTTCCTTTAAAATTTTAGGAGGCACTTTTTTCTAACAGACCAAAATACGCCCAAAATCTAGTGTGTGGCACTGATCTATGCACTAGCCTCATCATATTTGATCATATTCTGCTTTTTTTGTATTGTTCTGTTTTTGTTTTTATCTTTTTTTTCTTTTTTTTTTCCCTCTTTCTTTTTTCCTTCTTTCCCTTTCTTTTCCCCTGGTTTCAGGTCTTTTCTGATTTGTATACAGTATATTTGCTGGGGACGTTGTAAACCTGTTAGCATTTTGTTCTCTCATTCATCTATTCTCCTCTGGACAAAATGACAAGACGAAAAAAATCACCTCAGCAAAAAGAACAAGAGGTAGTACCGTCAGCCAGGGACCTACTCAATACGGACATTAGTACGATGTCGGACCTAGAGTTCAGAATCACGACTTTAAAGATACTAGCTGGGCTTGAAAAAAAGCGTGGAAGTTATTAGAGAAACACTTTCTGGAGAAACAAAAGAACTAAAATCTAACCAAGTCGAAATCAAAAAGGCTATTGATGAGGTGCAATCAAAAATGGGGGCACTAAATGCTAGGATAAATGAGGCAGAAGCAGGAATCAGTGATATGGAAGACCAAATGATGGAAAATAAAGAGGCTGAGAAAAAGAGAGAGAAACAACTACAAGATCACCAGGGCAGAATTTGAGAGATAAGTGATACGATAAGACGAAACAACATTAGAATAATTGGGATCCCAGAAGAAGAAGAGAGAGAGAGAGGGGCAGAAGGTATATTGGAGCAAATATAGCAGAGAACTTCCCTAATGTGAGGAAGGAAACAGGCATCAAAATCCAGGAGGCACAGAGAATCCCTCTCAAAATCAATAATAATAGGTCAACACCCCGACATCTCATAGTAAAACTTACGAGTCTCAGAGACAAAGAGAAAATCCTGAAAGCAGCTCGGGAGAAGAGATATGTAACCTACAATGGTAGAAACATTAGATTGGCAACAGACCTACCCACAGAGACCTGGCAGGCCAGAAAGGACTGGCAAGATATCTTCAGAGCACTAAACAAGAAAAATATGCAGCCAAGAATACTATATCCAGCTAGGCTGTCATTGAAAATAGAAGGAGAGATAAAAAGCTTCCAGAACAAACAAAAACTAAAGGAATTTGCAAACACGAAACCAGCCCTCCAAGAAATATTGAAAGGGGTCCTCTAAGCAAAGAGAGAGCCTAAAAGCAGCAAAGATCAGAAAGGAACACAGACAACATACAGTAACAGTCACCTTACAGGCAATACAATGGCACTAAATTCATACCTTTCAGTAGTTACCCTGAATGTAAATGGGCTAAATGCCCCAATCAAAAGACACAGGCTATCAGATTGGATTAAAAAACAAGACCCATCAATATGTTGTCTGCAAGAGACTCATTTTAGACCCAAAGACACCCCCAGATTGAAAGTGAGGGGGGTGGAAAACAATTTACCATGCTAATGGACACCAAAAGAAAGCTGGGGTGGCAATCCTTATAACAGACAAACTAGATTTTAAAACAAAGACTGTAATAAGAGATGAGGAAGGACACTATATCCTACTTAAAGGGTCTATCCAACAAGAAGATCTAACAATTGTAAATATCTATGCCCCGAACATGGGAGCAGCCATTTATATAAGGCAATTAATAACAAAAGCAAAGAAACACATTGACAACAATACAATAATAGTCGGGGACTTTAACACCCCCCTGACTGAAATGGACAGATCATCTAAGCAAAAGATCAACAAGGAAATAAAGACTTTAAATGACACACTGGACCAAATGGACTTCACAGACATATTCAGAACATTGCATCCCAAAGCAATGGAATACACATTCTTCTCTAGTGCCCATGGAACATTCTCCAGAATTGATCACATCCTAGGTCATAAATCAGGTCTCAACCGGTACCAAAAGATTGGGATCATTCCCTGCATATTTTCAGACCACAGTGCTTTGAAACTAGAACTCAATCACAAGAGGAAAGTCGGAAAGAACTCAAATACATGGAGGCTAAAGAGCATCCTACTAAAGAATGAATGGGTCAGCCAGGAAATTAAAGAAGAATTAAAAAAATTCATGGAAACCAATGAAAATGAAAACACAACTGTTCAAAATCTTTGGGATACAGCAAAGGCAGTCCTGAGAGGAAAGTATATAGCAATATAAGCCTTTCTCAAGAAACAAGAAAGGTCTCAAATGCACAACCTAACCCTACACCTAAAGGAGCTGGAGAAAGAACAGCAAATAAAGCCTAAACCCAGCAGGAGAAGAGAAATAATAAAGATCAGAGCAGAAATCAATGAACTAGAAACCAAAAGAACAGTAGAAAAGATCAACGAAACTAGGAGCTGGTTCTTTGAAAGAATTAACAAGATTGATAAACCCCTGGCCAGACTTATCAAAAAGAAAAGAGAAATGACCCAAATCAACAAAATCGTGAATGAAAGAGGAGAGATCACAACCAACACCAAAGAAATACAAACAATTATAAGAACATATTATGAGCAACTCTATGCCAGCAAATTAGATAACCTGGAAGAAATGGGTGCATTCCTAGAGATGTATCAACTACCAAAATTGAACCAGGAAGAAATAGAAAACCTGAACAGACCTATAACCACTAAGGAAATTGAAGCAGTCATCAAAAATCTCCCAAGAAACAAAAGCCCAGGGCCAGATGTCTTCCCAGGGGAATTCTATCAGACATTTAAAGAAGAATTAATACCTATTCTCCTGAAACTGTTCCAAAAAATAGAAATGGAAGGAAAACTTCCAAACTCATTTTGTGAGGCCAGCATTACCTTGATCCCAAAACCAGACAAAGACCCCATCAAAAAAGAGAATTACAGACCAATATCCTTGATGAACATGGTGAAATAAGTCAATCAGAGAAAGACATGTATCATATGACCTCACTGATATGAGGAATTCTTAATCTCAGGAAACAAACTGAGTGTTACTGGAGTGGTTGGGGGTGGGAGGGATGGGGTGGCTGGGTGATAGACATTGGGGAGGGTATGTGCTACGGTGAGCGCTGTGAATTGTGCAAGACTGTTGAATCACAAATCTGTACTTCTGAAACAAATAACGCAACATATTTTAAGAAAAAAGAAAAAGAAGATAGCAGGAGAGGAAGAATGAAGGGGAGTAAGTCAGAGGGGGGGACGAACCATGAGAGATGATGGACTCTGAAAAACAAACTGAGGGTTCTAGAGGGGAGGGGGGTGGGGGGATGGGTTAGCCTGGTGATGGGTATTAAAGAGGGCACATTCTGCATGGAGCACTGGGTGTTATGAACAAACAATGAATCATGGAACACTACATCAAAAACTAATGATGTAATATATGGTGATTAACATAACAATAAAAAATTTAAAAAAAAGAAAGAAAAGAAAACAGTATTTTTGACAAAATGGCTGATCCCAAGTCTGGCGCAAGAAATGCACAAGATGAACCCAGAGCATCCTAAGGAAGGATTGCAAGGAAGCAAGGAAGCTTGCAAGGTAGCTACTGAAGACGACTAGGATGATGTCAAAAGGAGTCAGGAGCTAACTTGAGGAGGCTCCCACTGGCCATAGGACTATGTGAGCTTCAATAATGAGAGTAATTGCAACAATTTGAAGCTCATCAAATATGTCTAAATCTAGGAGTTCGTAATGATACTTTTAAAAACAAGAATTTGGGGCGCCTGGGTGGCTCAGTCATTAAGCGTCTGCCTTCAGCTCAGGTCATGGTCCCAGGGTCCTGGGATCGAGCCCCGCATCGGGCTCCCTCCTCCGTGGGAAGCCTGGTTCTCCCTCTCGCACTCCCCCTGCTTGTGTTCCCTCTCTCACTGTGTCTCTCTCTGTCAAATAAATAAATAAAATCTTAAAAATAAAAATAAAAAAATAAAATAAAAACAAGAATTGGTCACTTTGAGAGTATCATAGGAAACCAATTTATTATCTTGAAACTTATAAATAAATGGAATGACTATAACATTCATCCTGCCTTTCATATGAACTTCACTGCTGTATAACAAAACAGTGGGTGAGGAGGAAATGTGTTTTTATAAAGTATTCCCACAAAAAATGAAATAGAAATGATACAATATCATGGTAGAATATCAGCATTTGGCAACTCCCCCGTGAATAATAGGTATGTCATTATGCATCTGCTAAGATCACAAAAAAATGGCAACCAGACAATGTGTACTTCCCATCGTCTTGCTATATAATATTTAGTGTTTTGCCAAAGAGATTGTACCTGTTGTTTGATCCATCATCTGGATCAGCTGTCTATTTGCAAGAACTACAGAACACAGAGGAACACACTGAACTGCACCAAGACTATTTAAGTAACAAAATCCAGCCTGTGGCTCAAAAAGCCTATAAGCAAAAATAAGGATGCAGGAAGAGCCTAGAGATTAAAAGATACTTACATGATATATGCTTAAATGGGTAAGAGTAAACTATGGTGTCTAGGAATGCACATTTGGGTAATAAAACTATAAAGAAGAAAAATGCAAGGAAGTAGTCACTATAAAAGTCAGGTCTATGCGGCGCCTGGGTGGCTCAGTCAGTTAAGTGTCTACCTTCAGCTCAGGTCATGATCTCAGGGTCCTGGGATAGAGCCCTGCATCAGGCTCCCTGCTCAGTGGGGAGTCTGCTCCTCCCTCTCCCTCTGTTCTCTCCCCTACTTTTGCTCTCTCGCTTGCTCTCACTCTATCTCAAATAAATAAATAAAATCTTAGAAAAAAAGGTCGGGTCTAACAAGCGGTTACTTGGGAGAGGAGGGCACATGTGATTGGGATGGGGTGCATGGAAGGGGCTTCTAGAATAACTGGCAAAGCTCTCTTTTTTAATCTGGATGGTGTTCACCTTTGAATAATTCAGTAAGTTATGTGTTTTATTTGTGTGGTGTCCTGCAATGATGTTTTATCTTACAATAAAAATATATATTTAAAAAATTTCTTATACCCCAGTCACACCTCAGACCAATTGAATCACGTACTCTGGAGGTGAGACCCAGGCATCAGTATTCTTTAAAGCTCCCTGGTGATTCTAAAATGTAGCCAAGTTTGAAAACCAGTGTGTAAAAGGAATGGCACTTCACTGTGCTCAGTACCAGGGGCCTGGGTTCCAGTCTCCACATAGCCACCAATACAGTGGTGTGAACTGGAGCAAGTCTTCTAAACTCTCTGGACCATAGGAGCTTGTCTGTATGTTGTATGGTGAACACAGTTTACTTACCAAAAATCAGGATTGGACAGGCTGATTTTTTAAGTCCCTTTGAGTTCTAGAGCCTGATAATCTAAATAAAAAGAAACAGAAATTGTATTTGAACCATTTAATGGTATAAACCTTCTAACAGTTGTGTATATGATATGCTTTCACCTATGCATCCATATGAAAAACGGGTGTGTGCGCACGTGTGTGCGTGTGCATGTGTGGATGTGTGCGTGTGTGTGTGAGTGTGTTTAGAGTCCTGGCATGAGAAAGAATTCACCATAGATGGTTTAATGAAGAGATTTAATGAAGGAGTGATACACAGAGGTGTGGGCAGGATTACAGTACTCAGACTCACAGCAGTGAAGAGCTGTGACCCCACCACACCGAAGCTGAAGAACAAGAAGAATAAAGCTCTTACTGGAGCCCAGCAAGAGCTGGAGCTGTTGTTTTCTGAGGGTACAGCCATTGACCCTGGGTCCGTTCTCTTGTATAGCTGTCTAGATGACTAGACCACAATGCATTTGTCCATTCTACTGTTACTTGAGTTATTTGCAAATTTTCGTTCTCATAAATATTGTTGCTAAGAATATTCTCAGACATGCTTCTTGATGAACATATACATGCCTTTCTGTTGAATATATATGTAGGAGTGGAATTGCTGGGTCGTAGCACATATGAATCTTCAACGTGGACTGCCAAACTCTTTTTCAAAGTGCAGGTACCAATTTACATTCTTACTAACAGTATGTAAAAATTCCTTTTGCTCCACAGTCTCATCAGCATCTGCTAAAGAAGAAAGACAAAGTGGGAGGATCTATACAATTAGATATAAGCATTTATTATAAAACTATGGTGATTGAGACAGTGTGGTCTTGGTGAAAGGATAGATAAGTCAACCAATGAGAAGAGTAGAGAGTCTAGAAACGTCCCACACGTATATTTAAAACACTGAATTAATGATGAAGGTAGCACTGCAGAGCAGTAGAAAAGAGGGAGTCTTTTCAGTAGATGATACTGAGTCAGTGGAATGTACCTGCCCAGGAAAAGAAACTTGACCCCACCTCACACCATACCCAAGAATCATTTCCAGGTGGCTTGCCGAGGTACATGTGAAAGGTGAGACAATAAAGATTGAAAAGAAAGCAAAGGGAGAATATCTTCATGACCTTGGGCAAATTCTTGAACAGGACACAAAAAGCACCTTTGCTAAGAAGGAAAATATTAATAAATTGGATTCCATTAAAATTGGGGATTGTTGTTCACTAAATGACACACTAAAAAATACTAGCAAAGATACTTGTAACACATTGTCTCAGCTCAGACTGCTGTAACAGAATACCATAGACTAGAAGGCTTAAACAGTAAACATTTATTTCTCACAGTTCTGGAGAGTGGGTAGTCCAAGATCAAGGTAACTGCAGATTTGCTGTCTGGTGATGGTCCGCTTCCTGGTTAACACACTGCATGTCTTCTTCTTTTTTTTTTTTTAATTAATTTTTTTTTGATGTAGTGCTCCATGATTCATTGTTTGCATATAACACCCAGTGCTCCATATCTTCTTGCTGTGTCTTCATTTGGCAGAAGTGGGGGAGAGAACTCTCTGGGGCTTCTTTTATAAGTACTCGAATCCTATTCATGACAGCGCCTTCCTCATGACCTATTCACCTCCAGAGGCTCCACCATCATGTTGGGGGTTAGGATTTCCACATATAAATTTAGGGAGGACACAAATATTCAGGTCATAACACACATATAACTGACAAAGGACTCTTATCCGGGTTACAGAAAGAACCCTTAGAATGAAGAAGATAACAATCCGGTGGGACATTGATCAAGAGACTTGAATAAGCACTTCACAAAAGAAAATGGCCAAATAGTCAAAAATATTCAAATGTTAAAAAGGGCACAATCTCTTACAAAATATAACAATGAGATATTACCTCACACCCACCAGCATGGATAAAATTAAAATGACTGACAATATAGGGTTGGAGAGAATATGGAGCAATGAGAACTCTCACACATATAAATTGATACAATCCCTTTAGAAGTGAAAATAAATTGAAAGTTGAAAATATACCATGACTCAGCAATTTTACTCCTATGCCTATATTCCAGAAATGCATACATCTGTGCTCCAAAAAACATGTCAAAGAATGTTCATGAGCACTATTTTTCTTAATAGACAAGAATGGAAATAACTCAACTGTCCATTAATAAAATCAACAAATAAGTTATGGTATACTCGTGCAATGGAATAGTACACAATTAATATGAACAAACCAACACTACAACAATGACTCAATCTCATAATGTTGAATGAAGTCATCCATAAAATAATACATACTGAATCACAGACCTGTACCTCTGAAACAAATAATACATTATATGTTAAAAAAAAAAAAAAGAAGAAGAAGAAGAAGATAGCAGGAAGGGAAGAATGAAGGGGGGAATCGGAGGGGGAGACAAACCATGAGAGACGATGGACTCTGAGAGGCAAACTGAGGGTTCTAGAGGGGAGGGGGTGGGGGGATGGGTTAGCCTGGTGATGGGTATTAAAGAGGGCACGTTCTGCGTGGAGCACTGGGTGTTATACGCAAACAATGAATCATGGAACACTGCATCAAAAACTAAAGATGTAATGTATGGTGATTAACATAACATAATAAAATTAAAAAAATCAAGATAGAAAAAAAAAAATAGGGCGCCTGGGTGGCTCAGTTGGTTAGGCGACTGCCTTCGGCTCAGGTCATGATCCCGGAGTGCCGGGATCGAGTCCCACATCGGGCTCCCTGCTCGGCGGGGAGTCTGCTTCTCCCTCTGACCCTCTTCCCTCTCGTACTCTCTGTCTCTCATTCTCTCTCTCTCTCAAATAAATAAATAAAATCTTTTAAAAAAATAAAATAATACATACTGTAGGATTCCATGAATATAAAGTGCAAACACAGGCAATAATACTCTATGGTGCTAGATATCAGAACAGCCATTAAGACTGGAGAAGAGGGAAAGAGTAGTGGTGATTGGAGGGACAAAAGTGGGTTTCGGGGATGCTGCTATTGTTCTGTTTCTTGAGGTGGGAAGTATTTCCTGGGGATATTTATTTTTTTATCAAGCTATATATTTATAATTTCTGCATTTTGTATGTATGTTTTACCTCAGTTACAATCTTCTTAATGAAAAACATGTATGTGCAACAATGTTCATCATTGCATCGTCCATAATGTTATTGGATTCATCAATTATGGCATTAGTTACATAAATTAGGGTACATCCATGAAATGAAATACTTTGTTGTCATTTAAAATAATGTCTATGGGGCGCCTGGGTGGCCCAGATGGTTAAGCGTCTGCCTTCGGCTCAGGTCGTGATCCCAGGGTCCTGGGATCGAGCCCCACATCGGGCTCCCTGCTCCGCGGGAAGCCTGCTTCTCCCTCTCCCTCTGCCTCTCCCCCCTTCACGCTCTCTCTCTCTCTGTATCTCTGTGTCTCAAATGAATAAATAAAATTTTTAAAAAAATAAATAAGATAAAATAATGTCTATGGAAGATTTTCAGACATTCTGCTCAGTGAAAAAAGCAGGTTACAAAAAAGTATATTCAGTACATATCCATTTGTTTAAAAAAATGTATGTATACGTGTTTCTGGTGTATGTGTGTGTGCACTCTCAAACTAAATCCTGGAAGGATGCACTCCAAAATATTAATAACAGTTGTCTCTGAGTAGTGAAATTACAAGGTTTTTTTTTAACTTGCTGAATTCTTTGACTTTTCTACAATAAACATGTTCTACTAATGATTTTAAAATGTTTTTTAAAAATAAAAAAATCTATTCAGAGCTTTGTTTGCATTCCATTAAATATTCTTTTGTATATTCCCTGATTCTATCAAAGTAATCTTTTATTCTCCCTATGGTATCTGAATCAGGCAGAATGGCAAAATCAATCTGCTACGTAAAACATTAAACTAAAAGTCTGGAATGGCTTCGGTTAGAACTTTCCTGTTGTATGATCTTGTTTCTCCCACCTAATCTTTCCAAATTCAATACTCTCCTCCCAGTGTCCTGCTGGAACTTAGATTTAAAATTGTTCTGTTTGGGGGCGCCTGGGTGGCTCAGTCGGTTAAGCGTCTGCCTTCGACTCAGGTTGTGATGTCAGGGTCCTGGGATCCAGCCCCGAGTTGGGCTCCCTGCTCAGTGGGGAGCCTGCTTCTCTCTCTCCCTCTGCCTCCCTCCTACCCCCCATTCATGCTTTTGCTCGCTCTCTCTGTCTCTCTCTCAAATAAATAAAATCTTAAAACTAAATAAAATCTTTCCATTTCTGGGCATATTTTCTCAGTGTTTGGATTTTTGCTTTTTTTCTATTAGAAACACAGCCAACAAAATCTCCAGACATAAACCAGGGTAGGTGGCCTATTCTTAAAAAAGTAATAATAATCACACTAGACCTCATGTATGAAGTACCTACTATTTGTTAGATACAGTGCTGAATGTTTAACATGAACGAATCCTTACAACCCTAAGAAGTAGGTTTCTTTATATCTATTTTACAGATGAAGTAACTGAAGCTAAAAAATGTTAAGCAACTTGGCCAAGGTCACCTGGTTAGTAAGGGGCAAAGACAAGATCCAAAAGGGTGAAGGCCATGAGGAGGATGGATCTGTAAAACTGTCCAGGGTAGAGACTCATAGTGAACACCTTGGCTGTACAAATCTTCAGCACCTGACAGTCCCTTCCTATGGAAATAAATCCGATATTGGGACAGTGAGGGTAAAAATGTCAGGAATGAATCATCAGAAGAATCTGGAATCTCTGGGAGTCTCTAGTTGTCTTTGACACTGGAGGCCCCACTCCACATCAAAGGGTGCCCACCTCTTGACTGGACAGGATGAGACCCTGAAAACTCTGCTTTGAACTACCAAGACAGCGCCCCCCCCACTTTAACTACTACTTGCCAGCCTCCCATTTCTCCTTCCTCTGGGTTGGTCCAGAGGGAGCATTTAGCAGGCAGTGAGGACTAAGATGTCAGTTTGGATGACTGCATCAGGCTATCATCCACAGTACCAGGGACATTCATGCTGACCAGTAAGTGCCAGAAAATGTCCAAGGCTTTGCCTAAACATTTAGGCACTGTGGCAGAGCCATTCAAATATGAGTTGGAAGTACCCCCAGAGAGGTCACCACATGTTAAATGGTTACTTTAATCGGGAATGGCAAGCTAGAAGTCAGAGGCCTACGGTAATGGGTCTCAAACTTGAGCTTGCATCAGAAGCATTTGGAGAACTTGGTAAAACACAGTTTGCTGACCTTTATCCCAACAGTTTCTGATTCAGTAGGTCTGAGGTGGGACCCAGTGATTTACATTTTCACAAGTTCCCAGCTGATATTGAGGCAGCTGGTCCAGGACCACACTCTGATTTTAGTGTATGTGCTGCCGAAGCGAGCACACAGGACCATACTTCGAGAACCATCGGCCAAAGAGATTGGTACACTAGACCACAGCGGTATGGTTTTCTTAGCTCATAATGGCAGCCCTTTCCTTCATGGCCAGAAGGAGGAGGGAGATTTTAGGGGCGCTGAACTGGTTCAGACAGGGCAGAGGAAAGGCCAGGACAGTCCTGCCAAGAGGTGGAAATCATGGGAACCACATGGAGAGGGTTGTAGCTATTCTTTTTTGTCTTCCTGATGTCCAACAGATAAGTATTGATCAAACACACACACACACACACACACACATACACACACACACATTTACCAAAGACAAGTATTAATTTCTTGGAGATAGCACAGCCTAAATTTATATTGCAGAAGAAAAAAATTTTCCTTAATGCCACATACAATGAATGACAGCCCTTGGCTCGAGAGTACCTGAGCACTCTCCCTCCCTCAACCTTTCCTCTCTCTCTGCAAACCGCTAGTGTGCTGGGCCCAAGATTAGGGCCCATTATTAAACTCTATGCCTCTTCCTAGCCACTGCTTAGCTACACAAAGAACTGTCTTTGGACTTGCCCTTTCTCTTAACCTTCAACCAAATCAAATTATCAGCCAAGACCTATCTTCCCTCTCTGACAGTGGAAGAGAGGGTGAGAAAGGGTGTTTCCTCTTCAAATTACATAACCAATTTCTTCTTGATTGACATTTTAAATAATTTTTATTTCCTTTTCTAAATCTGTACTCTGTTCTGTCATAAGTGTTTTGCTATTTCAATCCATCTCAAACTGGTTTTGGAAGTAGGTGAATTCTAAGGAATCAACTAAAAATAAGTAAACATCTAGATTCATAACTTCCCTGTGTCTTATATGCTTACGAGCTGGGTAAGAACTACAGTGAGATCATGAAGGGGTTGATCAATAGTGAGAATTGAAGGATTCCAGTGTCCATGGGGTCAAGAATCGCTGGAACGGGTTACCAGAGCAAGCGCAGTGTAAGGATGAGAGGGGGTAGTCAAAGAAAGAGGTGCTTGAAATCAAGATGTTGCAGGTGCACAGAAGCCAATGATGACTGATATTTAGACATCTGTACTTTGACCTGTCACTGGTTCCTAGCTTCTATCATTCTTGTAGCAAATGAAGTTTCCCAAAGCTGCTCAGGTCACGTTTGATTCTACTGATACACTGGGGACCCACTCTAGAATGGGTGCTTCAGAGAAAAGTGTCTTCAAAGAAAGTGATTATGGGAGATCTGTGGGTCTTCCCAGCTAACCTTTGTGAGAAGGGAGACTCTGGATGTAAGCCTTATTTATGGTCATACGGTTGCTTTTCTACTATAGCATAATGCAACTTCCCACTTCCCACGCACCAGCTCTGTAGTAGTGCTGGCACTGAAAATCTTTAGAACTATTTTCATGGTTTCATGGGCACCTCTCGTTGGGTCCCTTGGACAATTGAAGAGAAAGCGCCCGGAGGAAAATTAGAGCTCTAATTATGCATTGGCCTGCTGAGATAATGCTCGTAGGCACACTTTTCCATGCTTAAATCAGAGGCACACCATGGAAAGGAGAGATTTCTGTTCTTGCCTCTTTGAAAGTGGCTTTTCTGTCCCTAAATTATCTGTCCCAAGAGACTCTCTGTGAGTTCAGTAAAACTGCATCATGAGGAGTTTTTTTTTTTTTTTGAAAATTACTCAGCTTCAGAGAACCTAAAAATGAAGTTGTGTTAGTAATTGTCATCACACTAAGGCAGTTTGCATTTCTTCAGCAAGCATATAGGCACAGCAGGTAAGAGCCACTGAAAACAAGATTTTTCTCTCCAAAATCTGCTCCTTTTACCACGGAACTTCCATTAGTTCTGAGACCACTCCATCTGGATTCATTTGTCCCGTTATTTCCTTGAAAGCAATGATACATTTTTATTTTTTTAATTAATTTATTTATGTTTTAATTAATTTACTTTGGAGGGAGAGCGGGCACAAGTGGGAGGGGCAGAGGGAGAGGGAAAGAGAGAATCTCAAGCAGACTCTATGCTGAGCTCAAAGCCGGACCTGGGGTTCCATCTCATGACCCCGAGATCATGGTCTGCGCTGCAATCAAGAGTCGGCCACTTAACCGACTGAGCCACCCAGGCGCCCCTCAATGATTTACTTTTATAAAAGTAATGTTCCTTACTTTTAAATCCCTGAGTAATATATAAAAGCAACAAATTACCCTACATTGCACACATTTGGTGAACATCATTCTAGATTGATTTCTATGAATATATGCAGGTTTTCATAACGGTTTTATGAAAATATAACTCACAGGCCATACAATTCACCCTTTCTAAGTGTACAAATTGTCATTTTTAGTATTTTGACAGAATTGTGCAATCACTACAACTATCTAATTTTAGAACATCTTCATCACCCCAGAAAGAAACCTGATACCCATTAGCAATCACTCTCCACTTCCCTCTACCTCCAGCCCCCGGAAACCATAAATCTACTTCCTGTCTCTATGGATTTGCCTATTCTGGACATATATACATGGAATCAATTATTAGATTCTAACACCACCCCTTACTAGCTATGAGACCTTGGGCAAATTACTTGTTTTATCTGAACCTTAGTTTTTCCATCTGTAAAATGGGATTATACTGCCTACTTTAAAGACTTGTAAGGGGGCTAACGGGTGGCTCAGTCAGTTAAGCTGCTGACTCTTGATTGCGTCTCAGGTCATGATCTCAGGGTCATGAGATCCAGTTCCACCTCAGGCTCCACACTCAGCTGGGAGTCAGCTTGAGATTCTTTCCCTCTGCCCTTCCCAACCTCTCCCACCTCTCTAAAATAAATAGATAAATCTTTAAAAAAAAAAAAGACTTATAAGGATCACTTGGAATAACACATATAAATTGAGCACTGGGTGATGTATGGAAGTGTTGAATCACTATACTGTACACCTGAAACTCAGATGACACAGTATGTTAACTAGAATTAAAAACTTTTTAAAGAGGAAATAACATGTACATAGTACTTGTTTTATGGTATTTGCCCTATAAATCTGATATCCTTTCCCCGAGGCTGGGATAGGTAGTAAGTTCAACTTCCGAGACAAATCTATTTTTTTTTTTTTTAAGATTTTACTTATTTATCTGACAGAGAGAGACACAGCGAGAGAGGGAACACACGCAGGGGGTGTGGGAGAGGGAGAGGGAGGCTTCCCGCAGAAGCAGAGAGCCCGATGCGGGGCTTGATTCCAGGAGCCTGGGATCATGACCTGAGCCAAAGGCAGACGCTTAACGACTGAGCCACCCAGGCGCCCCTTGAGACAAATCTATTTTTAAAGAATTCTCAAGAACAGTTTCATTTGCTACGGATGGATTTCAGATCTTTAATAGGAGCTCATGTCGTTTAGTCATAAAGTGCAACAAAAACAAATTAAGTACAATCAATTTTAAGAGTAGAATTTAAGATTTCTTGTTTTCTACTGGAGGAATAAAATTTAATGCTTTTTATTTTTGTTATATGATTACCCTTCAATTTGGCACTTACATTTATTTACTCCTATTAATTTATTTAATTTACCAACATATTATCTTCCAAACAAAGTGATGACTTTAACATACTTTTATGCCCGTTGGGACCATGACCAATTTGATATTGTCTAGAAAATTCATTCTGGGTTGTTATAGATATACTTTTTCTCTTTTTCCTCTTTGGTCATTTAGGTTTCAGACAATGATAACATTTGCTAAGTTATTTAATTGCCCTTGTACCTCCCATATACCTGGCAGCATTCTCTTGGTTTATTTCTCCTCTTATTTAAACACTTCCCTTAAGAGTATTTCCAGTGTCCTTTATGTGGTAACTTCTCAGGCCTTTTGTGCCAGAGAATATCTTTAATACAGTCTCACATTTAGATTATAATACATAGTAGCTTTTTTCCTTTAATACTTTAAAATTATTATCCCATTGACATGGATTCACTTTTTCCGTGGGAAAAGGTGATGTCAATATTATTCTTGTTCCTTCGTAGCTCATTTACTCTGGAGATTCTTTGGGTATAAATGTGATTTTTTTTTCTCACCTACCTGGCTTGACATGTAACAAAACTTTTCAATTCTGAGAACTTTATCATCATTATTGTTTCAAACATAACTTACCAATAATTTTATTCTTCTCTTATTCTGGGACTCCGGCTATCTGGATGTTAACATTTCTACCTCAATGATTCATCTCTCCTAGCTTGCATTTTATGTTACATTTTCTGCTATCTCCTGGTAAAAGTTTTTAATGTGATCTTTTGAGTCACTAATTTGTCCCTTGGGTGAATCCATGCTGCTATTTCTCCCAGCTATTTTTATACATAAATATAAATATAATTCAACTATATATTATATATATTATATCCCATCTGTTATTTCAAGTATGTTTTTACAGCTTTTCCATCGTATTCTTTTTAATGAATCCTTTTTCTTTATTCATAGTAATAATCTCTTCTATTTTTCTCAGTCCTTCTTTCCTCATCTCTTCTCCCTGTCTCCTTGAAAATAATAACTTTATTGCCATTAAAAATAATCATAGCAACTTTATAAATGCTGTAAGATACTGAAGAAAGAACCACAAAAACCTCAGGGGAAATAAACATGATATTTTATTCCAAGCCACACTGTCATTCAAATACATAGGCAACAGATAAGCAGCTTGGGACACAAAAGAATTCTGAGAATTCTTATGAGTTCAAATGGAGGATTCTACTAGAAGATAAATTTAGGCCTACCTGAAGATGACTGGAGAAGCTGCAACAAAAGAACTGGCAGAGAGTGTTGGATGCACATTACCACAGAACCAAGACCAAGCACATGCAGTGACTGTGGTGGAAGAAGAGATTAGAAATGATCTAGAAAGGACATAACTGACAAAAATTCAGAGGGGAAAGGGGCACAAAGACAGGATAAAGTATAAATACGTTGTGGCGTAAACGTGTTTCCTCATCTTCAATAGCTTGGTCTACAGAGCTGCCAAATCAAGTGAGAGAAAGATATTTAATAATGCAAAGTTTAACTCTAAGAAAATAAAACTATCAATTAAAATTAAGTGAGGGTAAAGAAAAGGGGAAGGAAGTAGAAATATTCTAATTTTATCATGGCCCATAGTGGGGAATTCATAGACTCTACCTGAAGAAATACAAGATTAAGATAGTTACATAAATATCAAAAAAAAAAACAACAAGAAATAACAAGTGTTGGTGAGGATGTGGGAAAAAGGAGACCCTTTTGCATGGTTGGTATAATATAAATTGGTACGATCATTATGGAAAACAGTATGGGGTTTCCTCCACCAATTAAAAATAGAACTAGTGTATGATCTAGCATATGATCCAGCTATTCCACTTCTGGGTATTTATCCAAAGGAAATGAAATCACTATCTATCTCAGAAAGATAGATATCTACACCCCCATGTTCGTTGAAGCATTATTTACAATAGCCAAGATATAGAAACAACATGTGTCCATTAATGGAGGAATAGATAAAGAAAATGTGTGTGTGTGTGTGTGTGTGTGTGTAATGGAATATTATCTGGTCATAAAAAAGAAGAAATCTTGTCACTTATAACAATATCGCTGGGCCTTGAGGGCATTATGCTAAACAAAGTAAGTCAGACAGAGGACAAATACTATATGATCTCATTTATATGTGGACTCTAAAAAATGAAACTCCTAGATACAGAGAACAGACTGGTGGTTGCTGAGCGGCGGCGGGGGGGGGGGGCAAATGGGTGAAGGTGGTCAAAAGGTATAAACTTCCAGTTATAAGATGAATAAGTCCTGGGGATATAATGCAAAGCATGGTGACTATAGTTAACAATATTGTATTGTATGTTTGAAAGTTGCTAGGAGAGTTAGATCTTAAAAGTTATCATCGCAAGAAAAATAAATTTGTCATTATATGTGGTGATGGCAGCAGTTGGGTGATGCAGTTGGTTGAGCATCAGACTCTTGGTTTCTGCTCAGATTGTGATCTCAGGGTCATGAGATTTAGCCCGGGGTTGGGCTCCATGCTCAGCACAGAGTCGGCTTAAGACTCTCTCTCCCTCTCCATCAGCCCCTCCCCCCATGCTTGCTCACGCTCTCTCTCTCTCTTCTCAAATAGATAAATCTTTTAAAAAGTTATGTGTGGTGATGGATATTAACTAAACTTATTCTGATAATCATTTAGCAATATATGCATCTATCAAATCAAATTATGTTGTGCACCTAAAACTAATAAAATGTTATATATCCATTGTATCTCATTTTAAAAAAGATAGTTACAAAAAATTACAAAGCTAAAAATTAGAATACAAATTTAAAATTTCCAAATTATTAGAAGAAACCCACACTCAAAACAAAACAAACAGCTGGAGAAATCTAAATAAGATTGGTAGTTGTATCAATGACAATATCCTGGTTGTAACACTGTACTAGAGTTTTGTGAAATGTTACCAATTCGGGGAAACTGGGTAAAGTGTATGCCAGATTTCTCTGTATTATGTCTTATAAGTACATGTGCCTGCAATTACTCAATTAAAATTACAATGAAAAAGACAGCAAAGCAAACAGTGCAAAAATATTTTAAAGCTAAAAAGCAGTAAAGACCCAAAATATTACAGAAATAGAGCCCGAACCTTCATATTAATTAATGTAAATGAGCAAGATTTAGATTTTCAGACAAAAAGACTTTCAAATTGGCTCACAAAGCAAAAGGCAACTAGGTGTTACAGTCTAGAGACACACCCAAAACAAATTAGCACTCTCATACTTCCTCACATTGCCTGACTTTTAGTGGATGCTATTTTATTTTCCATTGTGGAAGTTTATAACATAGACATTTCGTTCTATAACATTCATTTCCCTAGTGTTTATTCCTAGCTCTATGTTTGAATTGGTATTGCAAATAACACTTCCAAACATCATTTCTAGTTCTTTATTTTGATTCTCTTCTTGATTTTATTTCTATCATTAAAATACTTTTTTCAAGAAAAGCTTATATAACAACAGCTACAACAACAGAGTCGGCAGTGCAAAACAATTTTAACATTGGTTCAGCCCTCGCTATGTGCTGAGAACTGTGCCCAGATACTTTAAATGATCTCATTTAGCCCTCAAAACAACCCTGTCTTGAAACTATTATTCTCTCTATTTTATAGTTACTTATTCCTTAAACACAGTAATTTTGCTCTCTTCTAGCTTCTGTATCTAAAATTGCTTATCTAGGGGCGCCTGGGTGGCTCAGTCGTTAAGCGTCTGCCTTCGACTCAGGTCATGACCCCAGGGTCCTGGGATCGATCCCCGCATCAGGCTCCCTGCTCGGCGGGAAGCCTGCTTCTCCCTCTCCCACTCCCCCTGCTTGTGTTCCCTCTCTCGCTGTGTCTCTGTCAAATAAATAAATAAAATCTTTTAAAAAATAATAAAATAAAATTGATTATCTACACCCCACCACCCCAGCATTTAAATTCTATCGTCAAGAATATAGAAGGTTATTATACCAAGGACAATGTCTTCATTTGAATTTGGCAAACAAAAGACCCCTTCATCCTTAGAGGGCAGTGGGAGATTAAAGATAATAGCAATTTTTTTTAAGATTTATTTATTTATTTTGAGAGAGTGAGAATAAGAGAGAGATAGAGTACATGAGATGGGGGAGGGTTAGAGGGAGAAGCAGACTCCCCGCTGAGCAGGGAGCCTGATGCAGGACTTGATCCGGGACTCCAGGATCATGACCTGAGCGGAAGGCAGTTGCTTAACCGACTGAGCCACCCAGGTGCCCGATAATAGAAATTTTTTTTAAAAAGATTTTATTTATTTATTTATTTGAGAGAGCGAGAATGCGAGAGAGAGAGCACATGAGAGGGGGGAGGGTCAGAGGGAGAAGCAGACTCCCCACTGAACAGGGAGCCGGATGCGGGGCTCAATCCCGGGACTTCAGGATCATGACCTGAGCCAAAGGCAGTTGCTGAACCAACTGAGCCACCCAGGCGCCAATTTTTTTTAACAATAGCAAAATTTTGTTCTAGCACACTTGGGAGTTCCACAAAATAAGCCCTGAAAAGCTGACTTTTGAGACCCTCCATTTACTGAAGAGTGAAAGGAAGGCTTGAGGAGTAGCTCAGGGCTGGAAGTAAGGTGTTTTCTTACATGGGTAGGATATCAGTGTAGCCAAAGGAAGATCGTACTAGAACTTTAAAGTACTCAAGTCTGGGTGAGCAATGAACAAGGATTGTTTTATCTGAAGTTGCAATTCTGAAGGAAAAGGCTAAAAAAATATTGTTTTAAAAATTATTGGTAATTGGAATCATCTCCAAATCCAGGAACTTATATACTTCCCCAGTTGTGGTAGTGAAGAAACAGGCACAAAATTCACTTGTGTGTATTGCCATATTCTTAATTAATTGCATCTTTCTGTACTGCTTCTGGGATATTGGAAGATTGGATAATTACCTTCTCCTTTTACTTTTCTTTAAAATACTAGTTATGGCAAAGTTCTTCCTCTTACTCATTCCCACCTCTCACTATTGTAAGTGGGTGTGTAGGTGGTAGTTAAATTCATCATTCACTCCATAGGTCGAAGAATACTGGAATGATGATAGACTGGATGAGGAATGGGCACCACCTGGAAATTGCAATCTCCAAGACTAACTAACAATCCTAAAATGAAAACAGTAAAGCATGGTGATTAAGAACAATGGACTTGGGAGCCACAAGCTCAGGTTCAAATGCAGGCTCTGCCATACAACCTAGGCACCGCTGTGAGGATTAAGTTAATACATCTAATGTACTTAGAAAAATGCCTGCCACACAGTATGTGCTCAAGAAAAAAATTAATGGTCCCATGCTTTTATCTCAAGGTGCCGAATATGACTATGTATTGGTTCCTGGGAAGCATTTCATGTTTTCCAATTAGCAGTATGGAACAGACCCTTAAATATGTTATACTGCCTCCAGCATTCAAAGGTGTCCTTGAAACATTGGTATTATTCGTAGTGACGAGGCACAAGGTGAAACAACTTGCCTTTCATTTTGGATGGAGTATCCCAACATACCCCAGATCTTTTCACACTCCAACCATCCGATAATTTCTCTAGAGTGGAAGGCTCTTGTATTTCACAGAATTAGCTCTTTGCTTTGCTCCCTTCACGGGAAACTTCACAAAGTACCCTGTGTACTTGTGGCTTTTAGTTCTCCAGAGCCTTTGGTATGATGCCATCATTCTTACAAAGCAGCATACTGTCCTTTGGAATGGAGATGGAGTCAGGGACACTGCAGAGTTCCAGAGCCCCATTTGGTTGTGGGGGCTCCCAGGCTCTGTTCCTGATTCATCAGCCACCTGACTTACCAGCCTCTGGCTTAGTTTTTTCTGCTTGTGAAATTGAACAAGGTTGCTTTGTGGAAGAGGCCAAGAGAAAGGTTGGGGAAAGACCTGGAATGGGTGGAGAGTCAGAAGAGTACGGGATATCCAGTGGTGTCAAAGAATGACAAAAGTCTTGGATGACAGGTGCAGCACAACCAGGGTCCACACTGTACATAAAACCCAGCGTTCCCAGCAGATTGAATCTGTTTATATTCAGTTTTGAAAAGTGGCAATGGGGGTGAGGGTGGTAAGGAACAAGCAAACAGACTAAAAAAGAAACCATCTTATTCTCTTTTTTATGCAGCTTCTGGAACCCACTCAAGTGGTAAGACATCCTATTCCAAGGAAGAGAAATGCTTTTCATTACTTGGTGATAAGCTGGATTGGCAATTTATTAGCATCTATTTTAACATCCCAGGCATCTCATGTAACGACAGGAGAGGTTGACCAACATTTATGGAAAAACATTTAGGAACTTCCATAAATTTGTGTTTCCTGTACAGAGCACTGACAATCCGGAGATGTAATGACGATTTTGAAATCTGGGTTTAGGAATTCCTTTGAAATTGGTCCAGGCTTGTCAGTGCCTTTGAAAAGCATATGGCTAAAGGCAGCAGTGAATAATAAAAACCCAAGGAGGCACAGCTCAATCACTCAGTTGCTTTTCTCCCCCACCCCCAGCTGCCTTTGCTATCCATCCATTACATGCTCTCCGGGCCATTGGCAGGAAATCTGTAAATGTCAATGTGAGGAGTTTCTGGTGCATTATTATAGCAGGCAACATTATTGTTTTTTTCTCCTTTAAAAAATATCTTGGCAAGATACCTGAGACTCTGGAATGGGCCGCCAAATCTCAGTAGGATTCCAGATGGTTGAGATTCCGGCTCCTGATGCCCTGATGTCTCCCCCTCCCTCCCCTCTTAGATATTTTCATTTGTGTTCTCCTCAGAGATAAATATTTTTATGTCAACCAGCCTCAATTGTGGTCATTATTGAACATTTCCGTGTTACCCCGGAGGTGAATGAGCTCAGTCATGTACACTCGTGGGGTGCAGCCTCATTTCTCCCCTTTGCAGGTGCCCCTTGCCCCTTTCAGCAGCCTCCCCCCTCCCTCCCCCACTGAGGTGTCCTGTGAGGACCTGACCTACTAATGCTCCCGCTTTCTTCCCCCATTTACCTGGCTGGCCCCTAATATGTGATCAAGCACTGGCACGGTGGTGTGTGAGCTTCTTTGTGATCCCGCCCTGACCTCGGCGGTCTGGGTGACTGCCCTGCTCTGGGCTCCCCTTGGCACCCCATGTTGTCCCCCATTGCAGGAAGAGAATGTAGCGGCCACACACGGAGACTTCAGGCAGATTCGGTGCAGCTCCGGGCTCTGCCTCTTGCTCTGTGTGACCTCAGGCTGGGCACTTAACCCCTCTAAGCCTCAGCCCCCTCATCTGAAAATGAGGAATACTAAAATTACCCGAGCCTGACGGTCGGGAGGACTAAACAAGGTAAAGTACTCCCATGGTCGGGGTCACACCTGCACATAGTCATTGTTCCGTGGACGTGTAGCTATCGTCGTTGTTATTCTAATAGAACTTCATTTCCACTGTTGGGTGGGGGTCTGTCTGCCATGCTGTATGGTAAGCTCCTTGAGAGCAGGGACCACAGCTTTGTCATCTCTGAGCCCCAATCCCTAACTCAGTAGGTATTAATCCATTCTCCTCAAAGGGTATTTGTATGTTTAAGTGGGGCTGTTGGAAGGACTGTGCCCTAAACGAAGGGTGTGATTCTAATCAGGGACACTTCAGTTATACGTAAGGCAGGGATATTTCTACTACTTTACTCATATGTCCATTTTTCCCCCTAAGGAAGGGAATACCACATTATTGGTCCTTTCTGAGAGAGGAGGAGTTGCTCAAAGCCTAGAACATTCCTGAACCATGTTGCACGGGTGGATAGAGCCACTGGAACTTGTACCAGGTAAGAGTTTGAGCTCTGTTCTTTTACTCCCTGCCTCCCTGCACTGAGTAGAGCAGGTTTGACTGTCCTTCTGGTCAACTCCCTTGTTCTGTCTTCCCTGCCTGGACCTATGGGGCGGAGGGGTGTGTGTAGACTCTGCGGGAGTTATCCTCAGTTCGGAAGAGATGGCATAGGAAACATCTCCTAGAC
The DNA here is from genome assembly GCF_037043125.1 of Eumetopias jubatus. Lineage (NCBI taxonomy): Eukaryota > Metazoa > Chordata > Mammalia > Carnivora > Otariidae > Eumetopias > Eumetopias jubatus. Next base: position 50,196,744 of record NW_028274815.1, read on the forward strand.
TTTCAGAACTAAGCCTCATGCTCCAGCCCAGAGAAACCCTACCTTTGGCAGGTGACCTCTATTTGTGCACTATTAATTACGTGATGCTGTATTTCCCACTTCTGTGTATAGCTGAGGGAACCTCAAAATAGACAGGGAACACAAACTATAATTCAGACACCCCGAATTGAAATAGGGGATATGGGGCCTACCCTCACAAGCATTTTAAGACTATATGATCCCTGCTAGGGACTATGGAAAGGATGACAGCACTAATCCAGAAACTCTTGAGACATTCTGAGAGAGTTCTTGAGATGGGCCAGAGCAGGGGAGTTTTCATGTTACTCTCTGATTAAATCAGTTATGATGAGCCCATGCGGCTCTGACCATAAAAAGGATGTGATTGGAAAAAAAGAGGCCCATTTTCCGATTGGGCAGCAGTGAATGAGAGGCAGGGCAGGGAAACCACCTCTTCTCTCCTCCTTTGAGTTCTACTTCAAGAGTCCTTCCTTCCGTATTCTCCTTCCCCCTTTGAGCCACACTATCTTCTCCTCCAGAACCCTCTCCATTTCTAAGTAAATAGCCCTTGCCTGGAAGTCAGGTGCCCTGGATTCTTGCCCCAGCTCTGCTCCTAACTCACCAGCCAGGGGACCTTAAATCCTTAACTTCTCTGAGTCCATTTCTCATCTGGAAAGCAGGTACAAATACTTAGTTCTTAGGAGACTGTCAGGTCATCAGGGTGAGCCCTAATCCAATTTGACTGTTGTCCTTATAAAAAGGGAAAATTTGGACATAGAGACAGACACATGCCTAGGGGTAAGACAATAGGAGGAGAACACAGGGAGAATACAGCCCCCTACAAGCCAAGGGATGCCTGAGGCTACCAGAAGCTAGAAGAAAGGCCTGGACAGATCCTTCCCTACTTCCTTCAGAGGGAGTATGGCCCTGCTGACACCTCGATTTCAGACTCTGGCCTCCACTTTGTGATGGCAGCCTTAGGAAACTAATATAGCATTAACTGTCCTCAAGATCTATGACTGTGGCCAGGTGTTCTGTTGCTTACTGCCAAAAACATTGCTAATTGCTATCCCTGAGATGTATATATGTTAGTGTTAGTTATTTATTGCTGTATAACAAATAACTCCCAAAACTTAGCAACTTAAAACAACAACAACAAAAAAACATTTATCTCATGCAGTTTCTATGGGTTGGGAATCCAGCTTAAGTGGGTAGTTCTGGCTCTGGTGAAAGCCTCATGAAGTTAGAGTCAAGATGTTGGCCTGAAAGCCTGACTGAGGCTGGAGGGTCCACTTCCCTCCAGAACATCAACATTGATAAGACTCCATTCTAGGGACTCCAGTCCATGTGTGTTTTGGTTCCATAATTTATTTGTTTATTTATTTATTTATTAAAAGATTTTATTTATTTACTTGAGAGAGAGAGAGAGCCTGAGCAGTGGGGAGGGGCAGAGGGAGAGGGAGGGACAGACTCCCCGCTGAGCATGGAGCCTGATGTGGGACTCCATCCCAGGACCCAAGCCAAAGGCAGATGCTTAACCAACTGAATGACCCATATTCTTTTGGTTCCATATTCTAGACCCTCCTAGAAGACAGAATACAACTGGCCCAGCCTGGACCAGGTCTCCTCCTATAGACCAAATCAGCCTTTGGTGAGAAGTCCCAAGTCCTTCTTCCCTTGGCTGCCTCCTCATTTCTGCTCTTCTGCTCACACCTACCCACCCCGTCCATGCCTTCACCCTACCCGAGGCTTCAGACTTCAGGTTCCGTTCTGACAGAGGCACTGGTGGTCAGTGTCTTAGAGACTACATTGTCTTGGTGACAGGTAAAGCCTTCTTATAGTACTTGAAGTCCAGATAATTATAGATCTTGCAGATTCTTCAGAGTAAAACATTTACAAGACAGACCTTTGTTCTGCTAATTCAACTTGCTTCCCACAATTCATTTTTATTCTAGGGACCTTCTCCCCAACAAGGGGGGACAGGGACTAAGGGGTTTCCACAGCACATATCGCTTTTTATCTCCAAGTCTGGGCAAGTATCTTATGACTCCTACTTGCTATCTGGAACTGGGAGACACAGATACCAACTCCACTGGGAGGAGTGACTCATGGCAGCATGTGTCACTCCACGCAGCAGCCTCTAAATTATGAGCCTCAAAGGAGAATGTCACTCACCAGCCATTCTGCTTCATGGCAGAGGCTGAGGGAAAAACACTAATCAGTATTGGAGAGGAGGTGGGTAGGGAGTGTGGGGTGGGGATCTCTTAGTCAGCCACCCTGATCCTATCCTAGAAGAAAGAAATTCTGTAAGGTGACAAAGGAAGTTATATCCAAATTGGTGGGGGATGGCTTCAAGATGAATAATATCTCAGCTATATTTGAGCTCCTCTTAAACATAGAAAGTTATGCTGCAAGAAATAGCATTTAATCTCAGCTTTAGTCTCTGCCAACTGAGGCCATTTAAGGATGTTTTGGAAAATGTTAAGCCCACCAACGCAGATTGGCCCTATCAGTGACAATGAGGGCAGATGAGAAAGTGTTATAACAGGACAGGCTTCTGACTCCAAACCTGATATGGGTACAGCATGGAAAGTCATCTTGGGGGGAGCAAGATGAAGGGATGACACGGGGGACCACACAATTAAATATGAATTACTGCCAAGGGCCTAGTTTTGTTCTGAGTGGTGAGTTTGTGGGTGCTATTACATTATTAAAAGCAACTAAATAAAAGTAAGTTATAAATGAGGATGGGGGTGGGACAGAAGAGTCCTCAGCAGCTCCAGGTTCCTATCTTTTAAGTAGGATATTTTTTTAAGGCTTAGAAAATACTGGATTCAGGGGCGCCTGGGTGGCTCAGATGGTTAAGCGTCTGCCTTCGGCTCGGGTAGTGATCCCAGGGTCCTGGGATCAAGCCCCACATCGGGCTCCCTGCTCCGCGGGGAGTCTGCTTCTCCCTCTCCCTCTACTGCTCCCCCTGCTTGTGCTCTCTCACTCTCTATCAAATAAATAAATAAAATCTTAAAAAAAAAAAAGAAAATACTGGATTCACAAAAGAATAAATATCTCCATAATCTTATCATGTTTCGTATATGGAGATTATAAATGTCTCTCCCCCACCCCTGCAAGTCCGGGAGTTCTCAGTAGGTTTGGGGCAGGTACTTCCTAACTTACAGAATGACCATATAATAGGGAGATCTTCAGCTTCCTCAACTCTGTCAGTCCACTTGGTGAAAATATCTCCTTAAAATCTCTCTCTTTTGGGGCACCTGGGTGGCTCAGATGGTTGAGCGTCTGCCTTCAGCTCGGGTCATGATCCCAGGGTCCTGGGATCAGGCCCCTCATCGGGCTCTTGGCTCAGCCGGGAGCCTGCTTCTCCCTCTGCCTGCCGCTCCCCCTGCTCATGTTCTCTCTCTGTGTGTCTTTCTCTCAAATGAATAAATAAAATCTTTAAAAATCTTTAAAAATAAAATAAAATAAAATCTCTCTTTTTTAAAGATTTTATTTTTAAGTAATCTCTACAACCCAACGTGGGGCTCAAACCCACAACCCCAAGATCAAACGTCACATGCTCTGCCAACTGAGCCAGCCGGGCGCCCTCCCTTTAAAATCTTTTTTTTTTAAGATTTTATTTATTTATTTGGCAGAGAGAGAGATAGCGAGAGAGGGAACACAAGCAGGAGGAGTGAGAGAGGGAGAAGCAGGCTTCCCGCGGAGCAGGGAGCCCAATGTGGGGCTCGATCCCGGGACCCCGGGATCATGACCTGAGCCGAAGGCAGACGCTTAACAACTGAGCCACCCAGGTGCCCCTCCCTTTAAAATTTTAAAAAGTGTTTATACATATAGACTTGCCATGGTATGAATTTAAGTGATGATCAAAGTGAACAGACCCAGAATCTGGAACTTCCATGAACTTGCAATCTAGATATGATTAGGAAAGACTGGAACACCAGTTATTAAATAAATACATGGAGGTAAAGAAGGTCACTTTCATTTGGTTCAAGCGAAAGAAAGAAAGAAAGTAAGTAAGTAAAAAGATGGGCACCTGGTTCAGTCGGTTAAGCATCTGCCTTTGGCTCAGGTCATGATCTCGGAGTCCGGGGATTGAGTCCTGTGTCAGGCTCCCTGCTCAGTGGGGAGTCTGCTTCTCCCTCTCCCCCTGTCATGTCTCTTGCTCTCTCTCAAATAAAGAAATAAATAAATATCTTTTTTTAAAAAAAGAAGGAAAGGAGAAAGAATAAATGAAAAGAAAAGGAAAAGAAGAGAAGAGAAAAGAAAAGAAAAGAAAAAAGAAAGAAAAAGGTGAAGAACATTTAATGGGTGGTGAGTAAACTGTGGGGCCAGACGTAATCTGGGCCCCGCCTGCAGGTGGTGTGGACAGACACACGCTGCGTCCCTGTGCATTAAGCACCGAGCCCTGGCCCGGCTGCTTAAAGGGCTGCACAAAGGAGTAAGGACCAGTGCCTGCCCTCAAGGAGTTGGGAGTCTCCTCGGGGAGATAGGCCTGTATGCCAGTAGCTATTTTATACAAAAACACAAAATCTGACTTAGATTTCAAAAATAGCAGGGGAAAGGGGTGAGCCAAGAATGTCGAGTAAGAAAGGGAAGATTTGAATAGTCTGGGACTTTGTGTCACCTTGTGCTGGGACCTGGAGGAAGAGCCAGGCAGAGCATCCCTGGACACATCGCTCAGTGACAACAGGCTTAGAGAAGAGACAGGGATACTGTATGCTTGACGGCTCAGAAAGGGGGGGTGAGAAGGAGCAAGGACAAAGGGCACAAGGAAGGGTAGATCCCCACTTCTTAGTCCCTTAATATTGGGTTGAAACATAAACACTTGGGGCACCTCCGTGGCTCAGTCAGTTGGGATGCAGATTCTTAGATTTTTGGCTTGGCTCTGGTCTCCGGGTCTGGTCTCCGGGTCATTGGATCTAGACCTGCCTCTGGCTTTGTGCTAGGCATGGAATCTGCTTGGGATTCTCTCTCCCTCTCCCTCTCCCTCTGCCCCTCCCCCTGCACCCTCTCTTTCTTTAATAAATAAAATCTTTTTAAAAATTTAAAAAAACATAAACCCTGTTCCTCAGATTGCTCATCTGTAAAATGTGCATGATGAAATCACCCACCTCTTAAAGCTGTGATGAGCAGGAAATGAGTTGACAAGTATAAAGAATAGCACATAGTTAGCAATCATTGATGTTAGTTAGGATTATTCTCTAGTCATTTGACATGAGTGCCCACCTTATCTTCTCTATCCTTAATGATTTTTTTTTTCAAAAATCCATTCCATTTTAATTCAGGGCCAATTCATTCAATTGGCCAAAATGTGGACTACTGAGGCCAGTGGAGAGCCTGGAGCTCAGTCTCTCTCTATGGATCCATTAATGATGCTTCTTAGTTCTATACGAAAGATGAAGCACTTCCCAGCACTGACCCCATCCTGGCAGGTGGCCAGGGTCAGCCATTGGAAAGCAGGTGCCCTTTGTCATCAGGGACCCTGTAAGGAGAGCAGGAGTGAGCAGGGACCTTATCTCCCCATTGAAAACAATCACTCTGGACCTCACCATTCCCACCATTCTTTAATTCTCTAAGATAGGGAGAGAGGAAATACTTTCAATCACAGGTTTCAGTCCCTCTTTTTCCCACCCACCTTCCCATCTCCTCCCTCCCCTCCCAGAAATCTGACACCCCAAAGAAGAGAGTCTTGACACTCCTACTGCTCTGGAGAAAGGCTCAGCCTCTGATAACACAAGAGACACAAGGCTCTTCTCGAAGGCAGCAGAGTCACCGGGCAGCTCAGGAGCTCTGAGGCAAAGGTGCCGGCAGCAGGCAGCCTGCAGCCTAAATATGGAGCTGCCAGGGAAATGACTGTTTCCAGGGTGAGCTGACACAGCCGTGCAGGAAACGAGCAACTCAGAACTTAGCAACGTAATTGAAGCCTGCCAGGCTCACCTCTCACACCTCCACCCCCAGCCCGGCTCCTGCTCGGTGTGGGGCTGCTTTGGAGGATTTGTGGCTGGTGCCCAATAGCTGGGTGAATTCTGCTCACGTGTGTTTCGCAAACAGCCCTGGAGGAAACCTGGGTCTTCCACGGGGGTGGAGGGTGGTGGAAATAATAGCCACCCAGCGGAGACAGGGACATGAGAGTGGAAGGAGACAGCACAAAAGCACCATCCAGGGAAGTGAATCAGCCCAGATTATCCCATATGGAAATGGAAAACGTGCGCTTGGGATGAGGACTGGCTCTCCTCTTAATCACTGTCATTAAAACAAAGCAATCATAAGACAAATGGTAGCTTAAACAAGATCAATTAAGGAATGCATGTACTGACAGGATGCATTTACAAAGATACACTGGGCTGCCGGGTCCTCACGAAAACTTGCCCACAAGAAGTACCTCAATGGGGCTCTGTTCTCTCCTCTCCAGGATGATGACCCTGTTGTGATGGCCACAAGAACCAGGAAAGACCTGGATATAGGCAGCCAAGTCCAAAAAGATTTGCTTTGAAAGAAGTCTAAAATTAACATGAAAAAGAAATGGTTAAGAGAGACCCATCAAGAGAAAGAGAGAGAGAGAGAGGGGGAACAAGAGAGAGAGATTGGCCAAAGAGATGGGACCTCCAAAGCCAGGATGGGGCAGGGATTCAGCGCCAGCCCTGAAAAGTAATCCTGGTCACAAGGGGGCTCTGGAGAGAGAGACTCTTTCTGTCTAGGGCCAAAACCCACCTTGAACTGACCTCCAGTCACTTTTTTTTCTTCTCATTTTAACAAAGATATATTTGATTTAATAGACCTTTGTGTCAGTGCTATTTAAACATATTTTGTTGTCTTGATGTGGGTTCTTCTTTTTCTATCCTTATCCTTATTTTATTGCTTCTTTTTCTAATTTTCAGTCTTCTCATTCTACCTTCTCTCTATTACTTCCCCTTACCTTCACATCCTAGGTACTACACTTTATTCTTTAGAAAATTATTTGCTTCTATATTGTAGCTTTTCTATGCACACTTTTGAATCTTTAAAAAATCTGCCTTTTCTTTATTTTTTGTATATTCCTTTAAAACATTACTTATTTAGATATTTACAGATTTAATACTTTCTATTGCATTTAGTTTTAGCCAAATGTTTTATTCTTAAAGCTTTTTTAAAAAAGCTATTATTAACTGTATCAATTATGTTTCAGAGCAGGAATGTGGCAGATTGTACTTCCTAAAAAAGGCCACAATATTTTCATCCCACATGCTCTTCCAGAACTTTGCTGCTCTTCCATCAAGAGGAGGCATCTAAGTCCCCTTTCCTTGAACCCGGCTGAGTCTTTGTGACTGTCTATGGTAGTATGGTAGAAGTGATGATACCGGACTTCTGAAGGGAAGTAATAAAGATGATCATACACACACACACACACACACACACACACACACACACACACACACACACACACACAAACTCGACCTTGGAACCCAGCCACTATGCAGTGAGGAGAGGCTGGGAAGCAAGCAACTCAGCTGACAGCCAGCATCACTTTGCCCTTCTGGAACTAGACATCCAGCCTTCAAGAGAGCCCCTCCAATTTGTAAGGTATGGAACAGAGATGAGCTGTCCCTGCCCAGCCTTGCCCGAATCACAGATCTGTGAGCCAAATAAATGATTGTTGCCATTTTAAACCACTAAGTTTTGGGTGGTTTGTTATGTAGCAATAAAATAACCAAAACAAAGAAATGGAAATGACCTTACGGATTTTAAAGAGGAAGAGGCTTATTAGAGGGTATTGGGTACTTAACAAGATGTTGAGAAGGGTTGGAATGAGCCTCAGAATGTAAATTATTGAGCTCCAAAGCACACTGCAATAGATGGAATCTAGGAAGGAACTAGGAAGTGTCAACTGGCCAACACAACCCCCTTTCAACACCTGAGAGGCCAGGGAGGGAGCGGACCCTAGAGCACTGTTGTGGGAAAACCTTGTGTCTCCTTGACGTGACTTGGCAGCAGAGAAGCAACCCAAAGAGGCAGGAAGATGTCCTCTGCCACATTCCCGCCTTCCAAATCTCACAACACTACTTGGCAGTACCTAACTTGCTTTCTGAATTCTAGCTGCAAAGGAGTCTCAGAACTAGTTTTCAGCTTTGTAGCCTCTGCAATATAGGGAAGCCCTTAGAAACAAGGGCAAGTAGAGACTGAGGAATCAGCCCAAGGTAGCCTTGTGGACCACCTGCCCAAATGAGGACGACAATGTTTATCTCTTCAAACTTTTTACTTCATTTTCATCTCCTTTTCTTCTCTTCTCCATCTTTATTACCTTGCTCTTCATTATTTGTTTTTATATTGGCTAGCAGAGTTAATGGATTTAAATAATGATCGCACTGAGGAGTGTGCATCCTCCACACAGGGGCGATCTGAGCCTTCTGCACCCAGGTGCCCTTACAGGACCCGTCTGGCCTCTCCTAATTAATAACATCAATATTTTTATACTCACAAAAATGTAATGGGCTCGGCATCTATACTGTTCTGCAATTTTTGTTATGTTGTAATGTATCAAAACACCTAACAGTATATATGAGATATGTATTATATATAACAGTATATATATGAGCTATACTATCTCATTTTTAACAGCTACAAGTTTTTTCAATGGCAAGAATTACTGTAATTATTTAACTAATCTTCTCCTGATTGACATATAATTTGTTTCAAATGTTTTTCTATTATAATCAATGCTATAAGGAATCTTCATTCACAGCCAAATTGTGGGAAGTTTTTTGGAACAGATTCTGGAAGTGTAGCTGTTGAATCAAAGGGAATTCTTGTTTTTCTTTATGTTTAAATGCATTCATATTGTTTAAAAATTCAAACAAGGGGTTATGTAAAGTGAAATACAGAAATCCCTCCACATACACTTCCCCAGAATTAAACATTCAACAGTTTAATGTATGTCCTTCAAGGCCTTCATCTATACATAGACAAGTACATATATAATTTTTTTTTCAAAAAATGGGATCATTTTATGTTTATTGTTCTGTGTCGCTTTTAAACCTAACAGTATAATAAAATAAAATGTGTAATAATAAGCATTATCATAAACAACTCTTTTCTCAAGTTATTTGTACTCTTTCCATATTAAGCCATGTCTATTATATGTAGAGAGATTTATTTTTTCTCCTAAATTGTACTTTGTTTTAAATTTTATTATGGCTTTTGTCAAACAACATTTAAGGGGTGCCTGGGTGGCTCAGTGGGTTAAGCCTCTGCATGCAGCTCAGGTCATGATCCTGGGGTCCTGGGATCCAGCGCTTCAGAGGGAAGCCTACTTCTCCCTCTCCTTCTGCTGCTCCCCTTGTTTGTGCTCTCTATGTCAAATAAATAAAATAAAATAAAATAAAATAAAATCTTAAAAAAACATTTAAAATTTTTGGGGTGCCTGGGTGGCTCAGTCATTAAGCATCTGCCTTCAGCTCAGGTCATGATCCCAGGGTCCTGGGATCGAGCCCCACATTGGGCTCCCTGCTCAACAGGAAGCCTGCATCTCCCTCTCTTGCTCCCCCTGCTTGTGTTCCCTCTCTCTCTGTGTCTCTCTCTCAGTCAAATAAATAAATAAAACCTCAAAAAAAAAAACATTTAAAATTTTTACATAGACAAACTTGCCAATCTTTTTTAAAAAGGTTTTATTTATTTATTTGCGAGAGAGAGAGAGAACACAAGCATCCTCGTGAGCAGGGGGAGGGACAGAGGGAGGAGGGAGAGGAAGAGAAGCCAAAGCAGACCCCCCACTGAGGACCGAGCCCAACGCAGGCCTGGATCTCATGACCCTGAGATCATGACCTGAGCCAAAATCAAGAGTCAGACGCTTAACCCACTGCACCACCCAGGTGCCCCAAAATGATAGAATTTTTAAGATTCTGCTTTGTTTTCTTTTTCTTTTATATTTCATTTTCTGACTCATTGTTGCTGATACATAGAAAAAATCGATTTTTATATGTTGACTTAGCATCAAGAAACTTTTACAAACTCTCTCATGATTTCTCATAATCTGTTTCTTCCTTTAGATTTTTCTCTGTACATAATCATATCATCTGTGCATTTTTATTGGAATTACATTAAATTTCCAGATTAATTTGGAGAGAACTGACTAGCAGCTGTGGAGCCCCGCTTCAAGACAGGAAGTGCCATCCAGCTGCAAGGCATGCAGTTAGAGCAGAGCCTCCAGCTGTTAGCACCCTTCAGGCTCACCTCAGCTTTCAAGCCAATGCCATGTTTTTTCCAGGAAAGCCCTTACCAATGACTGAGTACAGAGGGGGTACTATGGGACAGGCCATTTCTTCTCAGTACAAGATTTTTCTAATGGGCAATTTTTGCTCTAAAATTCATCACTGGGTTGCCTGAGACTTTATCAGATATGCATTGCAGGCTAAGGCTCTCCTGCCCAATCCTGCTTTTATCTCTCGCATGTATCACTCCCAAATAAGCCCCTTATACCCCTGACTCCATCTCAATGTCTGCTTCACAGAAAATCCACTGACACTGAAACATTGACATATTTATAGTAGTGAGCCTTTCCATCCAAGAAAACATATCTCCTCACTTAGTCATATTTTTTAATGTTCTTCAGGAAAATGTTATAGTTTTCTTCTTATTCATCTTGCACAGTTTTCAGTATTCTAAATTGTTTAAAGTTTTTCTTTTTTTTGCTTAAGTAAATGAGAGCTCTTATTTATACTCTATATATTTTAAAACTATGTAGTAGGTCATAAGGATTTATAACTGTTACATCTTTTCATTATCATTCATTTCTAAGTCATTTTTCTTTTTTTAAGGTTTTATCTTAGAGAGAGAGAGTGAGAGAGAGAGTGGGGGGAAGGGGCAGAGGGAGAAGAGAATCTTAAGCAGATTCTGCACTGAGCGTGGAACCTGACGCAGAGCTGGATCTCACAACCCTGAGATCACGACCTGAGCCAAAACCAAGAGTCAGACGCTTAAACAACTGCACCACCCAGGTGCCCCTTAATCATTTTTCTTTTGGCTTTCTCAAAACAAACAAACATAAAGGCAAACAACAACAACAAAAACCTACTTCCACCACTAGGAGAATGGATAAATAAACTATGGTATATTCAAACAATGGAATATTAATCAGTGATTTAAAAAAAAGAACAAACTACTGACACATGCAAAATATGGAGTGAATAAACTTATAGACTTTATGTTGAGCCAAAGAAGCCAAACACAAAAACTACATACCGAATTATTCCAGGTATATGAAGTTCAAAAACAGGCAAAACTAATCAATAGGGATAACACTGAAAAATGTGGTTACCTAGGGGTGCCTGGGAGGCTCAGTTCGTTGGGCATCCTACTCTTGGTTTCGGCTCAGGTCATTAACTCAGGGTTGTGAGATTGAACCCCGCATGGGGCTTCCTGCTCAGTGTGGAGTCTGCTTGGGATTCTTTCCCCCTTCCTCTCTCTCACCCTCCTCACTCTGTCTCTCTACTTAATTAACTTAATTAGTTAAAAAAGAAAAGTAGTTGCTTCAAAGAGGGGTGTCTGTTGACTAGAAATGGGCACAAGGGAACTTTCCGGGGGATGTAAATGTTCTCTATCTTGATTTGGGTAAAAAGTCATCAAACTGTACACTTAAGATTTGCTCCTTTTACTGTATGCAAATTATAGCTCCAGAAATAAAACACAGTGTGTTTGGTTGGAGGACTCTGCTTTTCCTGCTGGTTCTCCACCTAAATAAATGATTACCCCAATGTCAAACCCAGAGTCTGAGAGTCAACCCTGATTCCTTCTCTCCCTTCTGCCCCATGCATAGCTAATCACCCATGTATGTCCATTATATACTCGCTCCTAACTGGCTGTTGACTCTGAAAGCTTCTCCTTTCCCATTACTACCATGGGGGCTCAGGCCTCAGGAGCTTCTCTCACCTGATTTGCTGCAGTATCCTAACTGATCTCCCCTCAGGGTCACCTTCCATACAGTAGACAGACTGGTCTTCCTAAATTAAAAACTGCACGTCCTACACAGCTTAAACCTCTTCAAAGACATCTTATTGCCACCCTAAGGATACAGTCCAGATGCCTGAACATGCTTTAAAAGGTCCTCTGTGACCCTGAGCTTGCCCTTCTCACCCGCTTGACTCCACTTCTCCTTCCTTTCTAGCTTCTTTTATTCCTTATGCTCCAGCCATCATGGACTTCCTGCAGTTCCCTGAATCCTCTCTCCCCCAGTCCTCCCTCTCTCTCTCTTTCCAGCCTAGAACATTCTCCCCACTCAACCTGTCCTTTCTTCATGGCTTTTACTCAACCTTCTGGTCTTGCATGAAATGTTGCTTCCTCGAGGGAAGCCTCCCCGAAATTCTGGGTTTTTTAAAATTTATTTAAGACTTTATTTATTTATTTATTTGAGAGAGCACGCATGTGCAAAAACAGGGGGAAGAACAGAGGGAGAGGGACAAGCAGGCTCCCCACTGAGCATGGAGCCTGATGTGCGGCTCTATCCTACAATTCTGAGATCATGACCTGAGCTGAAATCAGGAGTCAGATGCTTAACCAGCTGAGCCACCCAGCTGCCTGTCCCCTGAAATTCTTAACTAGATAACTATCTGCTGCCTCATTGTATGATCTCAAACCATCCTGTCCTTCCCCCTGTCACGTGCATCACACCTTTCTGTAATAATTTCTTGAAGTGGCTGATTCATTAATTCCTCAATAAAGATTTAAATGAACAAATAAGTGAATGAATGAGAGCGAAGACTGGGGGTGGGAAGCTAGTCACAAAATTCTGGTCACGGTGACCAATCCCACCCCCATATGAAGAGGTCCTTAGAAAACAGGGAGCACATTTGGGGTGGGCAGGGTTATCCACTATTTCTTAACTGGATATCTCTCAATTTTATAGTAAGTGCTCATCCTTCAACTGCCAAATTTGTTGATTCTAGATCTTAATCCTCAGACTGTAGGTGAGCAAATAACATACCCCATTTCACAGGTGAGAAAAATGCAAGCACAGAAGGCATTGGTAATTTGCTCAAAGTCACAGGACAAGCTAATGGCAGAGCTGGGTTGGAATCGGTTCCCCAAACTCCCAGGCTTGAGGTCACTACTCCATAATGGGATTCTCTGTGACCCTGTAAGACATGTGTCCCCAGTCTGCCCTTTATGGGAACTGGTGTTTAGAAATCCTGTTGAAGCTCCTTTCATTCCCTACCTACCCTGTACCAGAAACCTGCTGTAGATCATTACAAAGCCAGTTCTGTTCTGGGCCCCTGTTTGCTGCTGCCTGGGCAGGGGACCCCTGCAGCCCTCCCCCTCAGACCCTGACTGAGTACAGGCCCCTGCTGGAGTCTTCACATGGCGCACCGCATGAATGTGTGGGACCCACTGGTTGCCAAGCCGAATATGGCTCCGGATTATTCTAGGAAATAAATACATTGTTTTGCTCTGGATTGCAGGAATTGCTAATTAGGGATTTTTATTTTGGGCAGTGTTCCTTGGAGCCGGCAGACAGATGGAGTAGGCGACTTGCTCCAGGGGCACTGTGAAGCCGAGGGAACCATCCATTTCTGCCCCTGTTATAAGAACATGCCAGAGCCCATTGCTGCCTTGCTCCTGCCCTCAGGGCCTGAGGCAGAGGTCTCTCGGAAGGCTTTCTGGGTCCCAGTGGTTTCCTCTTTTTTGGAAAAGGCCCTCAAAACACAAGCACAAGCTCCTTGTGGTCTTATCAGCCATCTATTACCCTGCCCCCTAGCCAGATAATTTTCCTAGGGAGGATAGCAGAGGTCTTTCCTGGGATTTCTTACCTGGGACTGAGAACAAGAATCCATTTATCACAGCAGGCTCACATGGAGAACACCAGATTTGCTCATGGCCAGGTTTTCAGTCATCAGTGAGAGAAAGGAAAAAGAGCTGAGAGCTTTTGAAGAATTCTTAGCCCCTGATTCCACTAGTTCATGATATGCAGCTGTATCTCTACCCCCTTGTCAGTTGGTTAGTTGGTTGGTTGATTGATACTTCTTTGGATTCTGTGAGCTGATAAATTTCAATTTGGGGGGTAATTAATTTATTTGGCCTAAACTAAGTCAGGTTGCATTTCTGTCACTTGCAACCAGAAGCCTGGCCTACTGGTGGTCGTCAGGGTTTGGGGACACACAGAGGACTAGGGCTATGACTCAGTGGCCCATCTGTGGCTAAACTGCCTGGGTATTTTGGAGTTTTGCTGTCAGATCCCGGTACATTGACCAAGCTACTTTAAAGAGAACTATTGTGAGATGGGGGAGGAGAGAGGATAGAAGACAATGAGATGAAGTCAGGGGAGAGGAATCAGGAAAGGCCAGGGAGGAGAGAAATACACCAGGAAGGTGTTGCAGGCCTGTTTCTGATTCTAATTCTGTTCTAGAGCTACAATCTCTCAGGCCACGCTGTCAGCCTCTTTTTCACCTTCTTGACTCATAAATTGAAAATCAATGCTCTGAACACCATTACCTAATCAAATAAAAACATCTATCAAGGTTCAAGGCCATCAGTACCCACAAAGGGGGGACCAGACTTAGATATAAAGGGGTGGTGGAAGGATGATTCCAAATCCCAAGGTGGGTAGCAGTGTGGAGAAGTCACTGAGTGCCCCCCGCCTTGCCTCTGACCCTCCTGGAACCCATCCCAGTCACACCTCTTCTGTGATCATCTACCTCTCAGCTCTGTCCAAAGTTGACTTCGCCTAAGGAAGGATGTAGAATGGAAGACAGGAGAAAGAATAACCTCCCTCTCTCCCATGAGAGAACAGCTAGAAGCTGCCTTGGAAGAGTTAGGAAGCTTTCCCTAAATGGTTCACAGTCACCTTGTTCTCCTCTTCTCTACCTCCCCCATGACCCAAACTAGAAAGAACAAAAGGAAGGAGGGTACAGAAGCCCCCACACCCCACACCCTACTCTGGTCAATGTCAGAACGGAACAGCCTCATCTCCACTGCCCACTGTGAGGATGTGAAGAATATTAGGAAGGTTCCCCTGGATCACGGAAAGATTCTGATAATGTTTACAATGCAAATCAAATTTACAATGAAAATTAAAATGTCACTGGGATGCCTCTTTGTGCTTACCAGTTGACTCTCATGCTGCTGTCTGGCTCCAAAATCGAAACAATTTTCTTAGAGGAACATTTGACATTATATAATTTTGAATGTTTGTACCTTTGACCTAGGGATTCCAGGCTTTGGAATCTACCCTATGGTTTTATCGTAGGTTCAGACTCTGGCACCATCATATACTAGCCTTGTAAGCTTGGGCAAGTTTCTTGACCTTGGGGTGAAGCATGGGGGCCTCAATTTCCCCATCTATGAAACAGAGATAATAATAGTGCTCATCAAGTTGTGAGGATTAAATGGTGAGTGTGTGTAAAACTCTCAATACCTTATGAATAGTTCCCATAGTCAGTGCTGTACAAATGTTAACTAGCATTCTTATTATTATTAGCCCCATCAGTGCACAAGGCACACATACAAGGCTGCACACAGCCAGATTCCTTATATCATAGTGAAAAACAGGAAACTATAGAGTTAAAAGCTTACACACATGTACATGATGGAATACCCTGGAGCAGTTGTTAACAACACTACAGATTAATCTGTATCATGATGGGGAAAAGAAAAACCATTCAAGGGATAATGTTAATTACAAGAGTATGTTAGTGTGACAACATTGGTACAAATGATGATGATGACTGTAGTGCTACGGTTGAATAGACGAATGTCGGATGAAGAAAAATCTATAGGAATCAACTTGAAACTCTTTAAATGTATATATCCGGGTATAGAATTGGGAGAGATACTTTCATTTTAACATGTTTATCTTTTTACAATGAGCCTATGTTATTTTGTGGGCATTAAAAAAATAGTAAAGACAGAAACCATAAACCAATGACTGGCCAAGGGCAGGGAAGGGGGGGGACAGAGAAGGACCCTGACAGTGGGTCCCTTGCCTCAGGGACAGATGACCAGACTCCTTCTGTCCTTGTGGTCAGTGTAGCTTAAGGGGCGCTGCAGGGGCCTTGGGGAGGGGACATGTGTTCTGCAGAGGTGGTAGTTGGAGGCAAAGTTCATCTCCGCTGCAGCCTCATTGGCCTTGTTCCTTGTTAGTCTGATGGCTGGATCCTGCTTCTGTCCCAGCTTTTAAATAAATCTTTTAGGAAGAGAAAAAGGGAGTGAGTGGAGAGGGAGGGTGAGGAGAGAAGAAAGGGGAGGAAGGAGGGAGAGAGGAGAGGCAGAGAGGAAAGGGAAGGGTGAGAGATGCTGTGTCCCCGCATCTCCATGGCCCCAGGAAGTGGGACGTGGAGCTGCTCCTCAGCTCTGTCAGGAGTCGCCATGGAGACTGAGTGCTGGCCTCTTCATGATTAATACTCTGAGGCAGCTGTCTTCTTGGAGTCTTTTTAAATATATACACTATTATTTGAACACAATGATATTTAGAGCAGAAAGATCAAGGTGGGGGTGGAGGAGGGGGCAGTAGCATTGCCAAAATGATGACCGGGGCTGGGCCCTTCCCAGAAGAGAGAAAAGGGAGGCTTACTCCTCCCTACCCCCCTCTCCTCCCTCCTCCTGCCCTGGATCCAGAGCTTCCAGTCTTCCCCACTGCAGCATCAGCATCAGTGTCCCGAGGGCCTGCGCAGCGCCTGGCACAGGGCTGTGCTCAATGAACATTTGATGAATGAATTTTTTCATTCATTAATTCATTCAGTAATTGTCTGTTCCATGCTTATCCAGAAGGTAAACTCTCCTTCCCCAGCTTTTTCCCATGGAAATCGGAAATTTCTTCTCACCTTCCCCAAGGCCACATGTGTGCGTGGACACACACACACACACACACACACACACTCCCACAACCACCACCAACTTCCACAATAATTCCCAAGGACCTTGCATGTGCTCCTTCTGAGCACATGTCTGATGTGACCCACAGTGTTTCTGTCCACGATGGTCCCTCCAGGGAACCCTTGCAGGGAAGGACACCAGCCAGATCAAACTTATACTTCCTACCCTCCTTGAAAAGCTGGAGGGAGATCCTCCATCTAGGCTATCCCAGATGGAGGATGGAATCCTTTTGGAAGGATTTTGGAATCCCAGATGGAATCCTTTTGTAAAATGAATAATGTTTTCCTAAGTTATCTTGTGGAGTAGACTAGACTGGGCTTGCCTCTCAGTCTTACCACTGAATAGAAGTGTGGCCCTTAGAGACACCTGGGTGGCTCAGTCGTTAAGCATCTGCCTTTGGCTCAGGTCATGATCCCAGGGTCCTGGGATGGAGCCCCGCATCGGGCTCCCTGCTCCGTGGGAAGCCTGCTTCTCCCTCTCCCTCTGCCTGCCACTCCCCCTGCTTGTGCGCTCTCTCTGTCAAATAAATAAATCTCAGAAAAAAAAAAAGAATAAACCAAATCTTTAAAAAAAAAAGTGTGGTCTTGAGCAAGTTATTTAACCTTATCTAGTCTGTTTTTTCATCTGTGAAATAGGTCTCCAATTCCTTATTCCATAGAGCTTCGGGATGATTAAATGATAAGTTTGTAAAGTACTCAAAGTGTGCGATTTTCCTTTTTTCCCGTCCTGTTTGTGTTTTTATATTTAAAGCATGAATTAAAATAGAACTCACAGGTCTAAGCTCCTCTTTCTTCCATCCCCTCCCAAAGACCTTTATTCGATCTGGGCCCAGAATCTCTCTTAGAGCTATTAAAATTTAGGGGTAAGAGGGATTGAGCTGGGAAGGGCTACAAAATGCCCTTTCTCTTTATATTCCCTCCCCCTCCTCAAGGAACCAAATGCAGATGCAATTACCCTCCAGAGGTAACCATCCCACATGGGAGAGTGTGTGTATGTGTGTCTAGTGAAGGTGAGTGGCTCAGAGATGGGGGTGTGGGTCAGCCCACACCCAGAGCACAAGCTGTGTTCCCCATTTCCTCTCCTACTCAGTCTTCCCTCTGCAGCTCTGCCCCCAGGCCTGGCCTGTAACAAGAAGTTGGGGTGACTTGGACCCTCATCTTAACACAGACCTAGCCCAATAGCCCTTGGCAGAGTGTAACAAAGGCCTGGGTACTTGCCAAAGGAGTAGGGGAATTATCTATGACTAAGAAGGAGGAGGAATGCTGTGGCAGAGGGAAGAACAGCAGAAGGGATGGGGAACCTGGGGCTGGCCAATCTGGCCCGACGGGGCAACATGGGGAGCCCTGGACACCAGCCTAGCCAAACCCCTCCACTCCTCCTCCCTCCCAGGCAGCAAGATGCCAGAATGGATTTGAGACATGTGTGCCCTGTGTGTCTGGTGTGGGCTCACCTGGCCTTGGCAATGCATTTGGATTACAATCAATCCCCAGTTCTGAATTAGAGTATAATGGAAATAGTGCTCTGTGTGCTTCATCCTTACAGACATGTGCTGGGTTTCTTCATTTCCTACATGTAAACATATGTGTAGTGAACACAGAATTATTATATCTGTGGCATTTGTTAGGAAATGCTGCACATGCATGACTCTTGAAAAGTTTTGTATGATTTCCAGACGTGGGGAGAAGATGAACGCAAGCGTATCAGCACAGGTTTTGCAGGTGATTATGTGATGACATATTCTGTAAACACACTTACAGGGTCATTGTAGGGTGGGGTTGGGACAGCTAGGGATGGAGATGGGTCTTAGGGTCCTGGTAGACTCAAAACCAAAATCTACCTTCTGGCCTTTAGTAAGCACTTAAGGAATGAATACTGTGTGAATGAACACTGAGAAAGTCAATGAATGAATTTTTGGATAATGAACACAGGGTAAAAGAACTGAGAATTTGGTGGGGTTGGGACATTCTTGGCACTCTCTCTAAAAGGAGAGTACCAGTGGGCAAGGGAGGCTGGGAGATACACTGCAAATCATGCTGTAGCCCATCACCCCTGAATGGCTTTGTTTCCATTCCCACAAAAGCAGAGGAAGAAAAGGGAACCCCAGCTCTGCCCTCCCCACTTTCCAGCTCCCAAGAATTGATGCTCTTTGTAAAGAAAAACGTGCTATCCCATGTATTTATTTAATCCCCTAATTTTGTTCCAGAAAGGAAGCAAATGAGCTATAACACAAAATTAAATGGAAGATTTTTAAAGAGAATAAGAAAATAAGACAGAATGAAAACCACAGCGGAAGGGAGATGAGATCAGGAGAGCAGGCAGTCTTCTTTGCTGGAGTCGACTGACCTGCTGCAGCCAAGATTCACAGCCTCCTTAAGAATAGGGATTTTTTTCCCCCCCATAAGAAGCCCAATTATTCCAGGTGCTGATTCCAGGGAAATATATCCTGTGGATTCTCTGTGTGTTGCTGGGAGCAACATCCTTAGAGTAAAAGCCATTTATATAAAGGCAGAAAGAAAGTCTACAGAAGCATCTCATACCCTGTAGGCGAGGGAGAAAGGAGCAGGAATTGGCCCTACTTCTATGGAGGACAATTTGCCAGTTGCCTCTCAAAATTTTACATACCCTTGACCGAGAATTACACTCAGTGGAATTTATCCCACAGATATAATCACATTTATATAATTAAGAACGCTGAGTACAACATTGGTAAAAACCAGAGGTTGGAAGCTTTCTACATGCTCATGGATAGAGGACAAACTGACCTTCCTCACAGTGGAGTACTATGTAGCCTTAGAAAAGAATGGCCCAGCTCTTTATGTTCAGACATGGAGCAATCTCTCAACTATTATAAATGGGAAAAAATTATATTGCAAGACAGAGTGTATGCTTGCATATGCATTATTTTTCTGAAAGAATACACAAGAAACTTAGATGTTGCTACCTCAAGACGTAGAGGGGTAGGAAAAAGAAACCTACTTTCGGTTTAGAATATACCCTTCTGTACTGACTTTTTCTCTCATCAGTAGCAAGTGTTATGGTCTTTTTTTATTGAATTAAGTTATTTTTCCTAGAACAAACTAAAGAAAAAAAACTATTAAGAAAATGGAGAAAAAAAACCCCACACAAGTGGGAGCAAATAGTGAATAATGGCAAGAATCTCTGTAGTTTACTGTGTGCTCATGCATAGAATTTAATGTGCGCTAACCCAATTACTCTTTACAGTAAACTTATGAAGTTAGATATACGTGGCTCCATTTCACAGGTGAGGAAATTGACCATTCAGGGAGATTAAGTGACACAGGTAGGAAGTGGCCCAGAGCGGATTCGAATCCCTCACTGTGGACCCCCAACGCCCGCGCGGCTTTTCCTCGCCGACCGCGGGCCTCTGCCTGCAGGCGGGAAGGGCGCTAACCGAACGCCGGGCGCCACGCAGCGCAGCACCCCAGCTAGGCGCACCGGCGGCTCCGGCGCGCACGGGGTTCCACGCTCGGGGAGCGCGCGCGCACGCAGCGGCGCGGGCCCGGCGGCGGCGGCGGCGACGTCACAGCCCGAGCTTTCCTTTTCGGGAGTCCCCGGCACACATCCTGTGTCCATGTTTGGGCATTTACGTCACGGCGGCAGGGCCGGGGCCTCCCGAAATGGCAGTGGCCCGGGGAGTCGGAAGCCCGGAGCCAGCGCGGACGCTGCTATATAAGTGGGGGGGCCGCGGAGCGGGGGAGCCCGGCTGCGCTTTGGAGAAGCGAGGAGCCGCCGCCCGAGGCCGGTCCCGGCGAGCAAGGGCGCCTCGGCCCCCGGACCCATTTCCCAGTGGCGAGCGCCTGGAGCCAGGAGCCCGGGTGCTTGGGTCTGTGAGGCGCAGGGCACCCCAACTGCTGGCCTCCCCGTCACCCGCTCGCAGCCAAGCTCAGCGGGCGAGGCCCCCGGCGCCCCGCAGCCGCCGCCGCGCCATGCTCCACCTTAGCGAGTTTTCCGGCCCCGACGCGCTCCTGGTCAAGTCCACCGAGGGCTGTTGCGCGGAACCCAGCACCGAATTGTCCCGGCTGCCCGGCAGGGACGCGCCGGCTACCGCCGGCTACCCCGGAGGTAAGGAGAGCGGCGGAGGGTCCTCAGACGGCGGCGCAGCGCGGGGGCGCATGGTGCCTGAGAACAGGCAGGGACTGGGACGATAGAGCTGTGGGGGTAGGGGTGGTAGGAGGCTTGGGGGTCCTGGGGTGCGCACCCCCATCCCCAGCCCTACTGTGCCGCCAGCGCCTCCGCAGGAACCTGTGGGTTTATCAGGGCGTCCTTTTGCCTGTGCACGTGTGTTTTGCGTGTGCATGTTTGTGTGTGTGTCTTGGGGCGTATGCGGGCTCCGGCTGGATCAGAATGTGCAAAAGGCACCTTTTATGTGTCAGTGCGCCCCAAGGGTTTCGTGGGTAGGGGCTTGCAGACTCCAGAGGCGCGCCCTTTGATGTGCCCGGAGCTGATTCCTGCTCCCTCCTCAGCAGGCGACTTCTTGAGCTGGGCTTTGAGCAGCTGCGGCGCCGGGGGGGACTTAGCCGATTCCTGCTTCCTGGAGGGGCCTGCACCCACGCCCCCTCCTGGCCTCAGCTACAGCGGTAGCTTCTTCATCCAAGCAGTACCCGAACACCCGCACGACCCGGAGGCACTCTTCAACCTCATGTCGGGCATCCTGGGTCTGGCACCTTTCCCCGGCCCTGAGGCGGCAGCATCCCGGTCTCCGCTGGACGCCTCTTTTCCCGCAGGCCCCGACGCCTTGCTGCCGGGTCCACCGGACCTTTACTCCCCGGATCTGGGCGCTGCCGCCTTCCCAGACGCGTTCTGGGAGGTCTCACCCTCGGCAGGCGCCCCCTCACAGTGCCTGTATGAGCCTCAGCTCTCCCCGCCCGACGTCAAGCCAGGCCTCCGGGCGCCTCCGGCCTCTCCCGCGCTGGACACTGCCTCGGCCTTCAAAGGCCCCTACGCTTCCTGGGAGCTGCTCTCAGCTGGAGCCCCAGGGAGCTGTGGGTCACAGGGAGGTTACCAGGCCGCCCCCGACGCCCGTTTCCCCTCGATGGGGGCCAAGATTGAAGACCTGCTGTCCATCAGCTGCCCAGCGGAGCTGCCGGCCGGTCCCGCCAACAGACTCTACCCCACGGGGTCTTACGACGCTTTCCCGCTGGCCGCAGGTGACTTAGGGGAGGTGGCCGAGGGCCTCCCGGGTCTCCTGACCCCTCCTAGTGGGGATGGGGGGAGTAGCGGCGACGGCAGAGAGTTTCTGGCGGGTACTCAGGCTCAGGTTTCTCCCCTGGGCCTCCGCAGCACCGCGGCGGACTTCCCGAAACCTCTGGTGGCAGACATCCCTGGGAGCAGTGGCGTGCCTGAGCCTCCTGGGCCACCGCCGCCGGCCCCATTCCCCCCCACTAAGGCGCGGCGCAAGGGGCGCCGGGGTGGCAAGTGCAGCGCGCGTTGCTTCTGCCCGCGGCCGCATGCCAAGGCCTTTGCTTGCCCAGTGGAGAGCTGTGTGCGCAGCTTTGCGCGCTCCGACGAGCTCAACCGCCACCTGCGCATCCACACGGGCCACAAGCCCTTCCAGTGCCGCATCTGCCTCCGCAACTTCAGCCGAAGCGACCACCTTACCACACACGTGCGCACTCACACGGGTGAGAAACCCTTTGCCTGCGACGTGTGCGGCCGCCGCTTCGCGCGCAGTGACGAGAAGAAAAGGCACAGCAAGGTGCACCTCAAGCAGAAGGCGCGCGCCGAGGAGCGGCTCAAGGGCCTTGGCTTTTACTCTTTGGGCCTCTCTTTCGCAGCCCTGTGAGAGGGAAATGCGTTTGTAGATTGAGGCGCCGCCGCCCGGCACGAAAGAGGCGACCTGGCCCGCCCCCCCACCCCACCCCCCTTCCCGGCACGTCCCGGGGCCGGCTTCTGGTCCGGCTTCCAGTTCCCTTGAAGTGCCCGCCGTTCACGCCTCGTTCAGCACCAGCTCCGTGGACAGCTCCTGCGGTTCCCCGGCGCTGACTCCCGCGTCAGCCGCGCTTTGAGGGAAGTCCTCTCAGGCCACCCACTGAGTAGGCCCTTCCTTGGGACTCAAGGTAGTCTTTTGTAACTGGCTTGGCGCACGCCCCATGCCCCTCATTAGACCCCCTCCCCCCAGAGGCAGGCTGGGGCAGCGCCGAGCCGGTCTCGCGCGGGATTTTGTACAGCAATGTCGTTTCCAGCAGCCATTGGATGTAACGTTTTGCTTTGGGGTTATTTCCTTTTGTTGTTGTTAATTTTTGTAAAGCAGACGCTACTCTCGAGCAGTTGACAAAACTGTTTATTTTTGCAATTAAAATTATTGTGCTAAAAGCTTACTGAATCTGCCATTATAAGCTTCTGACCCATTCCCCCCAGCCACTCCCCCAGGGGAATATGTGCCAGAAGAAATCACTAGGCAGCTACTGTCAGGCACTGTGGCACATAGTAGGCATTCAATAAATATGTACTGAATTAACAAATGCATTTAATCACAACTGACCTAAAAGCTCAAAGTGTTTCTGAAACTTGAGAGTGACTGAGATGATTAAGTGTTAAACATTGGGCGTATATTATCCTTAATCCTCACAATCCTAAATAGCAGCGTATATTCCATTTCCAAAGATGAGGGAGCAAAATAGGTAACTTATTGGATAACCTGACTAGGAACAGACAGGGTCAAACTCAGATCTGTCTGGCTTCAAAGCCAGTACTCTTTTACCAACCCCAGAATGGTGGCACCTCAGCTTAATAGCACCGTTTGGAAAAGCTTCCTATCAAGAAGTGAAATAGGTTCGGCAACTAGAGGGAGCCCCAGGCGGTAGCCACGGCAACAGAAGACTGAAGTATGGCAGTGCTGTTTGTGGAACACCCAGAGTACTGGGTATCACAGAGGCTCCAGCCAGTGCCCATGCATCCTTATGAGAAGCACAAGCTGTCATGGCCAAATGGGACTCAACATTCAGCTAGACCATGGATGGACAGAGCCAAGCCACGCAAGGTGCTTGCCAGATTCTCACAGTCGTGTTAGTTGCCCACAAAGGATCTTGTTCAGATGGCAGCAGCCCATTTACTATCCAGCCATGCACCTGCCACAGTCGCTTTTCCCTAGCTCTCCTTCCAGGTGAACCCTTCATGGCTTGGGGAGGGGGTTTGGAGCTAGAAGGGAAGAAAGCATGATCTTGTGATGGGGAAGATGGGGAATGGATGCAACTTGGTCCCCCTTTACTCCCTGAACTCCCAACTCAAAAGCTTTTCTGGCCACCTTGAGCAGACTCAAGCCAACTGCTGTGCACCCTATCTCTCTCCTCCCCAGTAACTTCTCTCTGCTAAGGAAAGGATAGGGCCTGTCTGTAGGCTTCATTCTTTTCGCTTTCAGGCTGAGCTGTTCTTGAGCTAAGAGTGCCTTACAGCCCTGTGATGCCAGATCAACCTGGCTTCTGATCCTTTGGCTTCTTTGTTCCTTCATTGTCAGACAGGCTCACCCTCCACCCTACAGTCCAATTGACCAGAGACAAAATTATCAAGTCAGAGAATTCCACCCATTTCTCTCCCCAGGTGTTAAGTGCTTTCATGTGACTGAGTATCTTCTATCTAATAAACCAATTTGTGGTAAAGGACTCCACATTACCTCTTCTAGAAGAGTTAACCTTTTCAAAGTAGCCTGCAGAGGGCAATGTTTAACCCTGTAAAAAGGCTCAAATGCCGGACCATCAGGCATAATAGGTAAGCAGTAGATTCACAGAGACACAAGATAATGATGATTTTCATTAGCTTACTATTTAAATGACCACACCTTTCATTTATAGGCATGAACCACCTGACTTCACTTTTCATGCAGAGTAGGGTAAGAAAGAGCACAAAGGCCCAGATTTCAAGCAACTGGCTGCAAACCATACAACCTAAGCAAAGAAAGAAGGGCAGACAGCTGTGGGTAGGTGCTGTATAACCATGCCACCCTTACCCCCTTTAACATCATTCTATCAACTACTGTCAGCTCTATTGTGCCCCATCTTGTCCTCACACACACACCTCGGCCTAAATATCACAGACGGGAAAATTGAACAGAAGTGACTTAGTCGTGGTGCTGGTGCCAGAGCCCAGCCTAGTTCTAAAATTCACAGCTGAAAAGTCCCTCGTAGTACTCCCAAGGGAAATTGTTCCATTTCCTGGAGCTTCCCCTAGGGATTGTGAGGGAAGAGAATGTTAGGCCAGAGATGGGAAGAATTTAAATCAAATAATCAGAAAATCTACCCAAACCCAAGACCCATGCAGAATCAGGGACAAAGAGAGAGCTCCTTCCTTACTTGCTCCTCTTTTTCATCTGGCCCTCGAAATGGGGGTGTTTTCCCAGACATGGTTCCTAGCTCTCACCTTCCCCATTTCAACACTCTTCTTGGAAAGCACATTCATTTCCAGGCCTTTAGCGATCACTGCTGCATAAATGACTTCTAAGCCAGCCAGCCCGAGTATCTGCCCCAGCTGTAGCTCCTTCCTTGGTCAGATAAATGAACAGCTCCATGTGGGTGTCTCACTGCCATATAAAATATATCTGTCTAAAACCGTATCATTCTTCTATATGCTCAATTTCTGCTAATGATGACTATCATTTGTTTGGGCCCCTAGACTCACTAAATAACTTACAGTTCTTCTGTGGGATTCACCCTTGACCCTTCCTTCCCCTATATCCAGGCTTCACTCAGAATGGTTGGATCTTACTGAAGTTCTTCAGGATCTTATCTACTCTCATCTATGGTACATTGTTTCCTTTTATGTATTGTAATTTTTAGCCTGTGATCTCAACTTCAGTGGGGGTTTACCTGGGCAATAATACTCTGTGGCCTGGGTTGAGGGTATGTTTTTCCTGAGCAGTTTTGTGTTTGCTCATGCCGTGCATCTCAAGAGTACCAACTAATGGAGATCAGTCTCGATGTTAATTTCTTAACCTGGGTTTCCTGTATCATGTAGTTCAAACTCTAACTCATATAGTTATACATTCTCAAGGGAACTCACCCAACCAGGGCCCAGGTCAACACAGACAAGCAATAAGCCTCCCTCCCCATACCTCCTGGGGTTAGTCACAGCACATCCCATGCTTACATTTCTTGGTCTCCCAGTTCTATGCCCAGTTTTGGCCCATATAGATTTTTTTTCCTTTTTTTTGTTGTTGTTAAAGATTTTATTTATTTATTGACCGAGAGAGAGAGAGAGACAGTGAGAGAGGGAACACAAGCAGGGGGAGTGGGAGAGGGAGAAGCAGGCTTCCAGCTGAGCAGGGAGCCCAATGCGGGGCTCGATCTCAGAACCCTGGGATCATGACCTGAGCCGAAGGCAGATGCTTAACGACTGAGCCACCCAGGTGCCCCAGGTTTTCTTTCCTTTATTGCATTTTTGGTTAAGCATTTCAGAGGTCTGTTATATGTTGTGAGTCAGTGCACATATTCTGTAGCAGGAAGGTCTTTGGTTTATCTATTCCACAATACTAATTAAAAATGAAGCCAGAATGGGGCGCCTGGGTGGCTCAGTCGTTAAGCATCTGCCTTCGGCTCAGGTCATGGTCCCAGGGTCCTGGGATCGAGCCCCACATCGGGCTCTCTGCTCAGCGGGAAGCCTGCTTCTCCCTCTCCCACTCCCCTGCTTGTGTTCCCTCTCTCACTGTGTCTCTCTTGGTCAAATAAATAAATAAAAATCTTTTTAAAAAAATTAAGTTAGAACACGTTGGTTCCTCTCTTAAAATATTTCCCATGCTTATCTTCTCTGTGCCTATTGCCAGCACCTCTCGGTCCGTGTCACTGCCCGCACATACACTAACCCCGTGGCTATGATGATCACGTAGAATCACGTAACATGTGGTTGGAAGGAATTTATAAGGACATCCTTTCTGACCCCTCAATGTATAGAGAAAGAAACTGAGGCCCAAGAGATTTGGGGATTTTCTTAAGGGCACACGGAGAATGAGAGACTCAAGTGGGCCTTGAACCTGGGCCTTCCAGTTCCAAGACCAGCATGTATCCCCATATCTAGTTGTTCCACAAGTATTATTGAGCACCTACCATATGCTAGGCCGGTGGTTCCCAACTTGTTTCCTTTCCAGTATACTTGAAGAATTCAATACGTACATCAGTAACAAAGGTCACTCTAGTCCTGACTTTGACCATGGAGATACAGGGAAGAGTAGTAAGAATCTTGATGAAGTGGGATACAGGGGAGAGTTTGACAAAGCAACCCAGAATGCCTGCTATTTCTTCCCTCATCCCCCCAGCCCCTGTGCCCTGTTTGAGACAAGCCTGCACTGTACCAAACTGCTTCCTGTGGTCTCTCTCCCTCCATTCCACATTGTGCCTCACTACTGATACAACTTCCCTAAAACATTATTCATGGTGTCGTATCCCAAAATGACCACAGCTTCCACTTTCCTACAAAAAAATACGCACTGCCGTTAAAGCCTTCCATATCTGATCCAGATTCATCTTCCACCCTCCTCTGCCTTCTCTCCCTCGGCTCTCTCCTCTCCTCTCCTCTCCCCTTGTGTATTATCCAAATCCTCCCACCCTTGAGCTCCTTGAAGAGCAGAGACCATGTCTGATCCATGTGTGTGGACTCCATATCATCATGCCTACTACCCAGCACACTTAAGTGCTTAATTATTGTGTGGACTGGTTGGCCCCCCATAAAGGTCTAAAGTGCTAAAAGGAGAAAGGAAAAGAAAGGGGGAACGAGGAAGGAAGGAAGGTATTTGGAGAGCATGAAGCTGAGAAAAGATCAGGAGGGAGAGATGGGCAGAAGCAGGACTGAGGTCCTGATCCAAGCCATGGGGGTCTCCTGAGTGGGACCACACGTCTGGCTGGTCTGTGCCTGTCCAATTCTTGCTGAGCCCATGATTCTGTACCTCAGCTCTGGGCCCCCAGATGTGTCTGCCACTCAGTTCTCTCTCTCTTTTGGTTTCTCTGGCCCACATGGAGTGGGATTCAGTTTAACATTTTTAGAACTGTGGTTCCCATAACAACCAAGCAGGAACTGTTGTCTGTGAGATGTAGCATGAGCACACATGCGCACATGCACACGTGCATATACACATATGCGCATGTGCACATACACGTGCATATCCCCCCACACATGTATACACACCCACATACATACACGTGTATTCACTAATAGACACATTCACACATGCACACTGTATGCCCACATGTGTACACGCATGCATTCACCTATGCATGGGCTCACACACACGCACACATGTGCGCATGCACAGCTATGTACCTGCATGCATACACGTATGCACAAAAGCACATACATACATACACACACACACACACACAGGCATGCCCTGGGTTGTTTTTGCATATTCATAGGAAGCACAGAGTGAGGACAGACAAACATCATCTGAACAAAGGTAGAATCCAGACAATATATGGACATTTTTGGTTCTCTGCAAAAGCAGGTGGATTTGGAGAATCTGTGAGGGTTCAGTAGGCTTAATACAGCAAAGGGGCTGCAGGAGGGCACTGTGTTTAAGTGCAGACTTCGGAGTTCATTGACTTGAGTTCACATCCTGACTGTGCCATTCACTGGGCTCTGAACTTTAGCTTCCTCATCTGCAAAGTAGGAATAATCATAATATTACTTGATAGATTTATTAGGACAACTGAATGATATACATTAAATGATTAGTATGATGCTTGGCACTTGGCTAATAGAAGCTGTTATCATTTAGGTCTTAGAGGAATTGATTTCTCACTTGCTCAATCAAAGAAGACTTTCCGGAGGAGGAAAAAAATTCAGGAGCTCAGGGACAGAAGAGAAGATGTTGGGAGAAGGGTAGTTTGACCTGACTGGCTTATTTTGCCTCAGTCCTTATTTTTTTTTTTTTAAGATTTTATTTATTTATTTGACAGAGAGAGAGCACAAGCAGGGGGAGTGGCAGGCAGAGGCAGAGGGAGAAGCAGGCTCCCCGCAGAGCAGGGGGAGCCTGATGTGGGACTCGATCCCAGGACCCCGGGATCATGATCTGAGCTAAAGGCAGTCACTTAACCAACTGAGCCACCCAGGTGCCCGCCTCAGTCCTTATTAAATTTGCCTGTCCCCCAAAGCCACCAGACAAGTCTACAAATTATCTTTCCTGATAGTAAATGTTCAATGCCTTTGTATTAGTAGGAGAAGGATGGGGTCAAGAAAAGTCCCTGTCAGCCTCATTTATTGGAGAATCCTCGGGTTATGTTGGATTTCTGTGCTGTGGCAGCCAGACTGCCCCTCATAGCCTTGGTGCTCAGGCCTTGCGGGAGCTCATCTCTGTGCCTTTGCCCAAGTACTATCCACAGCCTGAAATTCCATCTCCCCTTTTCCTCCTCCAAAGCCCAGCGCAGCCCTGGGCTTGATAGCCCTAAGGCCATATCTGATTTCTCAGGCCCCACTGCAGCCCTGTGAACTTCCTCCAAGCCTAGGACAGCTAGATTGTTCCTGCTTCAGTGGCTAGATAGGCCTTAAGCCAAGGGCCCTCTAGCCCTCTAGATGCTCAAGTCATAGGGAGCTGGGCTTCTCTCCTAACCAAGTTCAAGGCAGGGTAGGGGGGTTGGGAGGTGGGAGTCGGGGTGTGGTGGGGGGTGGGGGTGGGAAGGAACCAAAGCCACAGGCCACTGTCTCTCTGCCTCTTTTCTCCCGCTCTAGGTCCGGGATGGGATTTGTGATGGGGACAAGTTCTCCTCGATGGTATCCTCAAGGGCAAAATTGAGTCCTGGCAAAGCAACCACTCTCAGCTTTCCTGGTTCCCTAGGGATGCCCAGAGGGTATTGACTCAAGCAGTCTTGGCGGAGACCAAGCATCTGGCTGGATCCAGGTCGCTGAGTGCACAACCTAGGGCGCGGCCCATGAGGCTGTTTAGTGACCGTGGCGCATATCCCAGGAGCAGTGCAGCGCCCCCGCCCTCTTCCTGACCCACAGAAGCGCCCCCCCGCAACGCCCCCGGGATCTGCCCTGAGTGGAAGCAGGCCCAGTCGGGGTGGTAGGGCTAGGGCTGAGAGATTTGAATTAAAGGTGGGCAGAAGAGGTGCCTGGGGCAGGGAGAGTGCACTGGGCGGTGCCGGGAGTCTGGAAGACCCGGACCCAGGAGGAGTGCGGCCCAGCGGTCCCTGCACCCCCAGGACGGCGCCGCGGACCCCTCCCCCATCGAAGCCACCTTCAGCGGAAAACGTGGGGTCCCGGCGCAGCCGCTTCTGGCGGCATCTGCCGCTCCCCAGCTCGCAGGAGAGCCCGCCCCGAAGGAGGGGCCGGCTCCGCCCCACCTCCTCGCTGCCTCCCTCCCCCTTCTCTTCCTTTCCTCGGGCCGCGAGCCCCCTCCTCCTCCCTCCTCCTCCTCCTCCATCCTTCCCCCACCCGGTTTGTGTGCCCCTCCCGCTGCGACTGGCTGGGAGGCTCGGCCGCCCCCGCCCCGAGAGGGAGGCGGGGGCGCAAGCCGCGGCGGCCACCCGAGGCTGCGGAGGGGAACGAGATCCGAGGCCCCAGGGCGGCCCTGCATCTGGACCCGGCACGCGGGGGCTGCCTGTGCACCCCCAGCCGAGGGCTGCGGGGCCTGGCCTCGCCGCGGGGTGGAGGAGGTAAGGGCAGAGTCATGGGCGCGCTGCGGGACCGCTCCTGGAGAGAGAAGGCAGGGAGGACCCCAGCCGCTGCCTCCTCCTCTTGCTTCTCCCCCACAGCCCTCGGGAGGCCCACGACGCTGCCGGACCGGGAGGGATTCTGGGCAGGCCAGGCCAGAGGCAAGGAAGGGGTTAATTTAAGGAATTAAAATCAGAACGTTTTGGAGACCAGGCTTCCCATCCCCCTCTTCTCGCCAGTCGCTCCCCGAGCCAGGTTGGAGGGCGGGGGCGGGCTCCAGACCCCCCTGGGACTCTGGACCTTAGAGAGCAGGGCCAGAGGGAGGGAGGAGGAAGGGGAGAGCCCTAAAACCCAGCCCTCTCCACCTGCTTCTGAAAAGGGGTGGGGGAGGGGCTTGGTGTTGAGGCCTGGCTGGGCACCTGTGCGGGAGTCTGAGGGTGGGAGGCTTTGGGTGTCTGTGTGCGTGCCGGTGTGCACGTGTGATAGTCTGGACGATCAGGAGGTGTGCATGTGTGTGCACGCATGTTTCTCTCTCCTCATCTCCCAGTGCCTCCGTTGGTGACTGTCCACAGTGGTCTGGATGTGTGCTCCTCACTGCATTGCTTTGCATGGGTGTGTGACACGGCGCCTGTGTGCACTTGCCATGGTGTGCCTGTGAGTAGGAGTGGGGCCTGCTCTCTCCTTAGGTTGAATGTGCGGTGAGGAGGGGCCCAGATGGTTTTCTGGGTGTGGGATCCAGGTGCTGGAGCCATGTGTGTGTGACCTTGGGAGGTGTGTGCGCGTTTGCAGGAGCACAAGAGTGAAGGGGAGCTTAGAACAGAAAAGGCAGTCAGGGCTGCCAGGAAGCAGGGAACTGGATGCACTGACCCCTGTAGGGTCTTCACTATAAGCTATAGGCTATAGTGACTGCTCTGGGAGGTACACATGTGGCCACAACCCCAGGTGCGGAGAGCCAGAAGCCCCTCCTTCTTGGGGGATTTGGAGGGATTTAGAGAGTCAGGGGGCATTCCTTTATTCTCCATCCACAGGGACACTTCCAGCTGTCTCCCTATCCTTAGAACACCTCCTCCACCTGCTGGCAGATGTCTCCTGAAAGCACCAAGCTTAGAGCTTCATTTCTTTTGCCTGTAAAGCCATCTATTAACAACCAAATCTTTCTACCCCATTTCTGTAAGTTCCACCTTCTCTGCTTCTTTCCTGCATGTGGTTTTTTATGCAAAGAGGGAGAAAGAGCTGTTGGTCCCAGAAGGCCAAGTGAGAGGTAGAGGAGGACCTGAGAGGCAGGGAGAATGACCATCAAAAACCAAACTCTGCTAACTTCTCAATTTTGCCTGACCTGAATTTAATAGAGAAAGAGACAGAGAGACAGAGAGGAAGTTTTGTGATATCCACACACTTGTTTCTAGATTTAGGGATGCCTAGCATATTTTTGTTTTTGGAATATTTGTGGCTGGAAGGGGGTTATGGTTGTTGAAAGGTAATTACCATCCTGCCTTTGAGTTCCCTGGACTTTTCCTGCCTCTCTGGAAGCCCACCACTACCTTCATTCATTCATTCAACAAGTATTTATTGAGCGCTACTGTGGGCCAGAGAGTAGAGTCGGTGTGACATTCTACTCCCAATCAGAAGGAACATATGTTAAGACTGAGAGCATGGGTTTTGAAGTCAGTCAGGTAGTACTTGGTTCAAATCCTAGCCTATCCACTCATTCACTGGTGTGTAACAAACCACCCCAGAATTTAGGGGCTTAAGACAACAGTGATGTATTATTTTTCATGGTCTGTGGGTTGGCCATGACTGTGGCTGTGGCTGTGGGCTCACACGGCACCTCTCAGCAGCATTCAGTTGAGGGACTGGCTGAAAGGGAACGTCAGGATGGCCTTTCAACCTCCAGGGTCTCTCTACATGTGGCATCTAATCAGTCAGTAATTTAGCCTGTTTTTTATATGGCAGCTGAATCCCAAATGGAAGTATTCCAAGAGGACAAGCCCTCTGGTACAATTGCTTATCAAGCCTCTGCCTGCATCAGGCTTGCTAATGTCCCATTGGCCAAAACAAGTCACACGGCCAAGCTCTGAGTCAGTATGGGAGGGGACCCCATAAGGGCAAGAATCCTGGGAGGCATGGTTCCAGGGACGCCATCAAAGCAACAGTCTGTTACAGTCACTTCCTGGCCTTGGGCAAGTGATTTGGCCACTCTGAGCCTCACTTTCCTCCTTCTAAAATAGAGACAATACCACCTACGTGGCAGCACTGAGGATTAAACGAGAAACGTGGTATCTGACCAGAATAATTAGTAGGTAAATGTTCACTGTTCAGATTATTAGACTGTAAGCATCTTGAGGGTGTGACTGCCTTATTCATCTTTGTGTCTCCAGTGGCTGGCATGACCCTTGTGTTTGACATCTTTTTTTTTTTTTTAAGATTTTATTTATTTGTGAGAGAAGAGAGCGAGCACACACAAGCAGGGGGAGCAGCAGAGGGAGAGGGAGAGAATCTCAAGCAGACTCCCCGCTGAGTGGAGCCCATAGAGGGGCTTGGTCTCACGACCCTGACATCATGACCTGTGCCAAAATCAAGTCGTAACCGACTGAGCCACCCAGGTGCCCCTGTTTGACATCTTTCTGCTGGTTGGATAAACTAGAATGAAGCAGAGAAGCCCTAAACTGTGGAGCTCTGCTAGAGTGACAGAGTCAAGAAGACACAGCAGGTTCTTACTTCCCAGTGGGTGGGAAGTAAGCAGAGCCAGGGAAGCACTTGTTATTCCAGGTGATTCTTAGATTGACTTAATTATAACCAGATTCATCCAGTTCCATGACAATGAGTGGTAGAAATCACTTTGGCTACATGAAATCAATCAGTTCATCCATTATTCAGTGTGATTCCTCTAAGAATGATATACTGATGTCTTCTGTGTGGGAGGAAGGTGTGAAGGTGAATCATTTACATTGTCCTTGCCCTCCAGTGTCTGCATAGGGTGGGATCTGATGTGCAAACAGGTCCATGACCATCCAGCATGTGACACCTGTTACCATATGTGAAGAGCTGTGATAAGGAGTGATTCATGCTGGGATGTGATTTGAGCTGAAGGAGGGAGTAGAAGAAGGCTTCATGGAATGGCTAGCATTTGAGCTGGGCCTGCAGAATTCACAGTTCGGAGAAAGGAATCCCAGTAAGAGGGACCAGCATGAGCCAAGACTTAAGAGTGTGACAGCACATGGCACTTCTCGGGGAAGCTAAGCCCCACAGCGCCCATTAAGGATGCACATGGGAAGCAGATGCAAACGCTAGGCTGGCAAGGCTGAGTGGTGGTTGGGTCCTGGCCCACCTTGGGGGCAGTCAAAGCACGGTGGACTTTACCTCCCAGAAAATGGCCTGCCCTCAGAGATTTATTTGAGAAGAAGAGTGGTAAGACTGGATCTGTATTTGCAGAAAACATGAGAATTGAAAGCTGGCGGAGTTAGAGACTACAGTTAGCAATAATGTCAGCAGACCAGATAGAAGGGGGTAATTATGGTCTGGGGTAGGGACTAGAGGCAATAGAATCAAATATTTAGAAGGCAATATTACAAAAAGTAGTGATTGATGAGGTCTGAGGGGGACTTTGAGAATTCAGAGATGCCTTGGGGGGTTGCATCCAAGGTGCAGAGTAGATAATGAAGATGTTGGTTAAGATGGGAAACAGGAGAAAGAAGCAGTCTTGAAGGTGAATATCGTGGTATTGTGAGTTCATTATTAGCCATATTAAGCTCTGAGCCACCTACATTAAAATATCAACCTTTTCATCCTCTCCCTCTCTACAGGCTGCTTGTTAGGAGCACTTAAAAAAGAAAAAAAAAAAAAGAATTGCTCTAAATGTCAGGTCTAAGGCATTGGGTTATGTGTGCCTCGAGCTAGTGGAAGTGACGGTATAGATTAGAATTAGGTTATCTCTAAGCAGCATTTAAATGTGTTCAGGTGTCTCTCATCTTGAACGCTCCTTTTGGAATCTCTCACACTGCCTCTTCCCACTTCACAGTTGAGCTTCCTGTGTCCACTCACTGTCTCTGCCTCACTCTCCCCTCAACCCCATCGGCCAGGCTCATCAAAGCGGGGCTCCCTGAAGTCCCCAGTGGACTCTTTGCTCCTCTTCTCTGACTTGTGTTGTCAACTCCTGTTGTTTACGCTACGGCCCACTCCTTCCCTCCTTGACATCCCCTCTTCCCAAAGGTTTCCCGCCACAATTGCCATTGCTTCTGCTGGTTCTTAGGAACTTCTTGGTTCTTTCTCCTTCCTCCACCTCTCTGAGGATTCACCTCTCCGCTGCTCTCCTTTCTCTGCACCCTCTCCCTGATCCTACTCATCCACTTTTATGCTTAAGGTGCCAAAACTGTATTTTTGGCTCCGTGTCACAAACTATGTACTGACTGTCTCTACTTCCAGGGCCCACTGGAACCTCAAACTCATGGAATCTACAACCAAATTGATCTCTCCCCCAAACTTGCCTTGCTTCACTTTTCCTCCTAACTGAACCACAGCCCCATCTACTTAGATGCTCAAAACCCAAACCTGAGTTTGATCCTCACTCCACTTAATACCAGCCACAATCATTCTGTCACCACGCCTTCTCGACTCCCCTTCCTATGCTGCTCCCATATCCATTCTTCTCCTCATTGAGCTCCCACTGCCTTGGCTAACAGTTTCTACTTCCAACAGCCTTCTTCCTGACCTTGACCCTCGGTAGGCTGTTCTCTCAGTTGTACCTCTGATTAAGTCCTGGCAGTTCCTTCATTCCGCAAACACTTACCTGAGCAGCTACCCCATGCCACACAGTGTTGGAAATGCTGGGAAAGTAGCAGTGACTGGGACAGAGCTTATGTTTTAGTTCCCAGAGGGGGGCATGCTTTTTTGTCCTTGTGGATCCTGTTCTCCATGCTCAGAAAATCACCAACTGTTTTATCATGATACTCTCCTTTCTTCCCCTCCCCCAACCTCATAATTACACGTCCTCCCCTGACTCTACTTTGCTCTTCCAGAGTCATCCTAGATGCTACCACCTCTGGGGGCTCCCCAGTCCCGCAATTCCTCAAGCTGAGTGTCGAATCCCATGTTCTTACATAGCATTAATTTCATGACTGTATCATCTAATACCTCAGTCTGTCCCGGGAGACCACAAGCTGTTTGAAGGCAAGATCTGGATCTTGTTGGTCTGCGTGTCCTCAACATACCCAGCATGGCACCTGATACAGTTCATGGCACAGAGCAGGGACTCAATAAATGTAACATGAATGAATTCATGCTTTAGTAAAGCTCGGGAGAATTCTAGGCTAGAAATACCAATTTGCGAGAATGTTAGGACTTTTGCTCACAAGGGACAGAAATCCCATTCAAATTACTTCCTGCAAAAAGGGATGTATACCAACTTAAATAATTGGAAAGAAGGGGGATGAGTGGGTTGGGGACATGACCATACTTGGGTTCTCAAAAATGTGGTGAGGACTCTTTCCAGCTCTTGGCTCAGCTTCACTCTATTGCCATAATTTTTCCCCCACCACACATGGGCTTTCTCCATGTGGTAGGTGGAGGGTACACAAAGCCATAGACAGCTTCATCATCCTAGCATGGGATCCCAGAGGAACAAGAGACTCCTCAATCTTTCACTTACATTCTCTGTTGGCTCAGCTTGAGGAATGTGTCCCTTCTGGGGTCATTCATTGTGGCCAAAGAGATGGGGGCGCCAGGACTGGCCAGGCTTGGGTCATGCAGCCCTGTCAGAAACAGGGAGTGGAGAGGGGCAGCTTACCAGAGAAAGAATGAGATGTTGTATCACTGGAAGGTGAAGAAGGCTTGCCGAGCAGATAAAAATACGAATGTCCACTGCAGGAATTCTCAGGGCCTATGTGGTAGTGGAAGCCATGAAAGCGCAAGATTCTCTGTGTTTCTGGCAGAGTCCATGAGAATGTGACAGTAGACAGGAGCCAGAGAAGACACACATCTTGAGATGGTTGGCCTTGTTTGAGGAGATGAGACTCACAGACCTGAAAACCTTAAAAAAAAAAAAAAAGTCAATACCTCTGGTTCAGCCTGGAGAATCCTTCTACCCAATGAAAACCTTCAGCTGGACTTAGAAGAAAGGAGACATGAGATAGGCATTTCAGAAGAGGGAAGGTCCTGGCTGAAAAAGGAAGCTGGTCTTAGGGCTGGTCTTAGAGGTTGCTGATTTGGGGAGACTAGAATGCAAAGGAAAATCACCAACTGTTTTATCATGATACTAATAATACAGGACTGTGATCGAATTTGAACAGGCAACACTTCTATTTTTCTTTTTCTTCCTCTTCTGCCTCCCCCTCCCTCTATCACCTTCTTGCCTGCATTCGAGCAAAGCTTATGCTCATGCTGAGTAAGTGTATACATCTAGGCAAAAATATTCCTAAGAATGAATCATAGTCATTCCTCTGCTCCAGCCTATGGAGGGAAACTGTGGGGCAGGCTGGCTTCAGGTGAAGAGCCACCTGGACCTGAGAAGCCCCTTCCTTCTTCTACCTTGCACATCCACACACAGACTTTCCCCTTTCTCAGAGCCTGGCTAGCAGGGTGCTGGGCAGGAAAAAGATGCTTCAAAAGTATTATGTGGAGGGGAAAGGCTGGCCAGTTCTGATGCCCTGAAAGTGCCCCCACAGAAGGGACCAGCACTTAGTTGGAATGGGTAGGTACACACAGGTGCCCTGATACCAGGCTGACCGTACGTTACAGAACAGTTCCTGAACAGTTATGTGTGTGTGAGCTGAATTCTATTTATAACATCTCTGGTTACTTTGCCAACTTCTTCAATTTTATCTATAGTTATTAATCTATTCAGGTTTTCCCTTTCTTCTTGAGTCAATTTTGATAATTCATATTTTCCTAGAAAAATATTCAGTTCATCCAGATTTTCAAAAATTTGGGCCAAGAGTTGTACCTGGTCGCATTTTAGTAATTAAAAAAAAAAATCTCTGTGAGTGGTTGTATCCCTTTTCTCATTCATAGTGTTATGTATTTGTTTTCTTTCTTTTTTTTTTGCACTTTGAACAGATTTGCCAGAATTTATTTTGTTGGTCTTTTCAGAGAACTGTCTTCTGGATTTACCTCTTGAGGCTACTTTTTGGTTTTAATATACCTAAATGATGGTGATGTTAAAATAGTGACTAAGTATTTTTTTAAAAAGAAATTTAAGTCCTTTCTTATAGGTACTAAAGTACTTTTTGGGTAAAATAATACAAAATTTTGGATTTGCTTGAAATTATCCAGTGGTGGGGGTGGGGGAAGTGCAAGGCAGGGGGTCAGGTGTACAGATGAAACAGAATTGTCGTAAGTTGGTCACTGCTGAAGTTGGATCATGGGTACATAGGAGTTTAGCATCATATTGTATTTCTGAATATGTGTGAAAATGTCCATAACAAAAAGTTGTGTTTTTTTAAATCCTTGTCTCACCATGCATACCAAAAATTTTTGGATTTTAAAACTCCACCGTATAAAAGGAAACCATACAGCTTGAAGTATTTGCATGCTACCAAGTCACTGTCACTTTATGGTGTTATGGTTATTTGTTTAAGGCCCTTAATTTAAAAAATTGTTCTAGACTTTTAAAAAAAGGTAATCGCAAGGTACAAAAAGAAAACATATATAACTGTTTATATAGTCTTCAGGTAGGGCTGGACTTACTAAGCATGATAACAAAATCAGAAATCCTAAAGATTTTTACTGAAGCAAACTATCAGCTTTATTGTACCAGTAAAGACTGTAAATAAGCCAATCAACACACTGGAGAACACCATTTGTAGCATATAAATGACAAGGGATCGATATTAGGAAAAGCCTTTGAAAGTCACTCAGAAAATATGAATGTTCAATATAAAAGTGAGCAAAATAGTGCATAGGCAAAGTCACCAAAGAAATGTAAACGACTGCTAAATGTGTAAAAAATATATCCAGCTATAGTAATCAGAGAAAGGCCAGTAAAACAGCCAGGACACGTTTTACTCTCAACTTGGCAAGAGTCCAGTGAGGCCAAAGGTGAGGCTGAGTTGGGCTGCAGTTGGGAGATGCTGGGAGCCACTGAAAGAGCAGGAGCAGGAGTGGTCTGTAGACAGAGGAGTCTGGTGCCTAATAGGGGACAGAAGAGGGCCCCGAGCTGAAGCCCGGGCCAGCTCTCTGGGTGTGAGGAAGAGCACAGAGCAGGAGAGGAGAACCGCTGAAGAAAAAAGTCAACAGGCCTTGCTGGTGAGCGGAGAGCGAAGTCCGGATGGCCAGTGGTGTGGTGTGACTGGGAGGACAGTGGCACCGTTGAAGGAAAACAGGGATGGATCCTGGGGAGGGAGTGGGTGAGGGCGAGTCCAAGATTTGCTTTTTGACACCGGCGGTCATTGTGTTAGTCTAGAGTTGCATTACTGGTGACTGGCAACCAAGTCAAACGATTTGGGCTACAAAAAGAATTTGCTGCCTCTCACAAGTGACAAGTCCTGGATTGAAGTTTCAGGCACATCTGGATCTGGATGTTCAAGAGAGGTCATCAGGAGTCTTTGTGTTCTTCTTGCCCAAGGAGGACAGAAATGGCCACGAGCCGCTCCAGGCTCACATTCTACCAGCTGGGCACAGGTCCTGGAGGGGCTGTACCGGCCTCGAGTGGGAAATGTGCCCAGGATGAGTGATCGCTGTGACTGATGAACAGGCTGAGGTTATAGGCACTCCCCTCCGAGCCCAACCCAAAGTGGGGGGAATAGTTCTCCAAAGGAAAACCGGGTCTAGCCACAAAGGGGGACTGGAGCTGAACAGCAAAAATGAATAAATGTCTACTGCATCCCACCCCTGAACAAGATCTACACAGATCCTGCTGCTTGTACAATTTTTAAAGTGCTTCTGTTTATCATAACACAACTGTCCCTCACAAAACTTAAAATACACTTGTCCCATCTCCCGAAGGAGATGTTCCAACTTCTCATCCACTTAGCACGTCCAGCCCCAATTCAAGATCTTGGTGATGGGCTGTCTCTTTGGGAGGGTACTGAGCTAGCCCCTCATGGTCTTTCAGCTTATGGCCACACTATGATGGAGGAAAGATCGGATAGCTGAACGTACAAAACCCTCCCAGGTGAAGAGGGGAGATGAGGAGAAACAGTCAGTGGTCACAGACCCATATGTGGTCCACATGCTTGACTAGTTGGTGAGGACGGGGTTCCCTGACTCCTGTTTCTGGCTGCTTTGGTTCTGCCATTTCCAAGAGCCTCCCTTGTCCTTCATGCTCTGTGCCATGCAGAAAAGGGGCATTGGGGGCTCACCTCCCACTGGTGCAGGTTTAAGGGGTGGGGAACATTAGGAGTAATGAGTAATCCTGAGTAATCCCTGGCCTTTGTTTTCCAGGTTTGTGGGTTTTTCTGGCAATACGATCCCCTTAATCATTAGGAAGCTTTCAGTCAATTTACGTTCAGTTATCCCCAGAGCCATTAACCAAACTAGAGACCTCATTGGAAGTTGTAATTCTTGAATCAAGTCCCTGGTGACAGTGTTCGGGGCTGGGGGGGGGGGCGGGGGGGAGCAGGGGTTGTCTCTTAGCAGCAGCCCTTGGTGCTCTGCCCATCCCAGGAGCCCATGGTTCTGTTGCTTCTGGCTAGGCTTCTGCCGCAGGGCAATGCAAACCCTTCGTCTAGGGTGGGAGGCAGAGTTCATTGCCCCCTCCCACTCAAGCTGCACCCCAGTGGAAGGCAGTGGAAGGCTGTTTTGGTGAAAGCAATGGTTGCTTCTGTCGAGCTGGGAGGGCACAGCAGGAGGGGTTCTTGAAGGGCCTGAGGAGTCAAGAGCCTGTCAAGGCCCAGGTTTGTCTCTCTCTGTGTTTCCAGCCTCCCTGTCTTTGCTTGAGCTGACTTTAGCTGGAAGCAGAGAACTGGCTCTTAATTATCTCTCAGCCATATTGGATTACTGGCCTCAGGCAGAAAGCGCCTCTCTAAGCAAAGCAGCATTTTCTTCCTCTCTGCTTTCAGAGGTGCCCCTTTCAGCCGGAGTGTGTCTCTTTCTTGTTGGGCCTTACTGAGGCCATGGGGGACGCCACACCCCAACATGGTGACATTTTTCTACAGGCCCCCTAAAGTTCCAGGTAGGAACATCATCTGAGCTCCAGAGACCGGGGGAGAGTTTCATCGGCTGCTTTGCTGCTGGGTAGCAGGGCTCACCAACTTCTGAGGGGGGAGGTGGTACCATCTTACTTCCCCTCCTAGTTTAGCTTATTCCTCCTTAGGGTCTATTCCTTTTAAAAAAGTCCATTTCTTATTCTAATTTCTGGGTTAGGACTTTTTTCTAGTGCAGGTACCACAGACCCAACTCCAAATGGCTTAAGCAATGAAGAGAATGGATTGGTTCACGCACTAGACCAGGATCTCAAACAGTGTCTGTGAGAAATCTCTGTCTCCATATCAGTTCTGCTTCTCTGCATTGGCTTCATTCCCAGGAGGTTCCTCCCCAAAGAGGCAAAGATAGCACTTGCAGCTCTAGCCTGCCCCATTAGCTTAGAACCTGAGCCCAAAGAGGATGCTTTTCCCCAGTGGTTCAGAGAAGTCCTGGAGGGAGGAATGCCTCACGGACTCAACTTGGGTGATCTCTGCCCATCCCAGGACTCTGTTTGGTCAGGTCTGTATCACTTTCTTACCCCTAGAGCCGGGGTGGACCATCAACCCCCACTCAGGCCATGTGGACTGAGAAAGTGGGGAAGGAAGAATGGTTCTCCAAGGTCAAAGCAGAGTGATTTTACCAGGAGAAGGACTGGGTGCTGGGCTGGTAAAGGGAACAGTCACCCATACCTCCACGTGGAAATGCCTGAAGGCAAAGGAAACTCCAGAGCAGGTCAGGATGGTGAGGCAGAGCTGAGAGTCAATGGCTTAAAGCTGGGAGTGAACATGTGGGAGCAAACCAGACTGCCAGGGAGAGGGCAGACGCAAAGAGGGTGTCAGGGTGGACCTCTCATCGGGAAGATTCAGAAGGCAGTAGGAAGACGAGGTTGGAGAACCCAAACAGGCGGCTTCATGGCAGCCTGGGAAGATGGAGTGGTCAGTAGTATCAGCCAAGGGACCAACTGGGTGAAGAGTCTTGATGACAACTGGATTGATAAGCAGGTGGTCTGTGACCCAGAGGAGCACCGTGACAGCGGAGGGTGGCTGGCAGTTAGGAGGAGGAGGGTAGGGATGAATGGGGTAGAGATTCCACGAGGCAGAGGAGGTGTGACCAGAAGCCAGAGATGAGGGAGGAGGGGCAGTGGAAGTTGAGGGTGACTGGGGGTAGGATGTCAGGAAGGGTGGTAGTTTGTGCTAGAAGGGGCCTGAAGAGGACAAATATGGTGGCCCTTGGAACAAAGGGGCAGGGCGCTTACTGGAGATCGACCTAGCAAAGGACTCTAAAAAAGGACCTACCTGCCTAGAGTGGCAGTGATGGGAAGGTACAGAAGCAGGACAGGAATAAACAGTGACACGCACACGGGTATCATCTGGTGAGGTGACAATTTAGTCACTGCAACATGGTACCAACAGTCCAGTCTGTCTGATGGGTATGGTTTGCATGACATGGAAGTAAGCATCTTCCTTTAAGGATTTTTTTCAGATGTAAGATACATACAGCCAAATACATATGGTACACTAGCCTTACATATA
Source organism: Eumetopias jubatus (assembly GCF_037043125.1). Taxonomy (NCBI): domain Eukaryota; kingdom Metazoa; phylum Chordata; class Mammalia; order Carnivora; family Otariidae; genus Eumetopias; species Eumetopias jubatus. The sequence continues at coordinate 50,238,824 of NW_028274815.1, forward strand.
TCGCTTGATTGTTTACATATGTATTCACATGTATAACCACCACTCGGATCAAGATCTAGAACATTTTCAGCATCACAAAAGGTTCCCTCCTGTCCCTTCTCAGTTTATAGTCTCCAGGGGGTAACCTCTATTCTGACTTATGTCATGATCAATTTAGTCTGTTCTTGAACTCCGTATGTATGGAATCCTACAGTGTGCACTCTGCTCTGGCTTCTTTTATGCAGCGTAATATTGAATGGATTCATCCATGTTGTTGCATGTCCCAGTGCTTCCTTTCCTTATTGCTGGATAAAATTCCACTACGGACATATCACAATTCATCCAGTCTACTGGTGATGGGCACTTGGGTTATGTCTAGTTGGAATATAGGTTGGAAGTATTATAAGTATAATGAATGCTTTTTCCCCCCTTAAAGAATTCTCATTCTTTCTCATTGTCGTACATGTACAGGCCCTCCCGCAGGTACCAGAGCAGGCCAGCCCCCTCTGGGAGGTCAAGCCACTGGGATCCCCTCGCCCCTCCATTATGGGCGCGAGTTTCCTGGGGAACTCAGTTTCCTCACGCGCGGGGGAGACCACCCTCCTAAGGCTTACTCCCTCTCTTCCAGCCTCCTCGCCTCTGGCCGCCGGCGCCCTGAGCCTTCCTGACCGCGCAGGGGGGCTCGCCCGCGGCCCCCCATGAGCGCGCCCGGCTGACCGGCGGGGTCGGCCGCGGTGGAGCCGGGGCGCCGCGGGGGCGGCGGGGCCATGGCCTCGCTGGACCTGCCATACCGCTGCCCCCGCTGCGGGGAGCACAAGCGCTTCCGGAGCCTGTCGTCGCTGCGTGCTCACCTGGAGTACAGCCACACGTACGAGACGCTCTACATCCTCTCCAAGACCAACAGCATCTGCGACGGCGCCGCGGCCGCGGCCGCCGCCGCCGCCGCCGCCTCGGGCTTCCCGCTGACGCCCGAGCCCGCCGCCCTGCTGGCCGTGCCCGGCGCTCGGCGCGAGGTCTTCGAGAGCACGTCCTTCCAGGGCAAGGAGCAGGCGGCCGGCCCATCGCCCGCCGCGCCGCACCTGCTGCACCACCATCACCACCACGCGCCCCTCGCCCACTTCGCCGGCGACCTCGTGCCCGCCAGCCTGCCGTGCGAGGAGCTGGCCGAGCCGGGCCTCGTGCCAGCAGCCGCCGCCGCCGCCGCCGCGCGCTACGCGCTGCGCGAGATCGAGATCCCGCTGGGGGAGCTGTTCGCGCGCAAGTCCGTGGCCTCCTCGGCTTGCTCGACGCCGCCGCCGGGGCCGGGCCCCGGGCCCGCCTCCGCCTCGCCCGCGTCCCCCTCGCCGGCCGATGTGGCTTACGAGGAGGGCCTGGCGCGCCTCAAGATCCGCGCGCTGGAGAAGCTGGAGGTGGACCGGCGGCTGGAGCGGCTGAGCGAGGAGGTGGAGCAGAAGATCGCGGGCCAGGTGGGTCGGCTGCAGGCCGAGCTGGAGCGCAAGGCGGCGGAGCTGGAGACGGCGCGGCAGGAGAGCGCCCGCCTGGGGCGCGAGAAGGAGGAGCTGGAGGAGCGGGCATCCGAGCTCTCGCGCCAGGTGGACGTGAGCGTGGAGCTGCTGGCCTCGCTCAAGCAGGACCTGGTGCACAAGGAACAGGAGCTGAGCCGCAAGCAGCAGTGAGTGGCCCGCAGGGCCCTGTGGGCGGGTGTGCCCGTGAATGTTCCCGATTGAGTGACCGTGTGTGTCGCTGCCGCTGCCCCCACCTTGAGTGGGACTGAGTGTGGCTGTGTGTGTGTGTCTGTGTGGCCGTGGCTTTGTACTGTGGCATCTGTGGCCAAAAGCATGTGATGGTGGTGTGTGTGGGGCCAAGAGCGTCATGACGGTATGTGTTTGGGACTGTGAAGACATGCAAGTATGCTCGCATGCCTGCCGGTGAAAACTCTTTCCCTAGCCAAGGCCAGCCCCTGCATTGTGGCAGCAGATCCTCTGCTCTTTTGCCTACTCAAAGACGTGGCACAATTCTGCTCTCCTCTTTGCCATCATCAGATTTTCCTTGTCATCTGTATCATTCCTTTTTTTTTTTTTAAGATTTTATTTATTTGACAGAGAGAGACACAGCGAGAGAGGGAACACAAGCAGGGGGAGTGGGAGAGGGAGAAGCAGAACCGAGCCACCCAGGCGCCCCAACTGTATCATTCCTGAAAGCCACCAAACAGGAGGTTGTTTCTCCCATCCACCATAACCCCAGTGCCCCCTTGGGCTACTGCCTCTTTTCTCTCCTTCCAGAACAACTCTATGAAAATTTATACTCCTTGTCTCCAATTTCTTTCTCCACTTTCTCTCTTGAATCCCCTCTGATTAGAGAGATGTCCACCACCACCACTGTCCTCCACGTCACCAATGACCTTCATGTCACCAAGGCCCACTCATCATCACCTCAGCCTATCAGCAGCATTTGACACAGCTGATCCCTGAAACACTTTCTTCACTTGACTTCCAGGACACTCTCCTTTTTGTCTGCTCCTTCTCAGCGTTCTTTGCTGGCTTCTTATTTCCCTGGTCTTTAAATGTAGAATGGTGAAATATATGGATGGTATTTATCTACCCCCTATTGTGATATAGGCTCCATGGGGGCAGGAGCTTTCCTCAGTCTATCCACAGCTGTATCCCTAAATCCCTAGAACAGTGCCTGACACCTGGAAGGTGCTCAGTGAATGTTGAATGTGAATACATTTGGGAGTAAATGCTCAAGTGACTCTGAAGTGTGCTGTGTGTACTTCCCTGAGATTTCTGCATCTGAGAATGTTTCTGAAAGTGTGTGTGTGTGTGTGTGTGTGTGTGTGTGTTGGAATGTGTGAGCAGAACTGTACCTGGCTCAGACTGTGTGTATGCCTGCAAGTGAACATGACATGAGCACGTGTACATGAGTGTGTGTGGCTGTGTGCCCAAGAGTGTATCTGGACGGAGAAGGCGGCTCTGAGTGTGACTGCGTATGACAGAGTGTTTCCATGGGGAGTACAGGTGCCTGGCAGGAGCGTCGGGCCTGGGTCAGTGGGGCATGAGTGTGTGACTCGGGGTGGGTGTACGGTTGCATTTCTGTGTGTGCCTTGGTGGGGGGCCTTGTGCCCGGGCCTGTACATCTGCGGGCACCCACGTGGGCGTGAGCAGACAGCCCGGGCAGCTGTGCCCGTGTCTCTCCCTCCCGCTCAGGGTTTCCTCCAGAGGGTGGGTGGGCAGCCAGGCACGGGGCTGAAAGACTGCTCCGGGCCCAGGGAGGTGGTGCAGATTGACCAGTTCCTGAAGGAGACGGCGGCGCGGGAGGCCAGTGCCAAGCTGCGGCTGCAGCAGTTCATCGAGGAGCTGCTGGAGCGTGCGGACCGCGCCGAGCGGCAGCTGCAGGTCATCAGCAGCAGCTGTGGCAGCACCCCGAGTGCCAGCCTGGGCCGCGGAGGGGGAGGAAGTGGCGCTGGGCCTGTTACCCGGGGCCCCGGCAGAATGGTGAGCGCCCACCTGCCCCCTCCAGTCCCACCGCGCACACGGCCTAGCGTCCCCCTGTTATGCTCCATGCTTCCCTTCTTTGGCTCTTCCCCACGAGCAGACTCTGGGCCTGAAGGAGGGGTCCAGGAACAGGGGTGCCCCTCTGATTGGGCAGAAGGGCCCCTGAGGCCGTGAGCCAGTGAGGTGTGATCCAGCCCCCCTGGTGCTCAGGGGCCCTTCTCTGCCCAAATGAGAGCCCAGGAGCCACAGGCCAGGGTCTGGGGTGCTGGGTGGGTGTGGGGAGGGGGCTGGTGAGCCTGCCTTTCTGGGCTGTCTGTCTGTCTATTTGTCCATCTTTCCCAACTTTTTTCCTTCTCTCTCCTCTCCCTCCTCTCTTCTCTCCATCTTGTGCCCTGTTTCTCCTGCTCCTTCTCATCTTCTTGCTTCCTCTGCTGCCCCCCATGCCCCGCCTTTCCCTCCCGCTCTGGGGGCCCACAGCGAGAACACCACGCGGGCCTGGCCATGCCTAGCACATACGCCGTGTCGAGGCATGGCTCCTCTCCCAGCACAGGGTAAGCCTCGGGCCTGGCCCGTCCCACACAGCCCACCCTCACCTTGGAAAGACCCACCGGCCCCCTGGACGGCTGGCCCATCTGGGGCCTTGGCTCCTTCTCCTTTCCCCATACTCCTCGGGTCACCTCCGTCTGCCTTTCCACACTCTTGGAAGGGGGCTCTTGGAAAGTAGGGCGGGGGGGTTGCCCTCGGTAGGGGTGGCCTGGGGACTTTGGGCAGACCTGGTGCCCCTCACTCCTCACCGTCTGGTCCACCCCACCCCAGGGCCTCCAGCCGTGTCCCCGCTGCATCCCAGAGCTCAGGCTGCTATGACAGTGACAGTCTGGAGCTACCCCGGCCAGAAGAGGGGGCCCCCGAGGACAGTGGCCCTGGGGGCTTGGGCACACGGGCCCAGGCTGCCAACGGTGGCTCGGAGCGCACCCAGGCCCCTCGCAGCTCAGGCCTGCGGCGCCAGGCCATCCAGAACTGGCAGCGCAGACCCCGCCGACACAGCACGGAGGGGGAGGAGGGTGATGTCTCGGACGTGGGCTCCCGAACCACGGAGTCAGAGGCTGAGGGCCCCTCAGATGCCCCCCGCCCTGGGCCTGCTCTGGCTGGGCCACTGAGCAGCTGCCGGCTCTCAGGTGAGTCCTGGAAGGGTAGGCCAGAGGGGCCAGTCTTTCTTTGGCGCTGGGCCCTCTAAGGGGACACAGGGCTGGGGCAGTAGATCTCTTGGGCTCCTGCACCTGTTTCCCCTTGTCCCAGACTTCCTGCTGTGAGGATGACAAACTCTCCTACAAGTGCCCTGGGAGCCTGGGCAAGGAACTCATGAGACAGAGCAGTGCTGCAGCACAGGGGTGCTCATGGTGGGGACTGCACAAGGATGCCACATCTCAGGGGGTCCATTCACATGGCTCGTTGTTGACATTTACGGGAGAGTAGCTGAGTGTTAACTGCAGACTGAAGTCCCTGGAACAGCAGGGAGAGCCCCCTTCTGTATATGCACAAGGCCATGTGCATATGTGGGTGGGTCAGGGTCAGGAGGTTAGAGGGCTCAGGTCAGGTGCATGGCTGCTCTTGAGTGACCGTTCTGGGCAGCCTCGCCCTGGCCTTCTCTTCACAGAGGCTGGGTTTCTATCCATCTGTACCCTCACCCTCCAAACCCTTGCCTTTCCTAGACTTGACTCAGTTGCTTTGCCTAGGGGCTGAGTTTGGACAATGTGAGGATGTATGATCTTAAAAAGACAGTTTACTTGAGGAAGGCTCACCTTTTTCTAATGTGTATAATTAGAGATGGGGTGTGCAGAGGAGGGGGAAGCAAAGGCCCCTTGTCCTTCCTCCCAAGTCACCAGTCCCCCAGCATGGGTCTTTCATACTTGTCCCTTCTGTGGCTCCTACCCCACCCCACCTCCCCACCCACACCCCCACATTGGCCTTTGACCCTCCACACTGATCTCTGACCCTCTGGTACCGTGCAGCCCGCCCTGAGGGAGGCAGTGGGCGGGGTCGGCGAGCGGAGAGGGGCAGCCCCTCCTGCTCCAACGAGGTCATCAGCCCGGAGATCCTCAAGATGCGAGCCGCCCTGTTCTGCATCTTCACCTACCTGGACACACGCACGCTGCTGCACGCGGCCGAGGTCTGCCGGGACTGGCGCTTCGTGGCTCGCCACCCCGCGGTCTGGACACGGGTGCTGCTCGAGAACGCCCGCGTCTGTTCCAAGGTGCCTGTCCCCGCCCACCGCCCCTGCTGTGAACCCACCTTTCTCCCAGCAGAATCTGGGCCCTCGAGGTCTGGCCCTTGCGCCCCTTCCAACACCCTAGCTTCAGCCTCGCTCCCCCAAATGCTCTCATGGGGTCTCCCTCCAGCCAGCCAAGCTCAGGCCCCTTCATCGGCAGGCAACCCCTCTTTCCCTGCAGTTCCTGGCCATGCTGGCTCAGTGGTGCACCCAGGCGCACTCGCTGACCCTGCAGAACTTGAAGCCCCGGCAGCGGGGCAAGAAGGAGAGCAAGGAAGAGTACGCGCGGAGCACCCGGTGAGGCGGTGGTGGGTGGGCCGGGGGGGGGGGGGGGTCTTACTGCGTGCACACCTGGAGTTCTGGGGGGGACGGTGCTTCCCCGGGGAGGGAGTGGCCACAAGCGGTGCCCTGACCTCTTGGCCATCCCCAGGGGCTGCCTCGAGGCGGGGCTGGAGTCCCTGTTGAAGGCGGCGGGGGGGAATCTGCTGATCCTGCGCATCTCCCACTGTCCCAACATTCTCACCGACCGCTCCCTCTGGCTGGCCAGCTGCTACTGCCGCGCCCTGCAGGCGGTCACCTACAGGTAGTCCACACCCTCTGGACCTCCGGCCGAGCGGGTCCCTGGGGTCTGCATACTTTTCCCCCAGGGCTCTCAGGCAAGGGGACCTAAGAGTCCTCTGGTCCAAGGGCAGGGAGCAGAAGCCACCAGGGTGGGCGGTCCCAGCTCTTTCTTTTCAACAGGAGCGCCACAGACCCCGTGGGCCATGAGGTCATTTGGGCCCTGGGCGCAGGCTGCAGAGAGATTGTCTCCCTCCAGGTGGCGCCACTTCACCCTTGGTGAGCCCCAGCAGGGGTTGGGAGGGGCCAGGGGTTGAGCCGGGGCTGGCTGAGGACTGAGCAGATCTGGGCCATTCCAAAAGCTGGCTGGGGAGACAGATTCACATTCATCAGTCTGTGTATTTAGCTGTTGGGAGCAGAGCTTCAAAATCAGGCTTGGGGTGATGTCCTGGCTCACTGGCAGTGTGACGGAGAGCAATCCAGTCATGCCTCAGTTTCTCTACTGCAAAGTGAAGGTGATATTCGAGATTTTTCAGCCTTAGTGGGACCGTAGCTGGCTCAGATGAGATGTGTCTATAAAGAGTATATATAAGTGTTCAGTCAACACTAGCTAGAAATAGCCACGTTTGTTTGGCACGTGAAAGGCCGTTCAGGGAGGTCGATGTAGCATACACAAAAGAGCTGGTTGTCGGAGAATCCAGATCATTCATTCACAACTTGGTGTTCCTCAAACCAGACTTCTTTGTCCCTGCACTCTGTCCTCCAAGCCCTCTCTCCGCACGACAGCTCCTCTCGGGGCATCCCATGTCCTTCCCTGCCACCTGGCGGAATCTGTCCCTGCTCCCCTGCCCCCATTCCTGTGGTGCCTCCGCTCTTTTTGACACCTGCTGTAGTTTGTTTTGCAATAATATCTGAGTCTCCGCGGTACTAGCAGTTCTCCATGTTGGGGCTGTGAATGTCCGTTCCCATATCCCTGGTACCAGGTGCGTGGCAGACACCAGGAACCCACTGCCTGGGCGAATGTTGAGGAACGAGGTGTTCAGGGAAATGGCCGGGTTGGTGTGAGTGATGGGCAGGGTGGAGCAATGAGTGTGGAGAGGAAGGTGGGGGCAAGGTTAGGAAGGTCCTGCGTAAGGGGGTCAGATTTTTGCATTTTACTTAGGAAGTGCTCGGGAAGCCTTTGCAGTATTTCTGATCTTAAAGACAGGATCACATCAGACTGGTTATGTTGTGTCCTCCCCCGCCCCCCTCGTTGAGGGCACGGACCACGTCTATACTGTCACCACTGTGTCCCCGGGGCCCAGCTCGGTTATTCTTGGCGCTAGTAGACACTTGAGGCCCATTTGTTGAATGACTGAGGGAGAGAACATAGAATGAGTGGCTCGCTGTCAGCACCGTGCCGGTTGAATTGGCACAGAGACTAGATGAATCCACATGAATATGGATGGTGGTGTGAACTGTGCTTTGAACTTATTCAGGAATCAGAATCTGTAGGTCTCGGCAGGTGGTAAGGAAGGGTCAGGGATGATCCCAGGTTTCTAACTTGAGCAGCTGGGTGGTTGGTGGGGCCCCAGCCTGAGCAAGGGACATGAAAGAGGAGCAGGTTCGGGGTGCCGTGCAACCAGAAGCTTCCTTGACAGCCCTCTCTCTGCCCCATTCTCCAGCCAGCAGCCCACGCGCTTCAGTAACCGCTGCCTGCAGATGATTGGTCGCTGTTGGCCGCACCTTCGGGCCCTGGGGGTTGGGGGTGCTGGCTGTGGGGTGCAGGGCCTGGCGTCACTTGGTGAGTCTTTCCTTGGGACTGGGGCGGAGGGTGGTGGGAAGCAGGCGTGGGTGCGACACCGGAATCCCAGAGGGGCTTGAGGCTGCGGCCTGGGTGGTGGCAGGAGCTCGGAGGCACCGGGCCGGAGGCGACCTGGGGAGTTTGTCAGCAGGACCTCCCCTCTTCCTTCTCTTCCTAGCAAGAAACTGCATGCGGCTGCAGGTCCTGGAGCTGGACCATGTGTCGGAGATCACCCAGGAGGTGGCAGCTGAGGTCTGCCGGGAAGGTCTGAAGGGACTGGAGATGTTGGTGCTCACGGCCACCCCCGTCACCCCCAAGGCCCTGCTGCATTTCAACAGTGAGCAATGGGAATGCGGCCGGCGGGGGGGGGTGTCCACTGTCCCCTCTTACCATGCCTTGTCAGCAAGTAGCATATGCAATTCCCTGTTCTCGTCAGCAAGCACCAGCATGGGTGGACGTGGGGGACAGACTGACCAGGGTGCTAATCCTAGCCTCGCCACCAGGGTCTTCTGAGGCCAGTGTGGCATTCGAGGCCTGCTAGCACTGGTCCAAATGGTTCAGTTCCACAGATCTTTATTGCCCTTTGCTCAACCCCCATGGGAGATACGAGATATGACCTGTTCCTCGTGAGCCTCTGGCCAAGGGCAGGGGCAGAACAGACGGGTTAGGAATACAGGTCCTGGAGCTGGACTGATGTAGGTCTCGATGTTGGCTCTACTGCTTATTAGCTGTGTGACTGGGCAAGTTACTCTACTTCTCTGGCTTCTGTATCCCCATCTTCTAAGCGGACCTTCTGGAATGGGTGGGAGGGTTAAATGAGATAATGTATATGAGCCCTGCCAGGACCATTCTCAGGGTGAAGACCCCTCTCTCCGTGCTACTGTAGACTCCAACATGCCTCCTCTGACCCCACCAACCCCTAGCCACCTGCCCCACTCCTGACCATTCTTCCACCTTCCCTGAGGACATGGGCGCCCAGCTGGGGCTGCTCACACTCCTTCAGGAAGCTGCCCTCCGAACCCCGCTCCACCCCCCCAACTGGAGCATCCTTCTGGGCACAGCCAGCAAGGAGCTGAGTCACCACCAGCACCTGGTGTCATCGCCCTCAGGACCTGCAGTAACCACAGAGTGGCTCCTCAGTTGCTCAGGCTACTGGGGCAGGCCCCCCCTTCCTGAGGCCCTGGTCACACCTAAGTCCTGAGCCCTGCAGATTCCTTGACAATCTCATTGTTTCCAGGACCCTCTTCTTCCCTCCCCTTCAGCCTCATGGCCTGGCCCTGGACTGACCACCAGACTAACTGCTCAGCCTCCAAAATCATGACCTCCAGAACCCTCTCAGCCTCCTGACTTTCCTCCTCCTCCACTGCCTTCATGGCAACATCTGGTCCCTTAAGCCCTCTGCTCCCAACTTGTTTGCTGCCTGTCTCCCCTATTCCATGTTCCAGAGAAGACCCAATAGCCTCACTCCAGCCACTCTGTCCTTGAATTCATTTCCAGATGGCCAGGCCATGGTACAACTGTCCCCTCTGCCAGGGAAGCTCCTAGAGCCTCTGCACAATTGGCTGTTGCCCACTCATCGTCCCAGAGTCCACTGCAGCCTCTGCTGTATGACCTTGCCCTCCTCCCCCGGCCCCAACCCCCATCTGGTTGACCCTCTGGGTGCCACAGGCCTGCTCTCCTCTACGTGGTGCCCAGTGCCTGGCACGTGGCCATCTCTCTGTAGGGTTCTGGTTTCATTAAGTAGTAATAGGAGAAGCAGCAGTCCCATTGCCCAGCCATCACCTTATTACCCACCTTTTCTCAGGCATTTGCCGGAACCTCAAGTCCATTGTGGTCCAGATTGGGATTGCTGATTATTTCAAAGAGCCCAGCAGTCCCGAGGCCCAGAAGCTGTTTGAGGATATGGTGACAAAACTCCAGGTGAGGAGTTGGCTCTTAGGCCACCCAAGACCCTAGGTGACATCCCTAGGCTGGAGTTGGTGACCTGGGTGTGTAATGGGAGGGCCCCACTTGCCTGACCCCAAGGGGAACTAACCCAGGGTTCGGTCTACAGGCCCTACGACGGAGGCCCGGCTTCTCTAAGATCCTGCACATCAAGGTGGACGGCGGCTGCTAACCCGGGCGGGGGGCGGCAGGGCCCCTGCCAGCCCCACACCAGGGCACTCTCTTTGGACCTCCAGAGGGACCCTGATTTGGACTAGACCTTCAGAGGCCTAGTGTTATCCCTGGTTTCCAGGGAAGGGTTGAGTTTCCTGTCCTCCTCCTGGGACCGTGGAGCAACAGGCCTGACCCTGGGCACTGCCTCTTCAGGGCAGGGGCTTGGACAGAAGCTGCCCTCCGACCCCCACTCCACACCCCCCACCCCACCCCCACTGGAGCATCCTTCTGGGCACCGCCAGCAAGGAGCTGAGTCACCACCAGCACCTGGTGTCATCGCCCTCAGGACCTGCAACCACGGAGTGGCTCCTCGGTTGCTCAGGCTACCGGGGCCGGCCCCCCCTTCCTGAGGCCCAGCCTCCCGGTCAGGGGCCTCTGCTAGGCCCCAGCCAGAGGGGGCTCCCCAAAGCAGCTCAGACTTGGCAAGGAGGGCTCTTTTCCTCCTGCCCTGTTCCAGCCCTCTGTGGGGCATCCCCTTCAGACATCCTGCCTAGGCTCTGGGTCCACGTTCCCCAGAGGTAACACAGATAAGCCTATGGGTCTGGGAATGTGGTCAGCCAAAAGTGGGGGGCGGGGGTGCAGCAAGGTAGTGGGAATGGGCTTGGAATGGCAAAACATTCATCCAGAACTTTTCCCCAGGATATTGAAACCACCACTCTCAAAGGGGGGAAATTGCCAAGTAGAGAAAACCTAGTTTTTATTGCTGTAGAAACAAGACCCTTCCTCTCAGCCACCACAACCCTCATGACACACCAGAGCTAAGTTCAGAGGTAAAAGGTGCATGTTTCTATACCTTCCACCGATCCTGAGCCTCTGGAGGGGTAAGGTCCTAGCTCTGGGAAACCTTAGCAGCAGTGAGCAGCAGTTCCTGTCCTCAAGAAATGTCTTTCTGGTGCTTGGGCAGGAATCTAATGGCCTCTGGGTCCCTAGGACTGTGGGTGGCAGGGAGTCACTGCCTTCTGTGCTGGGGCCTGGAGGAAGCCAGGAGGGAATTTGGTTTGCTTCCTTGTCTGGCTAGCTTGCTTGAAGAACGTGGTCTTGGTAGGGAACCACACCCATGAAGCCAAAGAAGAGGAAGAGCAGCCTCATCAGACTTGCCTCCCTCCTCAGTCTTCACGGGCCCCATGGGCTGTGGGCTCTGCTGGAGTGCTTCTGCCTAGGCACGGTGCTGGGGCCTGAGCCAGAGCCACTTGGCTTAGAAACCACAGAATGCAAATGGGGTTTTTCACTGACTCTTGCACAGTTCTGGTAAAACCAGGTTCTGGCACTAAGGCTCCAAAGACTCAGGTCTCTGCAGTTCCTCCTCTCAGAACTCCCATAGTGGTGTAGAGGCCTTGGGTCCCACTAACATTCACTTGGAAAATTCTTTCAAACATTAACCTTGATCCATCTTAGGGTTTCCTAATTTCCTATACAGGGGCCAGTTCTGCCCTAACCATTAGGCTGCTGGTCCTGGCTGGGGCTGGACTTCTCGTTTCTCAGCCCTTTCCAGGGACCTTTCTGCTACATCCTGGACATCAAGACCCAGCCCTGGGTTACCCTGTAATGAGTCCTTCAGACTGAGACCCCACAGGCTCAGTATCCAGCTCCCCTAACTCCACATGCAGCTCTGTCCCAGCTCCTTCTGGCCTCGCCCTTTGAAGACCCCAAATACCAAGGGTGTCCTGTTGGCAACTCCCTGTCCAGTCCTGCACAAAGCTTTGGCTGAGTGGCACCCCCCCCCCACAGAGCAGCTGGCCCCACTGGCTTCCACCTCCCTGGCCCTGTCCCCAGGAGTTGCAGGAAGAAGCACAACTTCTCTCTGTCCTCCAGGGGCCTGGAAGGGATATGGGGGTGCCCTGGGTACATCTGTCTTGCCTTGCCAACTATACCCTCTACAGCTCCTGCTCAAGACCCTAGGATCAGAGGTGCTGCCCTCCCCATCTCCTGGACAAAGCACAAAGGGATGCCCTGCTTGGCCTGAGCCTGCCTTACTGAGGGATTTTTGCCCCAGAAAGCTTCCATCCCTAAACACAAGACTTTGGGCAATTTCTCCCTGGGTGGGTACCCACTGGAATGTCTGGCATCAGTCCTGGAAAAGGAGGTCAGGGTGCACGGGCAGTGAGCTAGAGTGGGAGAAAGGCAGTGCTGAAAGGACTGATTCTAGGAGTAGGTTCATTCACCCAGTCATTCATTCATTCAGTCATTCATTGGTGCAACAGCCCTGAGCACCACCAGCACTGAGGGCAGAAGAGTGAACAGGCCACCCCCCCCCCCCACTGGTAGGAAGTTTGGCCAGAAGTCCCCACCCTGTACCTCCCAGCTGAGTGTGTGAAGGATGTGTAGGAGTACATATGGCATCGGCCCCAGCCCCTGCTGACGGGGACTCACAGACTCACGCAGGCTGGACTTCATGCATGCCTAGAAGTGGCAGGGTGTGGGCCCCTTGTCCCCCAACTCGAAGCTATTTTTTGACTCACAGGGGGATGAGCCCTGCTGCTGTACAGGGAGCTTGTTTGCAGGGATGCTCCATTTGTTCACTTCTCTGGCAACCACAGAGCATGGCTGAGGATGGGTAACGGGGATGGAGGGTCTGGCCATTCCTGAAGCACCTGATCCTTCATTCACTCAAAGGAGCTTCCACCTCTGTATCTCACACCTAGTAAGATGCGAAGGAGAGGAGTATCTGAGAGCAAATCGAAGCAGGCCCTGCTCTAGGGGTCCCAGGCACATGTAGAGGTCCCATGGGCACCAGCACTCGGGTGTCCCTACACCTCTCCCGGCAATATGGCCTGGACCCAGCATCTGGGAGGCTTGGCACACTCAGCTTGAGCACTTCATCAGGCTTTGGGCTGCTTCCCCATGGCACTAGCAGGGAACGAAGGAGACGCTGTATACATCTGACCCCTGGGAGAGAGGAAGGGTGCTGCCCAGAACTGTGGCTTTCCACTGGCCAAGAAACCACCTAGGGACCAAGGCAGCCCAGGACTTCCTGGTCCCGTGAGAGCGGTTTGAGCCAGCCCCTCAAGAAGCGCTTCAAAAACAAAAAGCCACTTCCCTCCCAAGGCCTGCTGCTCCAAGGTTTGGCTCCATCCTTTGCCGTTGGGTCCCGCCTATTGCCCTGGTCCTTTGGGCCACGGGTGGGAAGCGGCCCAGGCCCTAGTCCCTTTAAGGTGCTAGGCTGAAGACCTTCCCAGAGGGACTATTGGTGCCAAAGACCCAATTCCTTGGGGGCTTGGGATGAAGACAGCAGAGATGGCGAGTGGGGGCAGGTCCTCCCCTGCCCAGAGGAGTTAACTCAAACTGATCTGTCCAGCCTATCAGTCCCTCCTCCAGGGGCCTGGCACTTCTCTCTTTAACCCTGGTAGTTATGCTTTCTCACCCAGCCTTGTTCCAGGCCTGCATTTCTGTATATACTGCTGTGTATCGTGTGTATGTATTTATTCCCGGACAAGTGTATTCATCTGCAGCTTTTGCCTGAGGGTAAGGTTTAGGATTGGGTGAAGACCGGAATACCAGGGCAACCAGCTCCTATTCCTTCCCTAACCCCCCGGGACCCTGGCCAGTCCCAAGACTGCCCTGACAATCAGGCAGGCTTCCCCACCACAAGCCCAAGCCTTGTCTGCCGTTGCTGGCATAGTTCCAGTGGGGCTTGGCCTGGCCTCAACTCTGCCCTGGCGGGGTCTTGCATTCAAGTGCAGAGGCCCGAGGCAACCTTGAGGCTTGCCTCATGACTGGCACCAGGAGGCTTGGCTCTCGTGGGCACTGCTAGTAGGGACCTCCTCAACCGGCCCCTAGGCCTGCCTTCCCTGCACAGCCAGGCTGCAATGGGCCTGAGCCGTGAGGGTAGCTTCCCCCACCCCAAGCACAGCAGGCGGAGGGGTGGAGAGCGTTTTTTTTTTGGTTTTGTTTCTGAAGTGGTGCCTGTACCTCCAGCCCCCAGGGGGCCTTCCCTGGCCCCACTTCTCTCCCCCCCAACCAGGCGTCACCATCCCAGCACTTTGCTCCACCTCACCCATAGATGCCCTCTGCCGAATGTACCTGAGTGTATGTATTTAAAAGGACTCACATGGGCATCAGAGAATTTATGACTTTGTATCCAATAAAAGATGGTGAAACTGGATTATCTGCCAGGGAAGTAAATGGTAGATGGCCATATTTTTGTCTGTCTGTGTCACCAAGCCTTTCTGCAGTTCAAGTGCACTGAGGCAGGAAGTGGGTGGATGACCTCAACGGCATCAACAGTGAATAAAGCATTAGGAAGACCTGTCTCAGGGCTGTAGACATCGCTGTCCCTGCCAGAGCTCACTCTTTTGGTGTCTGCACAAAGACAAAAAAGCCTTAGGTTGTCATTTTTGACTCTCAACCAGGGAGGCCATCTTTAAGGACAACCCCAGGGCAAGTCCAGCAGGAGCACCAGGCACTGCCTGGCCCCTCAGTGGCTTGGCTACCTCCGTAGGAAGCTCTTTCTGGCCTCAACTCCCCCATTTTGCCAAATGAGGTTGCCCTGTTGTTTAGATTACTCAGGTCTGGAAAAAAGACCAGATGCTTGGGCTTAAATTGCATGTGGTTTTAGCATCAAAAAGATGAATATTCATCCCCACAACTCTGAGCCAACTGTTCTTATGTTCCCCACACAGGCAGGGCAGCTGAGGTTCAGAAAAGTTAGTTTACCCAGAGACTGTCAAGTTAGAAGGGATGCCAGACTCCACAGTCTGGACCTGCCCACCACCCCATCCTGCTTGAGTCCCTCTAACCAAGAGTGGGCCAAACTCAAGACATTTTCTTTTTAATCACCTCCCAGTGTCAAGCAACTAAAGCTTCCATGGCTGAAGGTCAGAAAGTCACACCTCCAGCTTCAACAATTACTAACGATAGCTAGCTACAGGCCGGCTCTCAGGACTAGTGTGAACGAGATGGCAGTCAGATCCTGCTGACTTCCACTTTATCTGTGCTGGCCACTCCAAACCTCCACTGGTCAGAAGAAAGCAAAAGGAACCCCCAAGACCATTAGTGGTTGAACCAAGACCAGGTGGGTGCTCCTTCAGCCACCTCCTCAATGGACTTCTAAGGAATCACCACAGAATTTCAAGAGGATGTGACCTCTTTAGAACATTCCTCCAAGAGCCCTCAACCATGAGATCCTGAAAAAGAAGAGACCAAAGACTGAGCCAAGAGTATGGAAGTGGAAGGAGCAAACAAGGTAATGTAACACATCTACTCAAACCCATAGAAACCCTGGAAGCAGTGCCTGGTGAGGCCAGGGCTAAATAAGATGACATCAGAAAAAGAAGGAACTCCACATCTCCTAGCCACTTCTGGGACAAAGAAAACCCCCAAACTGAAACTTCTGGATGGAGGCCCCTCAAGTGGAGCTCCCCACCTGCAGAGCAGACCCATACTCTGCCATAACAACCAGAGGCTGTTGATGACTGAGCCCAACAGAAAAGAAGAAAATTTTTCTATCTGTGGGTGAGTACATACAAAAGTAAAATCCTGAGCTGGAGTCAAGGCATTTCCAAGTAGAACTCCCGTGCCCAAGTAATTTGCAAAGTGAATTCTAAGTCTTACGTTTATTTAAATAACCTCCAATGAGAACAGAGTGGACCAATCACTACCCTTTCCTCGTAATACCAACGGACCAAGACAGGGAAAGTAAGTGTACCCTGCGGCCAGCCTGCCAGCCACTCGCATGAGGGGCAGATGCCTCTCAATGTGGGCGGCCCCGGCCCCGGCCCCGGCCCGCAGCTGGGGGAGCGTCCACGGTTGAGCGAGGGTTTCTGATGGTTTCATCTACTGACACGATAAGGCAGGCGGCCTCAGAGGCTGCGGTCAGGGCATTGATGCGCACCATGGCTGGCTCCCACACGAAGGCCCCGAAGTTGTCAGCAATGTCCTCGTTGTTGATGTCCACTCCGTACCACACGCCCCCCTGACAGAACAGGAAAAGAGGGGAGGTTAATAGGCAACTGCTCTCAAATTTCTTCTCGCGTATCCTCCAAAAGACTCCGGGCGTTAGGAAACCTCACTCTCCTGAACTTGCCTGCGTTTCCCCAAGGAAGATGGCGTCTGCCTGGTGTCACACCAGGAACCTGGGCGTGTGCGTCTTCCCACCCATGCCCCTCACACCCACCCCTTCAAACCCTAAACATGCTGCTCACAAAAGAGCTCTGGGCCCTCTTCCGGGCAATGTGCTGTGTTTTGGGGAGGCCCCGTCCTCAGGTCACCCTAAGGACTGTGTATTTCTCAAGAGGAACACTTTCTAATCCCTTACTAAGCTCACTGCTTCCGTCAGTCTCCATTTCAGATGAGGAAATGGAGGTGCTTCAAGCCCTCACACACAAGTCACAAACAAGATCACTCACTGAGTGCTTTTGTCACAGTGCCGAGCACTTAACAAATCCCTCTCAACAAATACTTGCTAAGCAGCAAATAACAAATTAAGCTCGCAGAGAGAGCCCAACCTAGAGGCGGTAGAGCTGTGGCTGGGCCGCTGGTTGGCAGGGCTCCGGCCCGCTTCACCCCCACCCTGGGGAAGCCATACATGGGGTCAGCGTGTGCTTCCAGGGAGGCGGCAGCAGGGTCCCCCTGGTTCCTCCTATGGCACTGCGAGGAGCGGGACCATACTCTCGGTACAGGCACTGAAGAAAGCCCTGGAAGCTCCAGTCCTGGCACCGCAGCTTTCTCTCTGCCCTCAGAGGCCCAGTTAGCTGGTACGGGGTTCATTTCCAGCCCTGTCACTGGGGCCCAACACGCAGAGCTTGAGTAGGCGCGGCACACACCGAACATTTATCCCCACGCACCCCATCCCTGGACCCCAAGGAGAGGGACTCACCTGCGCATGCCGAGCCCGCAGCTTGTTGAGGATGTTTGTGGCATCAAAGCCAGCGTTGTCACACAGCTGGCGTGGGATAATTTCCAAGGCCTTGGCATATGCCCCAATCAACAGCTGCTGTTTTCCTGGAATGGTCCTTGAGTAATCCCGCAGGTACTTGGAGAGCTCCATCTCAATGGCCCCGCCACCAGCCACCACTGAATCGTTCTGCAGAGACCAGACCCACCTCTCAGTGCTAAGAGGCCCCTGGTCCAAGCTCCAGCCACAGCCAAGCTGGACCAGCCAGTCAGCAGGCCCTCTAGCACAGAAACGGAGTGATTCCTCATTCCTCCCACATCCCAAAACCCAGGAAGCCTAGATGCAGCTCTCATCTAGCACATCCCAACTACAATCCAGTGAACCTTCTGGTTCCTCACCATCTTTGAGGTCACCTTGTAGTTTGAGGGCACTGGTACAGTCCCTGGGATGGCTGACAACAGCAGCTTCCCCGCTGGCTCACAAGTCATAGCCTTTAAGGTGGCCTGACCTATTTTGAGAGGCTATTTCCTTATGACTTGTGAGGCAACTTAGGGAAGACAGGTTATACAGGGAAGAAATCACCACACAAATCCAGGGTCTTATCAGCTGGGGAGGCAGGACACCCCCAGCCTAGTACCTTGATGGCCCTCCTGACAATCATGATGGCGTCATGCAGGGACCGCTCTGTCTCCTCCATAAACTGCTCAGCACCACCACGAAGGATGATCGTGCAAGTCTTGGCCTTGGGGCAGCCAGTGAAGAAATTGTACCTACACCCAGGATCAAATCATACATGTCAACTTCTTTCTGCTGCCAACCTGCTGCATCTGACCTCACCACATCCTCCCAGCTCAGTAGCTGCTCTTCTGTTCCTCCCTAGGGCTTTCTAATCCCACTCTCATAGACATGTTTTGGGGAAGGTTTGGGGCTGTAACCCTGGGGCATAAAATAATGTGGAGTCAGACTTTACACCCAACTTGACCTCCTTCCCTCTCGAAATACTTCGTATCTGAGTTATTTATACCCCAAAAGGTGAGACCTCAAAAAAGAGTAGCACATGCTGTCTACCACCCCCCAAAAGATGGCAGAAGGCCAGACTCAGGCAGGTCCCGTGAGCTCGGCCAAGAGGCAGCTCAGGCCTATGGCTTACCTCTCGCCTCCAATCTGGGTCTCTTCAAAAACCTGGCAGTGGCCCAGCACATCTGACGACAGAGCATTCACACTTGTTTGGATGGAGCCTCCGCAGGCCTGAATGAGCACAAGGCGGTGAGATCATCTGGCAGTTAAGGCTCACGTGAAGCCTGAAGAGAGCTTTGTGCCATCTAGCCTCAAAAGCCAATTCTCATGCTAAATCCTGCCACAGTGCCCCAGAGCCCCCTGCCCTGGATAACCCACTCTCACCCTTACCCCCTGGAAGAGGGGAAAATAAAACAGAACAAAGACAAATGACAGGCAAGCAGGCCTAGTTAAAAGGAGATGAGGACCCTTTACTTCACCCAAAACCCACTCCCCCAAACTAGCGTGCCTTGGGCTGAACAACTAGTTAGGATCGGTGCTTTGGACCTAACACGTCTTTGGTGAGATGCTCAAAAAGGAAAGGAGGAAACCTGGCTGGAAACACCAATACTTGAGTTTATATGGCTGATCATGGCATTACTACTAGGTACCCTCACAAATTAGATTTCCTGACTCGTTTCAGTTACACTGAGCACGTGACACACGGGGACTGGAGTGCTTCAAGGCCAAAAAAAGCAAAGACAGGCCTAGAGTCACATGCCAACCTGAGAGTGCACTCCAGTATACCGGGAGTAAATGAAAACCCCTCTGGGCCCACAAAGGGCAAGGAGCAGCACACGAATGTTTGGTTACCATCATCGTCCTCTTCAGATCCTCCTCCGGCACTCGACCAGCACAGAACATGTCCCTGTCGGCAAAGTACTGGGTGGCCACGTCCCCGATTGGGAGTTTGGACAACACGACTTTGGCTCCAGAATGATGGATCCTCTCTAACTTGTCATAGAGAATGTTCCATTCAGCATCAACAATTGCCTGATAATCCTGAAGAGACCCAGGAAAGGATGAGGATGCTTTTGGAGAGAGATTAGCATAGATGGTAGGCTAAACTATACCTCCCCGCAGAAGTCAAATATGCTGATTTATCTGGGAATTAACAAGGGTAACCAGAATCGCCTCTCCTCAGTCCAACTAAACAAGGACCCCATACGGTAACTTAGGAACCACCTAAAACTTTCAAACACCAAAACAGAAAATAACCCCAGGACCGGGCGTTCCTCCAGAGCCGGCATGCCAAGGTTTAAGAAATAGTTTAGCTTCACAGAGTTCTAGATTCCTCTGAGAAGCTGTTCCCATGGAATTCCCAACGACAAGACCCCTTCCCCCAGAGGCCATTCCGTGTTGGGGGCACATTACCTAATAGCACCTGCTTATAGCTGGGTGACATGGCTACTTCCAGAGACAGCCTTGGTATTATCAGTGATGGGAACACACCTGTCCCTATAGCGTGGGACCCAGTGTAGAAGGAGAGCCTTTATCTGCTCAAATAAGAGGACTCAAAATCCTGGGCTCGGTGTACAGGTGGAAGGCCACCGCCAGCCCCTTCCCTGGGGCCAGAGAACAATATTTCAGCAGGCCTTCCCTATCCAAATCTCTTCAGGTTCAGGTCACTCTGAGAGTAGAGTGGGAAAAGAAGTGGGCCTGGTACTTGGACAGCAGCATATTCAGGGGGCCAGGAGGAGAATGGAGTTCACAGGGAGCCTGAGAAACAGAGCTGGGCCCAAGATGGCCACAAAGACCCAAGGCTTTAGCCCAGAAAGCTGACCGTTCCCCAGCCACTGCCAACTGATGGGGCCTACCTCAACCGTGTGGACTCTGATTTCAGCATTATCTTTCTCAGCTTTCAGCTCAAGCTCAACATTTAAAAGGGCAATCATTGGATTATTGTACTTTTTGGGCTGCATTTCAAACCCAGCATAAGAGAAAGTCTTCTTGAATGCGACGCCAGCTACCAGCTGGGACTCCTGTTTAAAAAAAACAAACAAACAGTCAACAGTTCGGTACTGGCATGAAAGGAAATCAAGCCAGTGGTGTACTAGGCTAACGTGTGTCCATTCCCCTGAACCTGAAAGAGTTAACCATGTGTCTTTACTTTGCTGTTACAACAAAGCCTTTTCATTTACATAAAAGCTGGGAAAAATTCAAAACGTATTTTGGTTGTCCCTCCAGTAGAAAGAAATCAATCCTTTGCAGAGACTAAGCATGGTAAAGGGCTGTATGGGCCATCCTCTGAGCCTGACCTCCAAAGCAGGAGCCAAGCGAGAATGCTGAATGCAAGCCTCCAGTGCCAGGAATGGGACTGGGCGTTTATGAATAAGGCACAGGCTGCCCGATGCCTCCCCCTTCAATCCCAACTCAACCCCCCACCCAGTCTTCTACTGGACGCCCTCCCCACAGCCCTCTGTATCTGCCCTGCATACGCGCGCACACACACTGGGACCTGTGTGCAGGAGCCTAGGTGCTTCCACTTCCCAGGATGCAAAGGGTCAGAAACTCCCTGTACAGTTCCCTAGCTACAACTGTGGCGTCCTACATTTCAGTCCCTCAGAACATGAGCTTCCTGTGGGTTGGATTTAATAGTAGGGAATAGCAAGAAAGCATGCTGCACTTGGGACTGACTTCAGCACTATCAAAAGACTTGGGTTCAGAACCCAGATCTCTTTCTTACTAAACGACCAAGTCATTTCCCACTAGATAAAAAAGAGTATATTCAGCTCAGTGACCTCTCTGTTCTCTGCCAGCGCTAATCTCTAATACTGCAGTAACCAGTGAACATGTTTGTGCATCACTTAAATCCACAGCATCCTAACGGGGGTGATGCCTCAGCTTAATCAAGATGGATAAGCAGAAGGGCGCCTGGGTGGCTGAGTTGGTTAAGCGACTGCCTTCAGCTCAGGTCATGATCCTGTAGTCCTGGGATCAAGTCCGGCATCGGGCTCCCTGCTCAGCAAGGAGTCTGCTTCTCCCTCTGACCCTCTCCCCTCTCATGCTCTCTATCTCATTCTCTCTCTCAAATAAATAAATAAAATCTTTAAAAAAAAAAAAAGATGGATAAGCAGAAATCAAACAGAAAAAGGGAAAGATGTTCCACAGAGGCAGTGTGGTGATGTCAGAGAATGCAAAGCCATTGGCAGCTGCAGGAATATAAAGCAGAGGGCAGGGGTCAGTGCAGGAGAATCTTACAGGCTCTGCTAAAGCCTGCCTCTCATCCTGTATACAATGTGGAACCCCAACAGGCTTTCCACAGGGTAGTAAATTGTGGAACTTCACCTTAATAACAGAAAATAGGGCTGACTGAGGGGATCCAAGACTGGAAGAAGGGTGGCCACTGCCAGGACAATGGTCTTGAGAGTAAGTGAAAGAGAGTTCGCAGAAGTAAATAGTAAACTGGCAGGCAAGATGAGACAATGGTGACTGACAGGTTGTGAGGAGTTGTAAAGATTTTCGGAGAAAGTTTTTTCATTTTTATTTTTTGAGGAGTTGTAAAGATGACCCTGGATTTCTGGTGTGTGAGTGACTGAGTCAATGGTGGAGACACCAACTATGTCAAGGAACACAGAAAGTGCTACAGGTCTGGGGCACTGAGATGAGGCATTCAGCACCAGTTGGATACAAGAGCATGAGGCTCAAAGGGGAGGTAAGGACTGAAGATACAGATCAGGAAGTTCTCAGTTAATCCTGAGAATAAGTAAATAATTACTACCACCATTTATTGAATTCTGTGTGTCAGGTTTTATATGCACTTAAGAAATATGGGACAGCCTAAGGAAAAAGTAGGCTGGAGCCCTTGGCTTTCTCACCAGATAAAATTATTATTTTGATCCTTAGTTGAGTGAATGCCAATCTAATCTCAAAAGTCTAGGGGAATAGGAAGGCCCATGAGAAGATGGGCGACTGCTACCAAAGCAGTGGGTAGAGACAAAGTCAGTAAACCATGGTGGGCTGAGAAAGGAGCAGTACAGGAGCCAAAGACAAGGGAGTTGCTCAGATGACCTTCAGATTTCTCACAGCTTTATTACAGAAGAGAGAGAACCTCAGTCTACTGACATGTGCCAAGACAGGAGGAAGGAGAACAGAGTGGGGATGTAATCTGGAAGGGTAAAAGTCAAAGAAAAAAACTGAAGGGCCAGGCCAGCATATAATATTTCAGGCCGGTCTTGCCCTGTCTATATCACAGGTCACGAAGGTGGAGTAAAGAAGTAGGGCAGGCCAGAGTGGAGAAGGGCCAAAAGGGCACGGAGATAACAACATCAAAAAAGGCTTCCAGACAGATACCACTGTGTTACAAAAGAACAAGTTACAGTTATGCTGGGCAATGCAGTAGCCATGAGCCATTTAAATAAATAAAAGCTACTTCCATTTAAATAAATAAAAGTTAAATTAAAAACTTAGTTCCTCAGTTGTACTAATTGCATTTCAAGGGCTTGGTAGCTACATATGGCTAATGGCTACCATAAAATGGACAGCACAGACATCTAACAGTCCCACCATCGCAGACAGTTCTATCATGCAGCACTGAATTAAAAGCCCCACATGCTAATATGGATCAAATTCTAAAATATGTTGTTCAATGGACAAAAGTGAGTTACAACACTGTGTATTATAAATGAATGCTTGTGTTTAGAAAAGCACTATTTACATATATACTTAGAAATTCATAGAATAACTCGGGAAGCACCTGCACGCTATGTGTGTACACACACGCGCGTGCGCGCACACACGCACTTAATAGTGGTTGTATCTGGGGCAGGAACCATACAGGGGACATTTATTTTTATCTTTAGGCCCCTTTATACATTTAGAACTATGTATCACCTATTCAAAATAAATGAATAAAAAGGAGAGCTTGGCGCGTCCCTTGGAAAAGAGTGGACTGAGAAGTACTTCTCAGATTGATTAACTGAGAGGGTCATAAGTAATTTATCAGGTGGAGCTAGCGCTACCCCCTTCCACATCACACTGAGATCCTAAAAATCAACGAGTTCAATCTGCTCTTGTGCCAAGTAAACAGAGGTCCAGAGAAATTACAAAATGTATGTAGTGACAGGCTGTAGCGAAAGCATGGGGACTACAACTCAAGTCTGACTTCCAGCCCAACATGCATTCTCTCAACACCTGGAACGTGTGTTTACCTCCTATACCAACCTGTCTGGAGAATCCATGTGAAAGCAGGAGCCTCCCTAGGGAGGCGGCAGCAGGCTTACCTCTAGGGCACCACCTTGCACCTTCTTGATTCCAATCATTTTAAGCTGCAACAAATCGTCGAGCATTATCACCGCATCCACCACCATCTTAGCGAAGAAGGCTTTCTGCTGAGAAATCAGCTTGGAGCTCAGAGCGGTCATGGCACACTTCTCCAGCAGCTTCCTCTGCTCCCTGGGACATAAGGACGGGTGGGACCTGCGTCAGGCCCGGAAAGCCCCTCTTGTCTGAGTCTACTGCAATGTGGAGCAGGTGTCTGTTCTGGTCTCTAAACTCAGCCCACACCAACTTCATCTTCCACATCTTTAGGACAGATTCTCTCTGACAGATGGTGACTGCAGTCAGAGACCTCATGTGTGACAACTTTAAAACTACAGTGTACAGCCCCTTTTGTGCTATGTGAGCTGGGGCACAACCAAGGGTCTGGCAAGAGCCAAACAGCCCCAGGCCCATACAGGGTGGCAACACACTTCTACGTCCAATTTGGCCACAGAAAGTCAAGGTTGACAAAGCCCACCGAAAACTTACACTTTATCTTCCTTCTTCACGGTCACAGCGATCTCTTTGATCTTGTTAACTGCCTGCCAACAATAGAAGCCGAGTAAGTCTCTGGTGTCAGAGGCAAACTGGAGAGGTGGTCCCAGTCTCTCATGCCACTCTCTATTGTTTACTCCCAAATCTTAAACATTCCCATTCTGCAGCTGAAACAACACTTCTAAGTCTTGTAGCTGCCCGGAAACACACATCTTTACAGTTTAGAAAACTCCCAGTGACAAACAGGTATAGGCAGAGGTATGGTATAGTATAGTTCTGAAGAATCCTCAGGGTATTTCCAGGATTTAATTCTGAATATGCAGGGAACACACTAAATTAAATGAGTGGAAACAACCTAGGACGCTAGATTGGGCCAAACCTTCTGGCTTATGGAAAACACCCATGACAACTTCTAGCGCTTTATATATTAATTAGATGTGTTATGCAACATATTTGTATGTTAAACTTAGTATCTTTTCAAAAGCACTTCTCATATATGATCTCATTTTAAAGTTACCAACCTGAAATAGATAGTAAATAACTTTTTGGGGGGGGGGGGGCAGAGAATCTCAAGCAGACCCCCCCACTGAGCGTGGAGCCTGACCCAGTGCTTGATCCCACAAACCCGAGATCATGACTTGAGCTGAAATCATGAGTCTGACACTTAACTGAGGCACCCACATGCCCCCGAAACAGAGACAGTAAAGGGAGAAAGTGAAGCCTAGAGGGATTGACTTGCCCAAGATCACAGAATGAAGGTCAAAGATCAATAAAAGCAGGGTCTCAAGATGTGTGCCATGAGGAACTTGATAAAAAAATCAACACCAGCTCTCACTTACTGAGCCCATCAGGAAACCTGAGGCTTAAAGAGATAGCTACTGAATGGTAGAACTGAGATTCGTAGGGAGAAGTCAGAAAACGTCCAAGAAACCGTATTACCAGTCTCCCTATACCCCGCTAAAGGTATCCTAAGAGAAACATGAAGGTACCCAGGCACAAGGCCAAGGTAGCCAATATTCCCATACCAACTGGGTGGCAGTGCGGAAAGCTCGGATGATGATCTGTGGGTGCAAACCTTCCTCCACGTAGGGTTTCACTTGCTTCAGAAACTCTGCAGCCAGCAGGGTCACTGAGGTGGTACCATCACCGACCTGGAAGAGGATGACAGGAAATTCACATTTTCTCATGTTTAGAGATAAAGCCTGAAACGCCATTTTTAGGCAACCTACGGGACTGTTTAAACGGGTGTGAAATGTGTTTTTTGGAAGCAGAGGTGATGGCAACAAGTACAAGGAAGGTGATGGTAGTTAGGTATCCATCCCATCAAATGGCTTTGGGCTACGGTATTAATTCCCCAGCCAGGCCCATTCTTCAAAGAGGGCTGATTTGGACACTCAAAGTTCCTCAGGATATAAATCACATAAGCAGATTAACCAAGAACTTATTTATTGCACATAGGCGTGATGAATAAGATAGTCTCAGTCACACTTATAATAAAATGCTTACACGTCTTAAGTAACCATGGTAGTAAGAGACATGAGACAAATATTCTTTAAGGAGTACAAAGTACTATAAGAGTTTACAAAAAGATAATTTCCAGCCAAATCCCACTAAAACAAACCTTCCAGGACCAGCCAAAGTCCTTTACATTTTAAACAGTTTGGAATAGGCAGATCACTAGTATGCTAACCTTTCTAACATAGTCATTTTCTACAATGGGATCTAAACCCTATTTTTAATGAGGGAGAAAAAGAATAAGAGCTAAAACCAGCTCACCTCTGATTTGGCAGAAATTTACTTTCAACTCACTTATGTCCATTGTGTAATGTGAGGGATTTTCAAGGGGGGAAAAGTGTTACTGTGGTAAAAGGTTTAAGCTGCCAAATTCCTGGCCAGAAAGGTATTAGTCCCTTGTTGAAGACAGTAACAGGTCAAATCCAGACTACTCTCACTTTAATTTTATACAAGCAATACTGTTCCATACATTACTGGGTCCTAATAAACCTTTTTATATAACTTCAGAACATCTTTGTAATACTCTAAAATGCAAGCCTGTTTCCTCTCAACATTTATTATCAAGATTCTAGTGTTAGGAGATTTTATTTATTTGACAGAGAGAAATATAGTGAGAGAAAGTGCACAAGTGGACGAGTGACAGGCAGAATCAGGCAGAGGGAGAGGGAGAAGCAGGCTTCCCACTGAGTAAGGAGCCTGATGCAGGGATCAACCCTAGGACCCTGGGATCATGACCCGCCGAAGGCAGATGCTTAATGGACTGAGCCACCCAGGCACCCCTAATGTTAGAAATGTTTTAAGACAGACTGATTAATGCCATCCTATTGTACACTTGAAAATGGCTGAGGTGATAAATTTTTATGTTATCTATATTTTACCAGCATGGAAAAAACAACAACAGGTAAACTGGAAACGTTACAGTTTCCAGGCCCATCTCATAAGGTGACTAACACATGAGAGATTAAATTATTTACTGTGTCAGTGATATGAATGACAGTACATGAGCCTGGTCCTAAGATCTCAGCTACATGCAGTGAAATAGTATAAATTTTAAGACTGTCAATTCCATCTAAATATTTTACAAGTATGTATTACTTGTGAAATCATAATTTCAGAGTTAAAATAAAAAAAATTTAAGACAGAAAAGCAAAGGAGCAAGCAAGCATGTATTTCAACCTTTATTTAAACACATATGCTTGATTTTCCCACCTCAGCATCTTGGGATTTGGCAATGTCCACTAAAGTCTTTGCTGCAGGATGGACAACATCAAGGAGTTTCAGAATTGTGGCCCCATCATTAGAAATTGTTGCTTTGCCTTAAAAGGAAAAACAAAAAGTAAAAATTTAAAGACCCCTTTCCCAGCTGGACTTGGGAGCCCACGCATACTTTATGGGGGTGGGAGAGAGATCATGGCACATGCGAACTGATCTTTTTATAGACTTAGCTCTGTGCACAAAGGGCCACCTAAAATCACAAGCTTCCAAAGATCACGAGCTCCTGATTTTCTCTGAACTGCATTTAGCACACCTCAAACTGAACGTAGGAACTATTAATTAAATGAGAATGAGAAACCGTTTAGATATTCTTGACACAGTTGATACCCTAACATCTCACATGTCAGCTAATACACTGCAACATGAGGGGGAATTCTGTCTTGGGGACATGATACAATGGGAACGACCACAGGCAACTCATATGGTTCTATTTCATGTTTCCAGGCTGCCTCTAAGAAGCAACAG
The DNA here is from genome assembly GCF_037043125.1 of Eumetopias jubatus. NCBI lineage: Eukaryota > Metazoa > Chordata > Mammalia > Carnivora > Otariidae > Eumetopias > Eumetopias jubatus. Next base: position 50,265,958 of record NW_028274815.1, read on the forward strand.
ACTCCTGAGCCCAACTTCTCCCATATATTCCCATAGGGTTCAGCATTCAGGACAAAGTATGAAATGGAACTGTTTCACAGCGAACAATCCCTCAGAGATCTTAAAAGCAGTGGCATTTGTGATGCCAACCTCTGCTAGCCCCAAACATTCCCCAGGAGTCTCCTCTCCTGCACCGTGGCCTGAGGAACCCTGCAGACTTACCTCGGCCATCTACAATCAGCTTGTCCATGCCACGAGGGCCCAGGGTGGTTCTTACAGCCTCCGCAATCACCTGGCAGGCACTGATGTTACTTACAAGCTGGGGGATGCCTTGGGAACTGTCAGTCCCCTCTTTCAACAGGATAACTGGTGTGGGCTGGAGAAGAAAGAGCAATGGACCGCTTTTAATAATCATCTATTACAATGAATTTCAAGGAGGGAGGAGAAAGGATACTTTCCCATAACAGAAATATATGTAAGTCTTTTAAAGACTGGAAAGAGAGAGTGAGCGCCAAGTGCGCACATGCACCTGAGGAGGGGTACAGAGGGAGAGAAGCAGACCCCCTGCTGAGCACGGAGCCTGATGCAGGGCTTGATCTCACAACCCTCTGGAGGCTTTTTAAAACCATATTCCCACTATCTACCACACTGATTCCTTAACCAGCCCCTATATCCAGAGATACTGCCAAGACCACAGCATACCCTGCAGGTGTGCTAGAAAATGGTATGAGGAGCATGATTTAGTCTAAAAGAACAAATCAAATACTGTGTTCTCCAGTGCTCAGCGGAATAAGCATACCCTTTTCAACTTCTGACACTATTCCCTGTGTTGAAGAATTAGGTCACAGCACAGGAGGAAGAAGCTCAGTGTTCACCCTCCAGCAAAACCACCACTTATCTGCATTACAACTCAATCCTAGAGAAGTTGATGGAGCACTGATGCAAAACACGAGGCACCAACAGCTTCAGGTGGTGTCCTGGAGATGCCCAGGCAAGCAGCCTTACTAACTATGCTTAGCTGGAGTGTATGGAAGGAGCCAGGCCAAGAAACAGCCTTTTCACAAAATGACAACAAATCTGATTCATACAACAGTGTTTCCATCTCTCATGCTAGTTCCAGAGCGCTTCCCTGTGACCAGTCTCCAATCAAATGTCCCACAGAAATTTTTCTCTATTTTGCATGCTAGCCTCCAGAACAGTCACTATTCCTACAGAGGCTTAATTTGCAGACCTGCCTTAGAACCTCTGGGAAAACAGGGATCCTTGCCTATTTTAAAAGCCTGCTTAGAGACCTTTGCTTCAGTGACCATTATTAGCAGACAGTAATTCTTCATGTTAGCAAACCAGAGTTTCCATCAAAACCTGTGCCTTCAGAGATGAGCTCATAAACCAGAATCAGTCTTCCCTGTGTTTGTGAGTTTATTTTGTATGTGTGAAACTGAATATGGTAAGGGTGCTGTTTCAAAACTTGTTATGCTATGTGTGCACTATTAGGCTATGACTTCAAATTTATTTCTTACCCCGGATTGCAATATGAAGTTTGAAAGCCACTGCCCCAGTCCACCCCTACAGGTACTACAGGTGTCTGAGCAGGAAAGACAAAGGAAACAAAAGCACAGGGAGATCTCGATCCAACAATAAGGAGTCAAGGATTCACACACCAGAAAGTCTAGCGACCCATGAGGCTGACTCCGTATTTGCTGGGCAATTCCTGATAAAGGCAACGCCTTTGGCCAGTGAGGCTGGACGGTAGTGGGCAGGAGGAAGATTGGAATAGAGCTGAAGAGGCAGGCAAGAACCAGATCGCATACTCAATTGTAGACCATGGTAAGGAGTTTGGATTTTATTCCTACAAAAGGAAGCCCTGGAAAAACTTTTAGCAGAGGAATGGCATGTTCTGATTCACACTTTATCTAGGTAAAATATAAAGAGAGAGAAAGCAGGAGGCAGGATATAATATGTAAATGCATAAAAGGGGGCTGGAAAGATGCGCAACAAACTCTAATGAATAAGAGAGTGGGAGTAAAGGGGGTTTTGATGCTTTGTACTGTGTATTTTCTATATTGTTTCAATGTTTTCCCAATAAACATATACGTTACTTTTTTTTTTTTTTTTTTTTTTTAAGAATACCTGTCAGGGCGCCTGGGTGGCTCAGTTGGTTGGGCAACTGCCTTCGGCTCAGGTCAGAGTCCCGGGATCGAGTCCCGCATCGGGCTCCCTGCTCGGCAGGGAGTCTGCTTCTCCCTCCGACCCTCTTCCCTCTCATGCTCTCTCTCTCTCATTCTCTCTCTCTCAAATAAATAAATAAAATCTTTTAAAAAAAAAAGAATACCTGTCAGGTAACCCCCTAAATCCGGGGTTAGGCATGGGCCAGAGGGAAAATTCCTTCCCTTTCACAGAAGTGTCCCAGGTCTGGCAGCAAGAAATGGCTTCTTTACACTCCCAGCATTCTTTCAGGCCTCCTACACCTTCTGTAAGGAAAAAGGTGTCCCGCCAAAGGCCCCACACTCTCCCAGTCCTGCTAAATTATTCCTCATGGCAGCCCCCAAGCTTCTTCGGTTCATCCTTGCCATGGATAGTCTTACACTTCAAACCAAAAACTAACTTTGGGATCTCAAGCTCTTCCTGTTGCCTTCAACAAATTTTGACCTCTCAAACCTCCTACCTCTCCAACCTCTCCTACCACCAGGGTAGGATAACTTAACAATGCTTGTGAAGGCTTGTTCTTACCTCCACCTCCACAAACTGTATGCTTATTTCCAAGAGCTACCCTGGCACTTTCCTTTTTTTTTTTTCTTTAAAGATTTTATTTATTTGAGAGAGATAGCATGCGCATGAGCAGAGGGAGGGGCAGAGAGAGAAGCAGACTCTCCGCTGAGTGGGGATCCCCACGGTGGGGGGAGGGCACCCATCCCAGGACCCTGGGATCATGACCTGAGCCAAAGGCAGAGGCTTAACTGACTGAGCCACCCAGGCGCCCCATTTTTTTTTCTAAGATTTTATTTATTTACATGAGAGAGAGAGAGAGAGAGAGAGAGAATGCACGCGCGTGTACACAGGGGCCGGGGGAGCAGACAGAGAGCTCTCTTAGGACCCTGAGATCATGACCTGAGCTGAAACCAAGAGTCAGATGCCCAAATGGCTGAGCCACTCAAGTGCCCCTACCATGGCTCAGATGGTAGAGCATGTGTCTCTTGATCTCAAGGTCATGAGTTTGAGTCTTATGTTGGCTGCAGAGTTTACTTAATGAAATGTGTGTGTGTGTGTGTGTATGAAGATATTTTAAAAAAGTAAAAAACAAAACAAAACACTTTCTTACCAGAAGAGCAATTCATCAAAGCCCCAATTCTTCCAAGATGTTTTTCAACAGCAGCTACTAGGGGCACCCTGAACAGAGGATTCCATAATTCCCTCTGCTTCCTCTTGTGTACAACTTTTATACCACCAGCCATCTTGAAGTATGAGCTTCCCAAAGGTAAGGATTATAGTTGTCTCAATTTGTGGAGTGCCTAGCTTTGGCCACATATGAAGCAATATGCAATATGCTTTTGATACTGAAAATTCAACTTTATATATACTTGTAAGTGTCTGATACAAGCCATGATATAGCACTGGCTTCCAATTTTTGGAAAAGTACTCGCAGTATGGTCACACTAAATCCACAGAGAATTCTTCAGTACAAAGTAGGGCTCAGAAGCAGCTGATCATAGTCCCCACGTTCCCTATGCTTTGCAGGCCTTATAGAGATGGCAGGCTGAATAGAGGAGGGATCCTAAAGGAAGGGAAAGGTGGCAGAGCTGGACTGAGCCAAGCCCGGTCAAGCAGGATGGGTCCTCTTCTATTAGCTCCCAAAGGGCATGCATTGCCATGGAAAGTCCAGCTTCTTTTCTAAGTTACTTTTCAATCTCACTCATTTTTACTCAAGTAAAGAAACAATAGTGGAACCAGTAATCTGCCAAGGGTTTCATGGAAGGCTCTGGAATTTCAGCTTAATGATCTTCATCTTCATCCTCCCTAAAAACTTACACAGCAAGGAAACAGAGCAGGGGTCAGTTAAGGAAAAACCCAAGTGTGGTGGAGCCCCTCGGTGAAGGGTTTTATCACCAGACAGAAGAACCTTGGTTGTGATCCTCAGTTCTTTGAATACCCACCAAAACTCTTAGGTAGCCTTGTCAGCATGACAGATTACAGGGAGGAAAGGAAGCAAACAACCACCACCTAGCAGAACAGCTAACATTTGCTGAGTGCTTACTACATGCTGGACGCTTTATATGTATTAGCGCAAAGAATCCCCTTAATACAGAGGGCGGGACATTTAATAACGTGCTCAAAGTCACACACCTAGTAGGTGGCCCAGCTTATTTACAAACCTAGGCATCCAGTGTGCTCCAGAGCCCTTACCCTCAAGGGCTCTGCTGCCTCTAAACAGAAGATGAAGGCGACTTCAAGAATAGGTAATGCCGAAGAGGGACTGAATAAAGGGCAGTACTAGAGGTGTGAAGGGGAGAAAGAGTACAGATAAATTCTAGGTTCCTTCTATCGTGGGTACCATTGGATTCACGGGGCATCTGGTAACAGAATGAACACCTCATAGGTGTCAGTTTGACATCTACTGGGACAGGAAGCAGCAGCAGAAGACCAGAAAAGAACAGAGGACTTCCTCCGATTGACAGACCGAAATGAATGAGTGAACTGCCAAGTGCACCACCGGGAGCAGTATCTTAGTCAGGGTCTTGCCTCAGACACCCCCTTAAAAGCTGGCCCTGTTCAACAGCAACTCAAGAGACAGCAACAGGCTTGGGATCTATGGAAGGCATCTACAGCTCTGAGGTGGCAGAAAGGGATAATGCAGAAGGGCTACAGGGGGCCTCCGGGATTCATCAACACCCCTAATTCAAGAGAAGGAGACCCAGAGTTAGATGGCCAACTAGAAAAGCCTGGTCTGCTGCCAAATCCGGAAGGGCAGACAAGGTCGGAGTCAGAGCCCGGGTCTTCCCACCTCTGAAGTAGTGTCCCCATGTGCCCTGTCCACTCTCCCGGCTGAGGAGCTGCACCCCCAACAACCAGCTGGCATTACATGACATTCAGTAGGCATTCCTTAAGGAATGAACGACTGAGTGTTAAAGTACAAGCCAAGTCTGTTTCCAGTACGCAACAGCAGGCGGGCTGGGGGACCCGCGAGCAACCATGGCTGAGCCCCATGCTGCCTCAGCCCGTTCTACGAAACACACGTTTTTACATCCCACGCTTCCCAACGCACCCGCTGACCAGTATGCATGCACGCTCAAGTCGCACTCGTTTAACACAGGTTATGATTGTGGGGGGCTCCAAATATCCGGTCCCCTAAGCAGGCTCGCGGACCCGAAGCAGCCTGGGACTTGTAGTCCCCAGCCGGCCAGACCAAAGCCTTCTCTCCGGCCCCACGAAGCCCTCGCCCAGGGCCCCAGTTCCGTGCTGGGGCCGAGCCAGGCCGCTGCGGGCCGGGGTCGTCCGTAGACAGGAGGTCCAGGCAAAGACAGAGTCAATAAGCAGCGGAGGGCCCTATGGGACCGACCCCGGCCGGGCGGCGCCAGCGACGGACCGGATAGCAGCGGATGGCGACAGATAGGCGAAACGCCACTCACCATCATCTTGAAAGCTTATTCAGCGGCCGGCCACTCCTCCTGCCTTCTCCGCGTCCGGGCGGCCCAGCAGCCCCACAATCCCCCGCGCCACAGAAGTCCCCAGAAGCTTCGCCAAGCCGTTGGCTCGAGAGAGGAAGGGGAGGAGCCACTTCCGCCACTCTATGGCTTGCTACCACAAAGTCGACACGGCTAGAAGGACCAGAGGCTGGGCGTCGTAGGGCGCTCTAGCGATAAGTGTTGGTTACCTAAGGGTTGCCGGATTTTGGTTGTGCTTTCCTCTTTGAATATGTAGAATCCTTGTTGAGCCCGCGTTACCCACTAACCCTCATTCCATCCCCCCTCACCCCGAACGCCAGACCGAGGAATACAATAAACAAGCATTTATTAAACGCTGACGATGGGATAGGCTTACGTTAAATAAGCACCTGGTGAGAGATCTCATAAGCCCTTCCAATTCTATCGAGTTGGTACTGTTATCATCCCCATTTTATAGATGAAGCAACTGAGGCTGAGAGGTTACGAAGGTGTCCAAGGTCACAGTTGTACGCTAAGTAGTAGAGAAGCCGGCGTGGACACCCGACACCTGGCCCCAATGCCCGTTTTCTGGCTTTGCGCTGGCCACAGCCTCCTCGAGGGAGGGGATCACTAAGCCGCGTCCCCAGCGCCTACCGACAGAGAGCGTGCAGGCACTGTGGAACCGGGCAGAGGACGAGAGGAGCGGAGGTCGCGGGAGACCACCTGGGCGCCAGACGAACGCCCTTCCCAAAGAGGTGGTGAGGAAGAGTAAAGCACAGTTGGGAGAAGCAAATCGTCGTCTTGCTAGGCGGCCGCAGGGAAGATCCGGCCGAGATCGCATCAGCTGACGGCCCCGACTTGCAGCGGCTGAAGCGAGTCCAGAGGGGTGCCCACTTCCAGTTCGCTTTCCTCCCCCGCCCGCCCCCCAGCCCGCGCGACCCTGCAATCGAATCCAAACTAAGAAATGCTGGGGCTGGGTTGCCGGCGGGGTGGGGGGGAAGGGGCGGCAGTTGCTGTTAAGAGTTTAGACCAATCAGCCCTCGGCCCCACTTCTCTCGACCAATAGGAAGTGGGCTAAGGCGCAGAGGCGGAAAGTGTAGCTACACGAACAGGCATCAGAGCCAATCAGCCATGGGCCTCGGTCCCGTCCGCCAACCAGCGGTAAGAGCGGGTCTGGGGGCTGGAGGCCGGAGCAGCTGTCAGGCTGAAGTCCAGCGAGCCAGCGCGGTGGGGCGGCTGGAGGAAGCGCAGCGCCGGGCCGGGTCCTGGAGATGGTCCCCGGCGCCGCGGGCTGGTGTTGTCTCGTGCTCTGGCTCCCCGCGTGCGTCGCGGCCCACGGTGAGCGGCAACGGGCGGGGCTGCGGGGCGGGGCGGGGCTGGCCCTCTAGCTCGCTCTCGTGTTGGGCCGGGAGTCACGGGTCACCTTGGGGACCCCGCGAGTTCGGGGCAGGGCAGGTCTGGGGATAGGCGACTGGACTGCGTGTGTTGCTGGTCCCCAGCGACATGAGCAGGGCATGGCCTGACGCTGGACTCAGTCCTCAGCTCCCCACGTCGAAGCAAGACTCCTCTCCACGCCCCCAGTAGCGCCGACCCAGATGGCTGAAGGAGCGACCAGAAGGAACAAGGGACAGCTAGAGATATTACAAGCTGGAGATACGTATGTGAGCACTCACGTACGCATACAGGAGCACACATTCTTACACGTGGGCTCACATGTACAGGCACACACGTACACACACAACTTGTTTGCACCTGAAGGGGCACATAAACATACACACCCATACACACACATGGGCACATAGGTATACCCACACTTGGTTTACACAGATCAGCAGATGCAAAGGCCAGGCAAAGAAGTGTGTGGGAAGGAGGAGGATTTTAGTGTTAAGGCTTCTTGGGAACGTATCTGAATCTGATGGGAAGTCCCCACTCCCAGGATAAAAGGCTATAGAGTCCAGTGCCAAGCCAGTGGGACTCTATATGGTGGCTGTGTTTGGGCAAGAGACAAGGACAGCTAAAGCCACAGGCAGTCCTAACCCTGACACACAGTAGCGGCTTGATAGTTTGTTGACTGACTGCTTGACCTGTGGCAGCAGCTTCCACACTTCCACATTCCTCAATCTCTCTGGGCTGAAGGAAACCAGGGATTCAAATCCAGGTAAATATTAAACTTTGGTGCTGAAGAGAAGATCTCAAACCCCAGAAAAATCTGGTTGTTCTGAAAATTCTCTTCCTCAGTGCAATGGAGCTGAAAATAGTTGTTCATTCCTTCAACAACCTTTATTGAGCACCCACATATCCTAGCCTCTGTTACATAATGTGGATACAGCATTAAACTAAGCTACAAAACTGTGGTTCTTGCCTTAGTGGAGGAGACAGACATTAAAAAAAATTACGCATACTGTATAATTACAAATTATGTTGAAAGTGTCAATGGAGAAAAAGCTGATTTTGAAGGGGCATGGGGGAGAGCAGTGACAGGGCAGAAGGTTTCTCTAGGAAGTGACATGTCAGCTAGGTCTAACCAATGAGTAGGAGTGAGCCAGGTGAAGGGGTAGAGCTGGGGTGGGGTAAGGGGAAGAGGCCTCCCACGTAGAGGGAACAGTTGCAAGAAGACTCAGAGAAGTGAAGAAACTGAAAGGAGGCCAGGGAGGAGTAGATGAGCTTGTAGCAGCCAAGGGCCAGATGGAAGAGGATCCTGCAGGCCACAGTTAAAACTTCAGATTTTATTTTTAGCACAAAGGGTAGTTGTTGAAGGGTACTGGAGCCTGGTGACCTCGTCATATTTGCTTTACGATATTTTAAGAAGCCCCCTGGCTGTTGTTTGGGGGAATGGATGGTAGAGAGCAAGAATGGAGGCAGATAGACCAGTTAAGAAGCTGGACCTGTGAAGACAAGAAATGATAGTGGCTGGACAGGGGGCATGGCAATGGAACCGGAGTGAACTTTTGAAGTTCTAGTGAGAATCGTTTTATACTCAAGCCACCACAGCTCCACCTTGAAACTCTCAGGTCCACTTCAGAGCAAAGATGGATTCATCCTGAGAGAGAGAACACAAAGGCTGTCATCTTCCTGGCCCCCCTGTGCAGCAGCAGCTGCAGCTGATCTCTCTGGGGTTACTAACTCTCTCTGCATCAGCTCTGTCCTCCCCAGGGCAGAGACCATCTGTCTCACCCACCTGGAGGACTCACTTGGCTGAAGCTAGGTCCCTGAGGCCAGACTATAGCCAGCCCCATTGAAGACAAGGGGTCCATGATTTGAACTTGAACCAGCTTGTTCCCTGGAAGCTTCTCACCTGTACTCTTTATCTTTCAGGCTTACGCATCCATGATTATTTGTACTTCCAAGTGCTGAGTCCTGGAGACATTCGATACATATTCACAGCCACACCTGCCAAGGACTTTGGTGGTATCTTTGTAAGTTCAGGGAGACCCTTTTCTCTCTGATCTTGTCTCCGTCTCCACCTCCATCCGACTAAGTAAGGTGACCCTCTCCTCCCTTCAACCAATACTTGAGTGCTGGGACAGGGAAGGGTGCAGAATGCAGCTCTGTCCTGGGGCTGCTGTGCAGGGAGAAAGGGTTTCCAGCTAGCTACCCTTCTGGATGTAATACAGACTTGGGCACCAGACAGGGAGACTAACTGTCTTCTTTGGGGTCATGAAACAGTGAGAAACCAAGGGGTAGCTCTGTCTGCACTATGTGACTTAAGGCAGGTTACTTCCCCTTTCTGGGTCCGTAGCAACTCCCCTACGTATCTCATAGAAAGGAAGGGTAGAGGGGGACAACTAGATAAGGCTTTGTGAGAATTTAGTAAAAAATACCTCAGTGCCCAGCATACAGAAACCACTCCGTGTTCCCTTCACACTTTGTGAGGAACCAAGAGAATGGGGCTATCAGCCTAGTCTTAAAACTGGCATGTCTCCTCACTCTGACTTATCTAAATGTCTTTCAGCACACAAGGTATGAGCAGATTCACCTTGTCCCTGCAGAACCTTCGGAGGCCTGTGGGGAGCTCAGCAACGGTTTCTTCATCCAGGACCAGATCGCTCTGGTGGAGAGAGGGTAAGGAGCGGACAGAGACAGGCACCAGAGGAGGGCAGGTATAGGGCAGATTCTGAGATCAGTGTTGGTGGTGGTGCTCTGAAATAGCTGTTATTAATGGTCTTTAAGAAACGTCTTAAGATGATCCATGCCTTTTGGCCATTTATCAGAAATTCTCCTTGGTCCTTCTTTCATCCTTCCAGTGTTGACAGTCTGGAGGAGGGCTAGCTAGCACCTTGCCTTTCCTTTGTTCTCATCATCACCTCTTCCAGGGGCTGCTCCTTCCTCTCCAAGACGCGAGTGGTGCAGGAGCACGGCGGGCGGGCAGTGATCATCTCTGACAATGCAGTTGACAATGACAGCTTCTACGTGGAGATGATCCAGGACAGTACCCAGCGCACAGCTGACATCCCTGCCCTCTTCCTGCTCGGCCGAGATGGGTGAGGGCTCCTTGTCTCTGGCTGTATCAGCACCAGGCTGGGTGCCATGACTTGGGGAGGTCAAGGGAAATCACCAGTCCCTTCCCACAAGCCTCAGTTGGAGGGCCAAGAGTCCTTGGGCCAAACAAGTTGGAGGGCCCCAGCTGGAGGGCCTAGTCCTTGGGCTCTAGAACTCCCAGAGTGATGGGGACAGTGGGGCATGATGGGGTGCTGAGAAAGTGACCATCACCACCTACCTCTCTTCATGCCCTCCCAGCTACATGATCCGCCGCTCCCTGGAACAGCATGGGCTGCCATGGGCCATCATTTCCATCCCAGTCAATGTCACCAGCATCCCCACCTTTGAGCTGCTGCAACCACCCTGGACCTTCTGGTAGAAGAGTTGGTCCCACATACCAGCCTTAAAACAACTCTGGGCTGGGAAAGGAAAATCCAGGAATTCTGCTCTTTGGGATTTGGGGAGAGCACTTGGGGACAGGTGGAGCTGGGTAGAGGAAAAAGGCTTAGGCCTTGGCTATGCTAAAAGCCACGCCATGCATGGGCCTTCCCTTCCTCAGGGCCCCCAAACATCTCATGCTATGGGAAGAGTAAGAGGCCCCAGAGCTTCTTGGCTAGAATCTGGAACAAAAGGGGCTAAAGGCAGGTGGCCTGAGAGCCACCTGTGACCTGTCACATTCCCACCTGCTCCAGCTTCCCCTTCCCAGGGTCTCCTCAGTGTACTTCACAGCAGTTGCTGGTGTTTGAGGAATTAATAAACCCTCACTGATTTTTTAGCAATAAAGCCTCTCATCAGGGTCACAACTGTGTCCTAGAATAAGAGCACATGGGTGGGAGGGGCCTTCATACTCATCTGGTCCTATGCCCTTATTTTGAGGGGGAGGAAACTGAGGCCCACAGAGGGTAAATGACTTACCCAAGGTCCTTTAGGACCAGTGCTTGGGCTGCTGCTAATCTTGGATCCCAGTACAGCCTGCTTCCTGCTCAAGAACTCAGGAAGCCATGGGTCAGTCCCGAGAAGACTCCTCTGATAGCCGGCTCCTGGGGATCCACACTAGACTGCAAAAGACCCTTGCTCCTGGCATTTAGAAACATTTGCGCAGCAGAATGTAGGCACAGAGTGCAGAGAGGAGCCCAAACTGAGGAGCTGCAGCTCCCATCTCCTGCCATCACCTGGTCTAAAACTACGTGCCTCTGCACCACCTACGTGACTATTGCAGGCCCCAGGCAGCTTGTCGAATCCTTCTCCACAAAGCATTCCCGCAGAGGCCTATCACCACTCACACTTTATTGAGGACAGTGGGCAGGCGGGGGTGGGAGGGGGTGCTGACTGCTGTGAAGGAGTAAGAACCCGGGATAGGCCTCGCACAGGTGGGGCGCCACCCAATCATGATCTAAGACAGCCTATGGGCTGGGCACCTGCCCTCCCAGAGATCCCTCAGCAGGGGGATGCGGCGCCCCCCCCCCCAGGGAAGGTAGGCGACGAAATTGCAAGTGATGGGCTTTAATTCTCATAGCATCCAACCCAAGAGTGGGGGGTGGTGCTAATCGGGGGCGGGGTGGGGGGAGTGAGGGTGACACAGTCAGGGCTTAAGTCAAAATATCCAGCCCAGCTCCTCTAGGTTTCTGGAAGACTTCAATGTTCCTCTCTGGAGACCCTAAAGATGGAGATTGAGGCCAGGAGAGCCCCTCACTGTCCTATGTTAAACTGGTCCCAGGGAAGCCTTTTGAGCATCCAAACAAGGAGCGCAGGCTTGTCATGCCCCAGTGTCAGCCAAGCTGCTGGAGTCCTCGGTGGGAAAGTGTTGAGGAAGGGATGATGATCCCCCACATACCCCTCCTGAGGGAGGCAGAGGCCTCTTCACACCCCATGTGGCCAGCCACTGTGCCAGGGCCTGAGAGGCAAGGCACAAGGTACAGAGATTCTGGAGTCTGGGGAAGGGGTTAATCTCCGCTCCCCCAGATGTCCAAATAGTGGGGGGGAGGAGGTGGGCAGAAGGAAGTATCCCCTTGGTTCAGTGTCCCTGGCACAGAGCCTCAGGAGAGGTGCTCTGGAGGCCAGGTTGCTCCTTCCTGCCTCTCCCAGCAGTGCTAGCAGGAGGCAGCTGCCTTAGCAGCTGCAACGGTGGGAGGCGGGGAAGAAGGTAGAGGCAGGTCACCCCCCTCCTTTCACTTCAGTGCGGGCAGGCTGTCCTCAGATTGCCCTTTTGTTATCCCGTCTGTAGCAGGCTGAAAGGGGTGAAGCCTCAGGTGGACAGGTAAGCATGGCCATGGGGCCAAGGGGAAGAAACGCTCTTAGGGCCTGACCTTGGCTGCAGCTGCTCACACCTGGAGTGTGTGTGTGTGCGCGCACGCGTGTTGTGCGGGGGCAGTTCTGAGAGGCTCGGGGACAGCGCAGGGCCTGAGCCACTCAGCAGCAGTGTCCAGGGCATGAGGTCTGGTGGGAGGTGAGTGCCTAGGGCCTAGGGTCCAGCCTCCGTCCTACTCTCCGGCAGAAACAGAGCTGGAACGGGGGGTGGGGGAGGGGGGTGTGGAGAAAGCAGGCAAGGGGAGTGGGGAGTTCCTTCCGAGCCTCCTCTCTGCGGGGAGGCCCCCTTTTCCTGCAGGGTCTGGGGCAGGGGCCCCTTCCAGGCAGGGTGACATCACACATCAGTCATCTCATCCCCCAGCTCTGCATCTTCTGGCTCTCCTTCCTCCTCCTCTTCATCCTCCTCCTCCTCCTCCGAGGTCACATTGGGCTCATCAGCCTCTGCCAGGCATTTGGGGCAGGAACAGACAAACAGATAGTTCTCTCTGCAGGGGACAGGAGAGGGTGGGGAGGGCGAAGTCAGGCAGCCACAAGGATGGAGCCTCCGGGAGCCCAGCCGCCCAGCCGCCCACCGCAGCCCCGGCCGGCACCTGAGGATCCTGTGGCGGCTGTGACGGCTGCGCTCGCGCTGACAGCAGTCTAAGTAGCTGATGCAGATTTCCTGGGGGGCACAGAAGAGGTGGGGTCTGATGGCCTGTGCTCTCCCTTACATGGGAATAGGGTCTCCCCACCTGCTGCCCCACCTCCCAGGAGCCAGGCCCTCATCCATTTCCCTGTGCCCTCAGCACACCGCCAAGAGGCTCAAACCACTTGTGTCTGAGACGGAGAGGGGACTGTGGGTAGCCTCAGGCCATGGTTACAGGCAGTCAATGGCCAAGGTCTGTGGCTGGGGTCAGAGGTTATCTTGACAGGGTGCTACCTGCCCTGGAAGAAGAGTCAACCAAGGCTCTGTGCACTGTGCTAACAGCCCCCAAACACGCACATACACCATAGCCTAAGCCACAAAGAGCCATCTCTTGCTTTCTTAGAAGCTGTGGATTTATTGAAAGGTGGCTAGGAAGAAGAAGCTGGGCATATAGTCTCTCTATCACTGCTCTGAGGCTTTCTGGTTATTTTTTGAAGAACTGGGGGGTAGGGTGGGGCTAGAGCATAATCATGGGTAAAAAGATGCCTGCCCTGGGGCACGTGGGGATCAACCAAACAGCCAGAACTTGGGGCTCTAGCCACTGCTGCTCCCAGCGCCCCCCCACCCCCCACAGGTCCTAGCCCCCTCACCTCTCCTGGCTTGATATCCTCCAAGGCAGTGACATGCAAAAGGAAGTTGTTTTCTGGGAAGGAGGTCTCTGCATTGGGGACACAGCTGTGGTTACCTGGGTCATGAGAGGCAAGTCATAAGGACTGTTGACTAACAAAAATAACAGCCTTGCAGAGCACCGGCTCCCATCCTTCCTTGTTCTCTGACCCCTGCTAGGGCCATGCAGGTCCTGGCCCCAAGTTTCCCAACTCCCCGTCCAGTGCTCTTTCCTGAAGACCACAGGCACAAATGCACTCCCTCTTCCCACCCCCTCCCACCTGCCATCCCTGCCCCTGCTGTCCTTGGCCCTGGGCAACTTGATTCTCCATTGTTTCCAGTATCCCACAAAGGGAGGGATGGGGCTGTGAAAGGAATGGCCATGCCTGACCACTGAACTCAGTCCTGCCACAGCTGAGCCAGGCCCTTTGCAAGCCCAGTTTGGGAGGGGCAGAGTGGCCCCATGGCCTGGGAGGGGGGCTTACAGTGAGGAAACCAGAGTGGGAGAGGCTGAGATCTGGAAAAGACAATGGTGTGAGCTGGCTCTGCCCCTCCCTGTCAGGTGCTAAGGAGACTTGCCTTCTAGCCCTCCCAGGCCCTCACAACGCTCCCCTCCCAAACCTGACAGGGCAATGGTGGTGCAAAACCAAGGCTTCCGTTTGCAATAATCAAAACTCTGTGTCCTGCCTTAGCACAGGGCCTGGCCCACTAGAAGGTTTTAGGTATACACATATATTAAGTCCAGTGAATGAATGAATGAGAAAATGATGGCACGAAAAGGACCAGGAGAATCCCCAAGGAAGCTCAGACCTAATCCTGCTCCCAGACTCCTCTCCATCAGCCTACAAGGGGCCACCCCTCCTCAATACCGGGACTCACAGCAGCTCTGAAGCACAAAGAGGCCAGATCCTTCACAGTTAAGAAACTCGCCAGTTGCTGTAAGACAGTAATATGCAGATGTTATTGGGGGGCAAAGGAACCTAGGCTTATGAGGGTAGCACTGGCTCTATTGTCTTGCCACCTGGTCACTACCAGTTCACCTGAACTCGCTTCTTGGAGGCACGAGCTTTTCTGTACATGATATTACCCTACTCATCCAGCACCCCCACCCCCAGCATCGAGCCTCTGTATGGATCTCAGGGTCATGGCTTATCTACATGTCCTGTGGATAGATCTGAAGCTTCCCATAGGTCCAGAGAGATTATCTTCCCCATCCATTAGGTCAGAACTCCCTCAGGGGAAGACCGTGTGTCTGACTGGGGGGCATCCGAGGTTGGGTGAGACCAAGGCTCCATCTCACCAACCTGCCTCGATGTCCTTGTACAGCTGGTCAATGAAGGCGTCCAGCTGCTCTCGGTCCCGAGGCTTCAGCTCCAGAGCGTCACAGGCATGGACCCACTGGCTCAGGGAGCTGGGGGTCCCAGGCATCCATGGGTGGAGAGGAGGAGGCCTGGCTCACAGGGCTCTCCACCTCCAGGCAAGTTACGCCCACGTCTTTCTCCAGGGAAGGGGCCCATCTTCCCCAAAAGACCAAGGGCTCCCAAGAGCAAATTCTACCACCTCAGTCCTTCTGACTCCCACCACTGTGTCCAGTCCAGCTCTCTGGCCACAGAATCATACCTTACCCCATCCTAATCCTGAAAGGAGGTGTGCTACCTTCCTCTGTCAATCTCCCACCCCAGCCCTGAGGGACAAGTTCAATAGCTTTGGAACATTCTCTCCTAACCTGGTCCCAATTCCTTGGCCATTGGTCCCAACAAGAGCAAAGAGAGACCGGAATCCATCTGGTGTGAACCACTGTGGGGAGAAAGAAAAATGAGTGCTCGGGTTATAACCACTCGCTTTTCTTCCTGATACAACTCTCTGTTCGGGAAGTCTTCTGTGAGTCAGTCCCATCCAAACTTCATACCAAGTCAGCTCTGGCTCAGTTCTCCAAGTAGGAGGTGCTGACCTGCTTGCTCCTGGAGAACTGGAATGAGTAGAAGGCCATTGGTCCCACCTTCCCCACACTTACCTGGCTAAGCGCCTCCTCATAAAGGGCCTCTGTGAAGAGTCTCCGCAGAAGTTCCAGCTGGCCCTAGTTTAGGGGAAGCAGGGAGAGACGTGGGGGTTTGCCATTAGCACCCAGGCAGGGCCCAGAAGACCAGGTGAGGGAAGGAAAAAGGGCCAGCTCTGTAGAAGAACTTTCCCTGAAGGCAAAGGAAGCCCACAGAGTCTTTATTTCCAAAGAACCTTAGCACTCTGGTGGATTGTTCCAACCCAGGGTGGCGAACCCCAAATTCCTCCCTGTTTTTTTTTTAAAGATTTTATTTATTTATTTGACAGAGAGAGACACAGCGAGAGAGGGAACACAAGCAGGGGGAGTGGGAGAGGGAGAAGCAGGCTTCCCGCGGAGGAGGGAGCCCGATGCGGGGCCCGACCCCACGACCCTGGGATCACGACCCGAGCTGAAGGCAGACGCCTCAGGACTGAGCCACCCAGGCGCCCCTGCTCCCTATTTTCCAGCGCTTGTACCAGGAGGGCTGAGGCAATGTGGCTTGAAAGGTCTGTCCTCACCGCCATCTTCTAGGCTCCCTGACCTGGCCTCTGGACCAGCTTGACCCCCCGCCTCCTCTCCTCAGAATGAATGTAGGAAGGCCCACCCCAGCTGCCCTGAAAACCCTGCCTGTACCTTCAGGCAGCTTCTGCATGGAAGTCTGCTGTCTTCAGTGAGAACGTGTTATCTTTGGGTGGGAGCGGGTACTCAGCACATTGGCAGCTAAAATCCTGTTTCACGCTGCTCCCTCACCCTGTGGACCCCCAGCCCTCTGTTTTCCATTATAACTGACTTGCCCGTTGCTATCCTATCATGAGATTCCGCCTTACCATGTCAGGGCACCCAACCTCTCCTTCCTCTGTCATCACCCCACTTCTCAACTCTTGGTCCATATTAGGTCACTAAGTTAAACAGTGGCAGGAATATAGGCCCTCTGAATAGATTTTTGGCCCCAGGCTCTAACCTCTTCCTGTGGTGGGAAGGGACCAAATGTGGAGCTCCTGTCAGGCAGCCACAGAACATCCAAGGCTGTTGGGGGTGGGGGAATCACAGGAGAAGCCTAACCTTGAATTTGTCCCCCAGGAGTTTGTGGACAATTTCCTCCTCCTCATTGGCTGTTTTATTACAGAACTGGGAGAAGAGCCTGATCCAACGATCTTTATCCTTGGCCTGCAGCAGAACAAATATACTTCAAAGTCACATTCATTTATGCCCGTGCGTGCATACATGTGCACGCGTGGACTCAGGGACACCCGCCTCCTTGCTGCCCCTTGTGCCCAGGTGGGAGGATAGCCTGTGATTCTGAAGCCCCGGCCATCAGGGAAACACCAGCACACATGAGCTTCTCGATAGACCCTTCCTCGGCCTGGAGACTCCCTCCCGCCCCCCAAACCCGCACCCAACCATCTCCCCAGCTGGGCCAGGCTAGCCGGTTCAACACCACTCGCAGAAACAGGAGGATGAGGCTGCGGAGCTTCAATGTTAATAGAAGGGGTTGGAGCGGTTCCTCTCACTTGACACACGAGGCACGATCCTGAGAAAGTGGCACCTGGAAGCTGAGTGCGTGACCTGCTACCGCACAGGACGCCCTCTCCTAGATCAGAGTCTCCTGCCAGACCTATGGTTAGCTGCTACTGATATTTCCACAGTCCAGGGGGAGCTCTGCATCCAAGCAATACTCCCTCTCGAGGTGAGGGGGAGACTGAGGCCAAGGGGCAGACGAAGTCAGAACCGGCCTCCCTGGCAGGGCCGGGTGGGCTCACCTGCTTCACCGTGGCCACCATCCGGGCCATCAACATGATGCTTGCCGTCTCAGGGGGGTAGTGAACACTCCTGGGGAGAAAGAAAAAGATTTCGCCTAGAAATTCCCTCCCTAGTAGCTGCGTTCAGGGAAGCCCAGTCTGACTGCTACAGAGAATCCTTCCAGCCCACTCCCTTCATAACCAAAGAGAGGAAGTCATTGGCAAGGACGTGGTTAGGCCTTTACATCCCTATGGGCGCAATGGGGCTCTTCCTGGGAGTGTGTAAAATGCTGAGGGTGGTGGGACTGGCGGCTCACACTGAAGGTGATGTGACCTCTGTTTAACCCTAAGATGGAGGAAAAACCTGCGGGACGGCAATTTCAGAAAGATGACTGCGTCTGCTGGTCTCAGGCAGGCAGGCAGAGAGGGAAGATAAAGGGAAGAAGAAATGAAATGGTACCTACCTCCAGGCCTCCTGCAGCTTATTGAGAGGATGCAGGGGGTCATCCTGGGAGGGCCCTGGGCACAGGACCTGATGGTATTGCTCAGCAGCTGCCAGTCGACATTCTGCACTGCAGTACACCACCTGGTGGAGTGGGTGGAGGTCAGCACCCTAGGATCTGGCCATGGGGGCAGGCGCAGATGTCCCTCAGTGGTGCTCGCCTCCGCTAACTGCGTTCCCTCTCTGAGCAGTAGCTCAGTGGCATCACGAAAGCAGAAGGCACACAGTGCACCAGGTGAGAGGGGCACCCAGCCTTGTTAAACTATGGGATGGAGAGAGCTTTCAGGTAGAGGGAAGAGCCCCTGCCAGGCTCCCGGGAAGAGGGTAAGTTCCCACCAGACCTATTTTCTAGACAGTGGGACTGGGACAGGAAGGACAGAACAACGGAACAGTAACGGAGCCTTCTGAGTGTCTTCCCCTCCATCATGGCTCACAGGGGCCATGAGCAGGTCTGTTGTCATTCCCGTCTCCTCACAGAGAACTTCGGCTAAGACCCCTCCCCCTGCCCCCTTCCAGGTGCACTCCCCAGGGATGCTCACCTGACACTGGGGACAGTTCTGGTGGAGGTCCTTGCGCACGGCACACAGCTCAGGGTGAGGCAGAACCTGGCCTGGCTTCCCAGTCAGCCTCTGGGCATTCTCCTCTGCCTTCTCCAGTGCCCGAAGGCAGTGATCACAGGCTGAGGGAGAGAGCCACACAGGACAATGTGAGTGTCTTTAGAGAAGGGGCCATGTTTTGTCTTGTTCGCAGCAGTATCCCCAGGGCTAAAAATAGTGGCTGGCACACAGGTGCTCAACGAACATTTGGGAAGTAAGTGAATGAACGACTGTGTTAAAGAAGAGAATGAGTGAATGATTTCACATGCATTCCAAGGCAGACTGGTTTTCTTCCCTCTCTGGAGTCCCACCCCTTCTGTCAGGCACTCCCCCCTTTCCCAGTGGGGCTTAGTCTGTGGGGCTTCTCTCCTAGCCCCCAGACTGCACTTTCCCCACATTCTGCAGCCAAATGACCCTCCTTTCATATTTGTCTCTAGCCTTAAGCTTGTGTGAAAAAAGCATGCGGCTGGAAAAGCTAAGGGCATCCTACTTGCTTCTGACCCCACGTGGCCTCCTCTTGGTGGAGGGCTGCACTTCGGCACAGAGCCCTTCAGCATGACACCCAGGCCCTTATACTCTGGCTCAGACTGAGTTCCACCTGAGCGACAGCCCCCCGAGGGAGCAGGCTGGAAGAGCCCCTCTACCGCTCACTCCCAGCCCCAAATGCCTTGAGACTAGAGAGAAGCATGGTTCTCAGGCATGGTTCTCCAAGGGAAGATGAACTTTTCTCCCAACACCTGAAGTCCCAGGGCCATCAGCTAATGTAACTGTCTTCCATGCACAAAGGCAGCTGGGCCCAGCAGCCAGAGGAGTGGATGAGATGTGCTTACCTCGGTAGCGATAAAGTGCATTCCAGAGAAACTGCGCAGCCACCACGGGCCGTTCTACAAAGACGGTGTCCCCCTTCCGGATCAGCTGTGTGGCAAACAGCCCTTTTCCCTACCAGGGCACAGAAGGAACAGGATGGCCATAAGGGGAGAAAGGACCCAGTTCCAAGGGCTCCCGGAGGGCTGCCCAGCATCACCCCCCACACGCCTCCCTCTCAGGAGAGGCCTCTGCCTTGGGAGGGTTCATGGAGCAAAGTCAGCACCCTCCATAACTGCCTCCTCTGGAAGTGCAGCTCTGACCTACTTTCAGCCACACTTCTTTCAGCCTGTTCAGAGCAGAGGGACTGGGATGGGGAGGGAGCCACCATTGTCAGCCAGAGGAGCAGAATTTTTGGAATGGCCGCAGGAGCGCCGAGGCTCCTGTACCGGGAGCTGGTAACGACAGGGCAGTCTTCTTGGTGTCACCCATGTGCCCCTCCAAGATCCTGGCAGTGAGGCTGCTGCTCAGGGTTGCAGAAGGCTCCTGTACCACAGAAGAGGGAGGCCTAATTTGGGGGAGAACGTGCCGTATTTCTCTGGTCCGTGGGGTACTCACAGGACCCAGCCAGTTTTCAGTGTTAGGGAAAGGAATGACTGAAAGGAATGACGAATCCTAGCACCAACCCTAATACTACCTGCTGTGACCTTGGAGCCAATTGTTTCTTTGCATCTGTTTTGTATATGAAAAATATTATCGTAATACCTACCAGGTAGTTTCCAGGATGCACCTCAGCCCAGGTGAATGTACCTTATGAGCTTTAGCTCCTTACTACTCAAAATGACGTGATGGATGGGCAGCATGGGCATCATCTGGAAGACTGTTAGAAATGCAGAATCTCAGCCCCCCTTCCCCACCCCCCTCAAACAGACCTGCTGAAGCAGAATGTGCATTTTAACAAGATGCCCAGGTGATTCACATGCACATTAAAGTCTGAGGAGCTCTGGTCTAAAGCACTGTACACATCACATAAGACATGAAGAGGTGCAGAGGGACTCAGGAGACAGCTTCAGGACCCAGGCAGTTACTGGCCCTCTGGGGCACTTACTCCCACGGTTCACTTAGAGAAGAGGGTTGCTGCCCTTGCAAGCACTGAACTGTCACAAAAGGAGAAAGAAAAGAAAAGAAAAGAAAGAAAGAAAGAAAGAAAGAAAGAAAGAAAGAAAGAAAGAAAGAAAGAAAGAAAGAAAGAAAGAAAGAAAGAAAGAAAGAAAGAAAGAAAGAAAGAAAGAAAGAAAGAAAGAAAGAAAGAAAGAAAGAAAGAAAGAAAGAAAGAAAGAAAGAAAGAAAGAAAGAAAGAAAGAAAGAAAGAAAGAAAGAAAGAAAGAAAGAAAGAAAGAAAGAAAGAAAGAAAGAAAGAAAGAAAGAAAGAAAGAAAGAAAGAAAGAAAGAAAGAAAGAAAGAAAGAAAGAAAGAAAGAAAGAAAGAAAGAAAGAAAGAAAGAAAGAAAGAAAGAAAGAAAGAAAGAAAGAAAGAAAGAAAGAAAGAAAGAAAGAAAGAAAGAAAAGAAAGAAAGAAAGAAAGAAAGAAAGAAAGAAAGAAAGAAAGAAAAAGAAAGAAAGAAAGAAAGAAAGAAAGAAAGAAAGAAAGAAAGAAAGAAAGAAAGAAAGAAAGAAAGAAAGAAAGAAAGAAAGAAAGAAAGAAAGAAAGAAAGAAAGAAAGAAAGAAAGAAAGAAAGAAAGAAAGAAAGAAAGAAAGAAAGAAAGAAAGAAAGAAAGAAAGAAAGAAAGAAAGAAAGAAAGAAAGAAAGAAAGAAAGAAAGAAAGAAAGAAAGAAAGAAAGAAAGAAAGAAAGAAAGAAAGAAAGAAAGAAAGAAAGAAGAAAGAAAGAAAGAAAGAAAGAAAGAAAGAAAGAAAGAAAGAAAGAAAGAAAGAAAGAAAGAAAGAAAGAGAGAAAAGAAAGAAAGAAAGAAAGAAAGAAAGAGAGAAAAGAAAGAAAGAAAGAAAGAAAGAAAGAAAGAAAGAAAGAAAGAAAGAAAGAGAGAAAGAAAGAAAGAAAGAAAGAAAGAAAGAGAGAAAGAAAGAAAGAAAAGAAAGAAAAGAAAGAAAGAAAGAAAGAAAGAAAGAAAGAAAGAAAGAAAGGAAAGAAAGAAAGAAAGAAAGAAAGAAAAGAAGAATAAGAAAGAAAGAAAGAAAGAAAGAAAGAAAGAAAGAAAGAAAGAAGAAGAAAGAAAGAAGAGAAAGAAAGAAAGAGGAAGGAAGGAGAGGGAGGGAGGGATGGATTGATTGACACAGCGGTAAATCATCCCGTCATGTGGCCTCTCAGGTAGCTCCCTGTTTCCTTCTAGCACTGGCACTGTGGCTAGATAGCAGCACCTCCCAAAGTCAGAGAAGCAGCGATGTGTAGACCAGGATGGCCCTGAGCAACCCATGAGCTACAGATCTCAACCCTGAACAACTTTGGGAGCTCCAACCACAGAGTGGGACAGCTGGAACAAAACCCCTGGGCAGAGCCGTTGATGTACCCTTGGGTGTCTTCTTGGAACCCCACCTCCATGCCTTTTAGCACTGGACCCAATCTAGCAAAACGAAAAGATAGCCTTCCTCTATGGGACAAAGGGAGATGATCATGGACCCACATTATCCCGGACAATCTCAAATCTCAACGCTGGGTAAACAACGATGTCTTTCTCTTTCCAGAGGACGAAATGCAGAAAATATTTAGTAATCAAAAACAAAGGGAACAGAATCAGAGCTGGTTCCTTTATAAAACCACTCATCCCCCAAACATAAGAGTGTTTCAAGAAGAGCAGCTCTCATTAATATTACCAAGAGGCTTGGAAAGAAGTGAACCTGAATGCAAAGGGCATAAACTTGCAAAGATAGTTCCAACTTGAAAAATAAGTTTTAGAAAAAAGTTTGTGCAAAATTCTAAGACTATGTAGTAAATTTTAAAAGCTTTACTAAATGGATGATTTTCTAGGAAAATATAAATTACCAGAACTGAATTCAAAAGGAAGAAAGCCTAGAGAAAGAAGCAGTGCCGATATATGCCTGACCCACACCAGTATGGCATTCTGGTTGGCATCCATCCTCTTTGGTCAGACACTATCATGTTCTGATTGGTCCTGTCCCTGGCACAGTAGTTGGTAAATTTTTGAAAGATCACTCCTGCCAATATCCAGAGAAGCAATAGAGAAAATAGTCCAAACAACCATGTGAGGCCCCTAGTCCATATGGTTCATGAGCCACCTCTCTCAAGCCAAAGAATAAGTAATTCTCATGCTATTTAAACTATTCAGTAACAGAGAAAAAAATGGAAAGCTTCTCCATTTTACCAAAAAACAAGCATAATTCTGATGTGGTAACCTGAGGAAGATAGCACAAAGAAAAAACCTACAGACCCAGTCTCACTTGATGAATACAGATGCAAAAAGCCTGGGACAATCCATCTTGTCACCATGTCTAAGTGGGTATGTGATCTTCTCCAGCTTCAGATCAGATGTGGGCATGGAGAGGCTGGCCAGCTCGTTCTTCCAGAGGTGGGGTTTGATAGAAGGCTGGGACAGGACAATTGGGCAAGCAGAGGGGCTGAAGGGATGAAGTGAGAGGAAGAAGGGAAGAGAGGAGGGGCTGAGAGATAGGGGGTGCAGTGCATGGGAAGGTGACTATCTCTGCGTGCTAGGAGTGATGGAACCCCGACACCATCAAACTATGAGCAGATCAAGAACACCAGAGGCCTGTGTGCAGATAGAGATGTGAGCGGCTGAGGAGGCCAAGGATAAAGGGGAGCTGCTTTATCATGGAAGGAGAGGAATGCTCCAGATGTGTCTGGAGTGGAAAGAAGGCTTGGGTTGGGGAGAGCAGGAAGCAGATGACTGACTAGAAGGCTGACATCTTGTGGGGGGGACCAGGGATACACACAGCCATTACACATGATAAATTATTCAAACTCCTCAGGAAACAAAGAAATGTAAATGAAAACAAAGCAATACCATTTTGCACATATAATTTGGCAAAGCGAACTAGGAAAAAAAATACTCTGCTGGAGAGAACAAAAGGATGTGTGCACAGAAATTGAGCTCCAAGACCTTTTACCTCAGGGATGAAAAATAAAATACAACATAAAAGTCCATAAATAAGCAGTTGGTTGAATGCGCTGTGGCCATCCCCTGAAACAGCTCTTAAAAATATTTAGAAATAGGTTTATTGACGTTGATTTACTGCTGCATCAAACAGCGATTTCTAAAATTGTAATTTTAATGTCCACATATTTGCATAAGTATAGGATTATGAGTGATTCTTACCTTCTCTTTCCTTACATGCATTTTTAGCATTTTTCTACAATTAACTTTTAAAACATAATACTATAACGACAAAAAAACCCAAAACAAAACAAAACAAAAATAGTATAACGACAAAATCATGTCACTCCTCTGTTCAAACGCTTCAAATGCTCCCACGGGCTTCGAGCTCTGTTTCAAATTCCTTACCATTCCGAGGCCTTTCGTGAAGGGTCCTAGCCTCTCTCCACACCCCATTTCCAAATCTCACTCCGAAAGTTCCCTGAGGACCCAGGCCTTTTTGTACCTCAGTTCCCTCTGCTCAGCGTATCCCCGCCCACCATACCTGCGGCCCCGCAGCAAAGTCCCCCAGCACCGCCCGAAAAGCCCGGCACCACCCTCCCCTCGGCCCCGCCCCGGCCCCGCCTGGAGCAACGGGTGCAGGGCTCCCGGCTGCCGCGCCGGGTCCCGCGGGAAGGGGGCGCGCGCACGGAGACTTCGGAGCCCCCGGTCCACCGCGTGACCTCCCCGGAAGCCTGCGCGCGGGGACAGACAGGGAGCCCCCGGGCCGCGAGTAGGGACCGAGCCGCAGAGTCCGAGCTGCAGAGGAGTTTCTAGGCTTCGGGCCTGGGATCCCGTGGGGCTGTCTCCAAGGCCGGACAGGGTAGGGGGCTCCCGGCGGGTCCGCCTTAGCCTCACCTTAGAGCTGTTTACGAAGCGGACTTCCACGGCGACCCGGGCCCTGCCCGCCACGCCCACGCAGAAGGAGAACACGTCGCACATGGAGGCCGCCATCTTGGGCACGCCTCCGCCTTTTGACCCTTGACCCCGCCTCGACCCAGGAGGCCCCGCCCCTTCCCGGCCCCGCCCCCGGCGTGTGTGTCTGAGGTTTTGAGGGTTTGCGCCCTAGCGAGTCCGAATCTAATCTACATGTTTAGGTCGATTGGTTCGGTGGCTGGATGCAGCTGGGTCTGCCTTTGTGTTTTTACATCTGTGCGGTTTTTCGTGTCTTCGTACATACCTGTGTATCATAGCCTATGGGTGTGTGTATAGTTTTGATGTATCTTTGTCCACTTCGTGTTTATGTGCCCTGTTGTCTCTGTCCACCCATTGGCCCGTTTTGAGTCAAGCACTCTTTGGACCCAGCCGAGGCGGGGGCGGGGTGTGTGTGTGTCGGGGCGGAGGTTGGGGTGGGGACAGCAGCCGGCCGACTTCTACCCTCTCTGATCTACCAGAAAGGAGGGACTAGCTTACTGCACCTATCCATCCTTCTCGGTCGGGTGCAAGAATTCCCCTTTCCTTGGGCCTTCAAGCTGGACTTGTGCTTCTCTCAGACCCTTCAGGGGCATAGGGACCTTGCAGCCTAGGGGTGGTGTTAGGGGGTACACGGTGGACCTCAAGTCTGAGGACCCCTGAAATTGTATGCAGGAGTGTGCATGTGTACATTGTCCTGGGAACAGGAGAGGGGCTTGTTCATTCAGGACCCCACATAGCTGAAACCACTGACTTTTAGCATCTGTCCCCACAGCCAAGCCTGACCACCATGCCTTGCTTCCTTGCCCGCCAATGGATTTTGTGCTACTTGAAAAAGGACATGTATCTGCTTCTGTTATGGTCTCACGGAGACATCGGGGGATTGGGTAGAGTCCAGTAACTGCTGAATAGCTTAACTGTTTTATTTTTAAAAAGTGAGTCAATTGAAGAGGCAGGTGCTGGAAGAGGCAGATGCAGCTGGATCCCTTTGATTAACAGTTGACTTTGGGTCCAGCATTAGGAAGGATTTCCCTGAAGACTGGGAGAGAGAAGGGCTCTTGAAGCTGGACCCCGCCCTCCCTCAAGCCCGTGGCCTAGTGTCTGGGAGAGGATGGTCTACCACCACTTGGAGGCATGTGGTTTTTCCAAGGCCACCTCTGCTCCCTGCCTTTCTCTCCCTCAGAACACTGCAGACAGCAGTGGGGACCGTGCCTTTTCCCACCACCAGGTGGCAGGGCAGACCTCTTTCACTAGCTCACTTCAGTACCCAGAAGCCATTCTAGATTATCAATACCGTCAACAGAGGCCTGCCCAGGAATGTAGAGCATTAAAGAAAATCAGCTCTGGAATTGCTGGTGACTGGCCTCACAGGAGTAGGCTATCAGCAGGCTTCTTAGAAACTGAGCAGCTTCCTGGGAAGGAAAGGGAACCATGAGTTAGGGTCTTGAAGGGGGAGAAATTATAACTATCTCATGGAAATACAGGAGTCTGTGACAAAATGCCTGCCTTGACAAAGACAGAGCCAAAGTGCTCTATTTTATGTAATGATGGAGAGGTGCCAAGGTGGGTAGCTAGAGGGAAAAAGATGGTAGTCAGGGTAGCATCTCTGCTCCTAAGTAGGCAGCTGGGGCTGAGCTCCTGAAAATGGTAACAGTTCAGACAAAACAAAACTTTGGGAAACTCTGAGGGGTAGGAGGCTAACTGGTTTACCTTTCCCCCCTCTTTGCTCTCAACTTCACCATCTCTGGTGGGGAGGAGGCTTCTAGGTCCAGACACTGATTCAAGGAGGCCTCTTCTCCACAGACCAGGAAAAGATTAATCCCTGGAGAGGCCAGTGCTGGTGCAAGCACCACACCCACAGGACCCACCTCTAGGTGAGTCCTACAAACCTTAACACTTGCTGAACACTTAGGCCTGGGCCTGGCACACTGTAACAACTTTACAGACATCCTGTCAGCTCTGGGAGGACGAAGTTGTCAGTGCACCCATTATACAGATGAAGAAAAAAGGCTCAGTTTTAGTGAGTCCCCCAAGAAGAACTAGCTCCCAGACAGCCTAGGTTGAGCCTCTGTCCCAGTCCTTAGCTGTCCACTCCTGACTCAGTGTCTTCTCTCTGGATGCTGTCGTCAGAGCTCCTGGAGGGCTCATCCTGGAAGGCAGCCATGGCAGACACAGCTGGCAGCTTCAGCCGTTGCTGCTTCTGATACTTGACCCTGCGGTTTTGGAACCAGACCCTCACCTACAATCAGAGGCAATGATCAGAGATTAGAATGTGACCAGCAGTCCCACGGTTTCCCCTATTCCACAGTGCCCACTGCTCTGTGGGCCCACATTTGTTCTTTCTTCTAAAAGAAGCATCTCCTCCAAGACACCCTTCCCTAGAATTTCAGACACCATTTGTTCACCCAAATATTTATTGAGCTCCTATTATGTACTAGGCACCATCCTAGGTGATGGTGATACGGGGTGAGCAGTAGAGGTATGGTCCCTGACCTCATGGAACTTACAAATAAGAGAGAGACAAATAACAAACATGGAAACAAAAACACAAATGGGGGTTTGAACCTCCCTGAGGAACCAGCACTTAAGCTGAGGCTCAAAGGGTAAGAGACCAGTTTAATGCGGACAGAGAAAAGCAGGCTGGATCAGGAGACAACTTGTAGGAAAGCTTGGGGTGTTTGAGGACCAGAAAAGAGGCTGAGGTATCTGAGAGTGAGATGGGGAAGAAAGGGACAGAAGTCAGCAGGGGCCAGATCACCCAGGACCATGGAGGCTATGGGTAAGGAGTATCAGCTTTGAGGCTCTTAAGTGGGATGTGACATAGTCCTGTTTGCACCTCAAGTGAATTGCGTACCAGGCTGCTTTGTGAAGAATGGATGAAAGGGGATGCAGAGAGACAGCTGGGAGGTTATTGCGATGATCCAAAAAGAGCTGGGACCGGGATGAACTAGGGGCAATGGAGAAAAATGAAGCGATCCCAGCTGTATTTGAGTACAAGTGACAAGGCTTGGTGATGGATTGGAAGTGGGAGAGGAGGAATCTAGGATGACTTGGTATTTTGAGCAACCGGACGGATGGTGGGGCTGTGAGTAGGGAAAGGAACAGATCTAGAGAGAAAAAAAGTCAAGAACTGAGGTTTAGACTTAAGTTTGAAATGCCTACCCAGAAGACATCCAAGTGGAGACCTCAAGAAGTTAGGTAGATGTACATGTGAGAGAGGGGAGGAAAAAAAAAAAGGGAGTGAGCTAAGGTACAAACCTGGGAGTTGTTGGCTTATAAATGGTATTTAAAACCATGGGATTAAATGAGATCAGCTGGAGGGGTGGACAAATATGAGGTCACAAAGAGTACCCTACAACAGAGGTGACAAAGAAGTGGCCAGAGAGCTGGAAAACCAAGAATGCAGTGTCCAGAAGCCAAGAGAAGTGCGTGTCAATAAGAGAAGGAGTAGTCAACTGTACTAAGTGGGGAGTAAGATAAGGAAAGGAAAGCATCTGCTGACTTTGGCAAACATGGAGGTCATTAAGAGATCCTGAGAAGTTCTGATGGAATGGGAGGGAAAGAATTCATATTGGAATGAGTACATAGATGGAAAGTGAGGACATGGAGACAGGGGCTATAACAAGTTCTTGGGAAGTCTGCCCATGAAAAGAGCAGAAAAGTGGTGTAGTGGCTGGAGGAGAATATGGAGGTCAAGTGAATGTTTATTATTTTTAATATTTAGGGGCGCCTGCGTGGCTCAGTCATTAAGCATCTGTCTTTGGCTCAGGTCATGATCTTGGGGTCCTGGGATCGAGCCCCACATTGGGCTCCCTGCTCAGCAGGAAGCCTGCTTCTCCCTCTCCCACTCCCCCTGCTTGCGTTCCTGCTCTTGCTA
Organism: Eumetopias jubatus; assembly: GCF_037043125.1. Lineage (NCBI taxonomy): Eukaryota > Metazoa > Chordata > Mammalia > Carnivora > Otariidae > Eumetopias > Eumetopias jubatus. The sequence goes on from NW_028274815.1 coordinate 50,294,244, forward strand.
TCTCTGTCAAATAAATAAAATCTTAAAAAAAAATTTAGTCCCTTGAACAGAATTTCATCACCTCCTTTTTTAACATGCAAACAAAGTTCTAGATTAATATCTGGATTAATGTGTGTTGTTCCCATAATGTGGTTTCAAATGGGACTATTTTCCTCATTCATGTAGGGAGTGTGTTAGTGATTAGGGCTTGTCTCCCCCAGTGGCCTGGCACAGAGGAAGAAGGCCCATGTCTTCCCCCCAACCTCACCCAGGGCCTTCTGGAGAGCAGCGTTGGCCCCCACGTATAGCCCTAGTCCCACAGGAGTCCCTGCTCCCACCTGATTCTCCGTAAGGTTGAGCTGGGCCGCCAGCTGAGCTCTCTTCTTCCCCACAAGATTGTGCTGCTTTGTAAACACGTTCTCCAACTCTTCCAGCTGCTTCAAGTTAAACATAGTCCGAACCCTCTTTTGGGGTCTCTCAGTGTCCTGAAGTTCCTCTGCTGGAGCCCAGTCTGAGATGCCCCAGAGGCCTGAGCAGTGAGCCAGCTCTAAGCCTAAAGAGCATATGTGTACACACACACACACACACACACACACACACACACAAATGCATAAAATATCTCTGCAAGAATAAAGAGACTGGTATCATTGGCTGCTTGGGGGATGGGGTTAACCAGGTGACTGGGAGACAGGAATGTTATGGGAAACTCTTCTCCATCTAACTTCATAAACATTTTGAAGTTTCAACTGTATGAATGTAATAACTATGCAAAAACTAACTTGAAAATGAGATCACTGTAATATAAAGCAGTAAACTGCAATTCAGAGCTCAGCTGTCTGAGGAAGTTAGGGAAAATTGGCTTGGAGCTATGCGCATATCGCTCAGATGCAGTGGGCAGAATTCAGATGGGGTTGAGAGCCTAGAATGGGGGTGGGGTGGGGTGGAGAATGCCCAGCAGAAAGGGATGGAAATGCAGAAGGGAGAGAGCCCAGGGAGTAAGCACCAAGTAAGACTGTGCTACATCGATCTTGGAGGCTTGCACTAACTTTGCTCCTGTTTTCCTCAAGGGGAGGTGGGGAAGCATGAATCAGATTGCCAAAAATGGCCAAAACTCCCGTAGGTGGGTGTTAATGCTAGAGGAGGTTAGGTCAACAGTTAAATTCTCATTGGGATTTAAGTGCCTGCGCCCCACAGCCCGAGGTTCCCCTTCTAAGAGCGCTATATGCAAGCAGGCTCAGAGCAGTTCAGTGTGGAGCCTAAGCTCCACGGACGTGAGCCGTGCGGGCGGCACCGGGGTCTGGGCATTTGTCAGCTCCTTAACGGCTCCTCGCTGAGCCTCACCACCGCAGGAGCCGCTTCTCCCAGCTAAGACGGGGCCATTCGTTTGGGAAGAGAGCTGCTTTGGCGAGGAGTCTGCGCTACCAAGCGTTATCCGAATCGGGTGTGGAGGGGGCGAGAGACTCTATAAATCCCTTCTGAGGGGACGCGCTGCAGCCCCAGCCCCCGGGCCGGGCCTACCGAAGCCCCCTCTGACCGACCCGCACGTCCCGCTCCGCACCCGCGCTCACACACACCTCGGCCGTCCTCCGCAGCGTGCGTGCGGGGGAAGCCTCGTGCGGCGGAAGCCTCGTGCGGCGGCGGTCTGGTCTCTGCCAGTCCCCCTCCGGCCTCGGATTCCACGGCAAGGTCAAGGGTCATAGGGCCCCTTCCCACTCCGACCGTGCGTGGTTCTCAAACTCAGGGACTTCTCTACCCTGTACCCACTGCCGCACGCTACAGCCGCCCCGCCCAGTTCCCAGGTCGTGTGCGCCCGGGCACCTCGTACCTGTGACACCGAGGCCCTGGAGGCCGCAGAAGTGAGCCACGCGGAGCCCCGGCCCGGGCGGCTGGGGGCACGGCTGGTAGAGACCCACGCCCAGGTAGGCTGGCAGCCACGTCGCGGGAAACCGGGAGGGAGCCGTGCCGAGCCTTACCGCGGCGCCGGCCGGAACCGACAGCGGGGCGGCGACGGCGGGCGCGGGGCGGGCGGGTCTGGCCAGGATGGCCTCGACGGAGAAGGACGACTCGAGGCGCCCGGGAGCGCGGGGTGTGCCTGGGCCGGCCGGGCGGTGCTGGGGCGCGGGGTAACCGCCTGAGCGCGGGGGCTGGTCCCGAGCGCCAGGGGGAGTGGGCGGCCGGCGGCCTCGCGGCGCCGGGCTGGGCATGGCTCGGCCCCCGCCCGGACGGGCCCAGGGAGAGGAGCCAGGGCCTGTGGGCAGCCGTGCGGGGAGCGCGAGAGGCGAGGGGGAGCACCCCGCACTAAGGGAGAGAGACTTGTTGGCCAGGAACAGCCCCAGCGCTGGGCGAGGGCTCTTAAATTTGGCGGGGAGCGGAGGGGCGGGGCGGGGGGCCGGCCTTTCATTCCAGCCGCGCAGAGGGGGGCCTCCGGCGTGCGGCTGGGCCCCGACCCTCCAGAGCCCGTGTGCGCCACCAAGTCAAGGTGGGCACTCTCTCCCTCCCTTCGTCCCTCCGCGTTTAAAATGCCCACCCTGGTGCGGTCAGGAAAGGATCCTGAGCTCGCTGTGGCTCGCTGGTGATCTTGGGCGAGCTACGCCACCACTGGGCGCCGTCAGGCCTGGCCTTATCCTTGCGCCATCTTTGAAGCAGAAGCCCCGGCCAGATGCACCTGGGACTAAGCAGACCTTTTTTTTTTAAAAAAAAAATGTATTATTTAATTATCAAATATCTTGATAAATACAGTGAAAAGTAAATTTCCCCCGCCCAGCCACTCAGTTTCCCCTGCCTGGAGACACCAACATGGTTACCAATTTCTTTTGGATTTTTTACAGGAACTTTCTGCACCCACGTTACCTGGGCCCCACTGGAAAAAAATCTTTCCTATATCCCAAAAGGTGGAAGGGGGAAAAACAGTAACGGTTCCAGATTAAGAAATACTCTTTATTACCAATGCATAGGAGTTGTGTACAAAACTTGAGTTGTGTAGGTTTAGGGCCGGCATTTGTATCCCTGTTTTACAGATGAATAATTAGTACTTACTAGCTGTTCTTGGGCAAACTACAAGTTACTGTTTGTATTTCCCTACCGGTTAAGTGGGTGATACTAGTAGCTACCTCGTGGAGTTGCTGTGCGGATTAGATTACGTGAGTTAACGCATGTAAAGCCTTTATAATTAGCCTGGTGCATGGTGAGCCTTGTGCTGTGGTTGTGGCGCTCAGAGGGATTCTTGCTTCCCAGGCTCCTATTGCATTCTGCCTCGTCACATTAATTGCTAACATTGAAACTACTCAATCGGGTCGAGGGCAGTTCCATGCCATTGTCAATAGGCATCAGCTGTTTGGGACACAACATGCCCCTGTCTGCTCTGCCAGGTAGGGACTAGAGGAATCTGGCTGAGGTAAAGCAGCCTCCTGCCCTGCCTTCCTTCCCACTTCAACAAATACTGGCCCCACCTTCTGGACAAACCCCCCAGGCAGCCTGGAACCTGAGATTGTGGGTGAAATCATCAGTGGGTGGCCCAGCTAGTCCTAGGTCTAGGATTACTATGGTCTGCCCAGGGGGTGCTGGGTCAGAGATGAGGAGACACCAGTGACAGCTCTGGGGAACGGGTGTGGGTGGGATGCAAACTCAGAAGAGGAGCCACTGGGGGGATCAAGTGAAAGTTGACTCCCAAATCCTACACACACCACTCCATTTCTCAACATATTTCCCTTTCCTTTTCCTTTCCTTTCCTTTCCCTTTCCTTTCCCACTTATTTGAGAGCGAGAGTGTGAGAGAGAGCACAAGCAGGGGGAGCGGCAGGCAGAAGGAGAAGCAGACTCCCCACGGAGCAGGGTGCCCAATGCAGGGCTCGATCCCAGGACCCCGAGACCATGACCCCAGCCAAAGGCAGACACCTAACCAACTGAGCCCCCCAGGCACCCCAACATATTTCTTTTTAAGGAGCTTTTCCTCTAAGAGGGTGGGGCTGTGCCACCCCGAGGACCCCCTGCTGCAGATGGCAGTGCCTAGGTGCCAACAGCATGCCTCTTAGGAGGGATGCGAGGACCCACCTCTTCAGACTTACAAAGACAGTAACAGCTCATGCTGTTGGAGGTCAGTGGAGCACACTGATAGAAAACGTAGATTTTGAAGTTGGATAAACCTGTCTTTAAATCTCAGCTTTGTCACTGAACATTTCTGTAACTTCAGATAAGTGGATTATTCACTCCAAGCCTCCAATGTCTTGTAAAATGGGAATGATCTCTCCGGTGAGAAAATAATACTCACCTGATGGGATTGTAAATGAGATGGTGTTTTTAGCTAAATGGTAACCATTACGAGGAGGAGAGAGGCTATTTACATTAGTAGATGAGCTGGGCTAAGCTTCTTAAAAGGGTTAGGTGAAAGGATGGGAACAGATTTATAAGGCCAAGATAAAGTGCTATGTCACTTTATGCACTGAGACTCGCAATGCGCTAATCTGGCAGGAGCAAGCACCCTGGAATTAGGGGGAGTTGACAAAGAATAAGATAAAACTTTTAAGATGGAAGGCTTAAGAACATTTTAAGTCTATTTGTGTTGATTTTTTGGTAAAGAATATAGTCGCTGTATCTCTAGCTCTGGATTTTCTTTTTTTTTTTTTAAGATTTTATTTACTTATTTGGGAGAGTGAGTGAGAGAGAGCACATGAGCAGGGGCAGAGGGAGAGGCAGAGGGAGAAGCAGACTCCCCTGCTGAGCAGGGAGCCTGACAGAGGGCTCAATCCCAGGACCCTGGGATCATGACCTGAGTCGAAGGCAGATGCTTAACTGACTAAGCCACCCAGGCACCCCTCTAGCTCTGGATTTTCAGTCCATGATTCACTGTATTTCAGTACATAGTTATCTGTTTTCTGTTATTTCACTTATTCCTCCTCAGACTGTAAATTCCTGAGGATAGACATTAATATTCCCAATTTAAACATAAGTAAATAGAGCAAGAGAGGTTAGCAAAGTTGCTAGCTTTGTGAGTTTAGCAAAATGTGGTTTTAATTTGAATTTATTTCCCTGAATACTATTTATGTTCAGCATCTTTTCATAAACTTATCAACCACTTGGATATCCTCTTTTATGTGAAGTGCCTGTTCAAGTAGTTTGCTTATTTTTGTGTTGGGTTACTATCTTTTATTTGTAAGATGACTTACATATAGATAGATATAGATATTTTGGGATCAAGTTCCTTGTTGCAATATACAGAGAAGCAAATATCTTCTCCCATTCTGTGGCCTGCCTTTTCATTCTTTGTTGCTGGGTTTTTTTATGAACAGAAATTACTAATTTTAATTAAGTTTAATGATCTGTTTTTGGTCCTTTAAAAAGAAACTTTTGCCTGCCCCAGTTATGAAGATATTCTGTTATTATTTTTTTAATTCTTTGTTATTTTAGCTTTTCCATTTAGGTCTGGAATTTATTTTTGTGTAGGTGTTAGGGAAAAGATATTTAAAGGATGAGTCAAAATCTGAAGCTATAAAGGAAAGTATTGATTGATTAAAAAACAGAAAAATTTAAAAATTAATTGTAACAATGGTTTGTACCTGTACTTTTTGTTTTCTACACGATTTAAGAGATAGATACATTTAAAGAAAAAACAATTATTTTATGTAAAAGCTAGTATTTTTGTAATTTTGGTTTGCAACTCCAAATCTTGCTTTCTACATAACTTAAGAAACTAATGTATTTAAAATATTTATGTTTTGGGGGCGCCTGGGTGGCTCAGTTGGTTAAGCGACTGCCTTCGGCTCAGGTCATGATCCTGGAATCCCGGGATCAAGTCCCCCACCGGGCTCCCCACTCAGCAGGGAGTCTGCTTCTTCCTCTCACCCTCCTCCCTCTCGTGCTCTTTATCTCTCATTCTCTCTCTCTCAAATAAATAAAATCTTTAAAAAAATAAAATAAAATAAAATATGTTTTTGGGCACACAACGCATAAAGATGTAATTTTGTGACAACAACTGAAAGAGATGAAGTTGTAAAGGAGCAGAGTTTTTGTTATACTATTGAAGTTAAGCTGGTATAAATTCAAATTAGAATGTTATAACTTTAGGATGTTAAATGTAATCCTCGGGCGCCTGGGTGGCTCAGTTGGTTGAGCGACTGCCTTTGGCTCAGGTCATGATCCCGGGGTCCCGGGATCAAGTCCCGCATCAGGCTCCCCCTGCTCTGTAGGGAGCCTGCTTCTCCTTCTGCTTCTGCCTGCCATTCCCCTTGCTTGTGCTCTCTCTCTCTCTCTCTCTCAAATAAATAAATAAAAAATCTAAAAATAAATAAATAAATAAATGTAATCCTTATGGTAACCATAAAGAAAATAGTTATAAAATATACATCAAAGGAAATGAGAAATGAATTTAAACATTTCACTAACCAAAAAAACCAAACATAAAATAAGACAGTAGTGATGGAAATGAGGGCAAAAAAGCTATAAGGCATATAGAAAGCACATAGCACAATGACAGACCTCAGTCCCTCCTTATTGGTGATTACTTTAAATATAAATGGATTAAACTCTCCAACCAAAAGACAGAGAGTGTATCCCATCCAATGAGAAAGAACTTCTTTGTTTTTACCCCAAGGATAGTCAGACATACTCCACTGAATATGGTCTACCATGTCTAACTGGAGAAAAGCAACTTTTTTTTTTTTTATTAAGGGGGGGTGGGTACTATGTAGGGAGGAGAGCACCACATGAGCATTTCTTCATAGGATCTCCCTTACTTCTTGTTTGAGACTCACAAATTCACTGATATAATGATCTATTAATGTGCTGTACTTCATGTATGAACATAATACTAATTATCAAAGGTCAACTTTGAAATTAATCTAGTTATGTCCTCCAGAGAGAATACAAATAGGTTGAAGTCATATGCATGTGTCCATCCATATGTATACCAATGGAATTGAACCTTAGTTTTAAAATGACTTAGGGATGGGGCGCTTGGGTGGCTCAGTTGTTAAGCGTCTGCCTTCAGCTCAGGTCATGATCCCAAGGTCCTGGGATCAACCACAGCATCGAGCTCCCTGCTCGGTGGGAAGCCTGCTTCTCCCTCTCCCACTGCCCCCCTGCTTGTGTTCCCTCTCTCGCTGTGTCTCTGTCAAATAAATAAAAATCTTAAAAAAAAATTAAAATGACTTAAGGATGCCTGGGTGGCTTAGTGGGGTAAGCGACCAACTCTTGGTTTTGGCTCAGGTCATGATCTCCTGGCCATGGGATGGAGCCCTGCTTCAGGCTATGCACTTGGCACAGAGTCTGTTTGAGATTCTCTCCCTCTCCCTCTGTCCCTCCCCACCACAAGAGCTCTTTCTCTCAGATGAATAAATAAATTAAAAAAAAATAAAATGACTTAAATGTAAGCCCTGAAACAGTGCAACCTTGGAAAAGGCAGCACATTAACCAACAGGACACCTGGGTTCTAGTACCAGCTCTACCAGTAGGTTTTGTGACTTTGGATAAGATTATAATAATTACTGAGCAGTTATTAGGCTTTGAGAAATTGAGCTGGGTATTTTATCATATTTAATCTTAATAGCCACTTTGTAAATTAGATAATACATTTACCTTGTACAGGTGAAGAAATTAAAACTCTGAGAAGTTAATTAACAAGAGCCAAGATCATGCAGCTGGGAAAAGACAAAACTAGGGTTTGACACAAGCTTTTCTCTGCGTTAAGCTATTTCCATCACTTAATCATTTGAGTCTTAGTTTACTTCTTTGTAGAGGTGAGATCTACATATTCTCTGTATCCTTTGTAAATTTGCTGTCCTTTGATTTCAGTGTAAATAAATGTAATGTTCTGTTCTATTATTATCCATTTCACTGCTGGCAGATCTTTTTATTAGTTTGTATTATCTGTATTGAACATTTATTTCAGTCAGACTTATCAAATTGTGAAATTTCTATTTGGGTTGGGTTAAAATACCATATCATCATTATTTAGTTTTACATTTGTTGTATTTATAAAATAAAGTTAAGTATTACAGAATTTGACACCTGCCATCCGAAGCTACAAGTACCCTTTGCTGAAAGTAGAGGTGAAAGCAACTTCTGTCCCCTCCATCAGGAGATACCACCTCACAAGGATGGTTCTCATATTTGTTATCCCAAAGGGTAGGGGAATAGAAGTGCCTAGTCTTTTGCAAAACTCCTCTTCACTTTGGCCTGGTGCCTGAAGATTAAAGTATTACTGTATATGTAGGGGAAAAAAGGGCAGAGGTTTACAAATGGATAAAAGCAAATTATCCAAATATATTATGTTTATAAGACAATCACTGGAGATCCAAAGACACAAACAGATTGGAAGTGAAACAATGGAAAAAGATATTCCATGCAAATATTAACCAAGAGAGCAGGTGTGGCTATACTAATATCAGGCAAAATAGATTTTAAATCAAAAAAGGTTACAAGAGACAAAGAAGGACATTCTAAATTAATACAAATTTCAATATGGCAAGAATTTTAATGCAAACAGTTATTTACCTAATGACCATCAAAATATATGAAGCAAAAACTGATAGAAATGAAAGGAGAAATACACAGTTTTACAATAAATGTTGGAGATTTCAGTACCCCAGTCACAATAATGGATAGAACAACCAGACAGAAGATAAGTAGGGAAACAGAGGACTCAACACAATAAAACTACTAGATCTAACAGACATATACAGAACATTCTACCCAACAACAGAATACACATTTTTTTTCCCTCAAATGCACATGGGACATTTTCTAGGTTAGACCGTATGTTAGGCCACAAATTAAGTCTCAATGAATTTTAAAAGATAGATCCCTAACAAATCATCTCTTCCAACGACAATTGGATGAAATTAGAAATCAATAACAAAAGGGAAACTGGAAAATTCACAAAATTGTGGAAACTAAGTAACAGACTTTTAAACAAACAATAGATCAAAAAGGAAATCACAAGGGATATAAGAATATACTTAGAGATGAAAAAAATGAAACACAACATACCAAACCTCATGGGACTCAGTGAAAATGCTACTAAGGGGAAAATTTATAGTTATATAACACTTACGTTCAGGAACAAGAAAGCTCTCTGGGGTACTTAGGTGGTACAGTTGGTTAAGTATCCAACTCTTGATTTTGTTTTGTTTTTGTTTTAAACATGTTATTTATGGGGCACCTGGGTGGCTCAGTCATTAAGCGTCTGCCTTCAGCTCAGGTCATGATCCCAGAGTCCTGGAATCAGGCCCCATGTTGAGCTCCCTGCTCAGCGGGGAACCTGCTTCTCCCTCTCCCCCTGCCTGGCGCTCCCCCGCTTGTACTCTCTCTCTCTCTGTCAAATAAATAAATAAAATCTTAAAAAAAAAAAAAGAAAACATGATTCAAAAGCTTCACAACATTGGATTTGGCAGTGACTTCCTGGATATAACACTACAGGTACAGGTGACAAAAGGAAAAATAGACAAATTGGACTTTAAAATTTAAAAATTAAAAAATTTTTGCACATTAAAAGACACTATCAACATGCACTTGTCATGATGAGCACCGGGTATTGTATGGAAGTACTGAATCACTATGTTGTACACCTGAAACTAATATTACACTGTATTTTAACTAACAGGAATGTAAATGAAAACTTAAAAAAAAAGACACTATCAACACAGTAAAAAGACAACCCACAGAATGGGAGAAAATATTTGCAAATCACATATCTGATAAGCCAATTATAGCCAGAATATATAAAGAACTATTACAATTCAATAATAAAAAGACAACCCCGTTAAAAAATAGGCAAAGGATCTGAATAGACATTTCACCATAGATGTACAAATGGCCAATTACCACATGAAAAGATGTTCAACATCATTAAACATTAGGGAAATGCAAATCAAAACTACAATGAGATACTACCTCATACCCAGTAGGATGGCTACTACCAAAAAAACCAGAAAACAGTAAGTGCTGGCAAGAATGTCAACACATTGGAACCCTTGTGCCCCATTGATGGGAATGTAAAAGGTAAAGCTGCTGTGGAAAACGGTATGGCAGTTCCTCAAAAATTCAAAAATAGAATTACCATATGACCTAGCAATTCCACTTCTGGGTTTATGCCCAAAAGAACTGACAGCAGAGTCTGGAAGAGAGATTTGTACATCTGTGTTCACAGCAGTGTTATTCACAATAGCTAAAGCATGGAAACAACTCAGGTACCCATCAATGGATGAATGGATTAGCAAAATGTGGTTATACACACACAGTGGAATAGTATTCAGCCTTGGTTGGCTACCCAAAGACCCTTCCTTATAAGAGGCATATTAAAGAGTAGGTTAGCAAGAAAAAACAAAATTCAGGAGGCACAAGAAAAATAAGCATAGAGATCTATTAATTTGGCAATAAATTTTCATCAACTATCAATTATTATTTTTTTAAATTAGAAAACTAAACTTTCAACAGCAATAATAAAATTGAGCATATTAAACAGCGGCCTGTTAAGGTGATTGACTAATTTTATTTATTAGTAGGCAAAAATAACAGTTAAGATTGTATATTAAAAATTTATGGGGGCACCTGGGTGGCTCAGTTGGTTAAGCCTCTGTCTTTGTCTCAGGTCATGATCTTGGGGTCCTGGGATTGAGCCCCGCATCGGACTCCCTGCTCAGTGGGGAATCTGCTTCTCCCGTTCATGCTCTCTCTGTCTCTCTCAAATAAAATAAAATCTTTTTAAAAGTTCATGGACAAAGACTAATACGATCCATGCTTCCAAACCAGCAAAGTTTTTTTGTGTTTTATTTTTTTGTGGTTTTATTTTTTTTTTTTTTTAGACAGGGATGGGTGGGTAGAGGGAAAGGGAGGGAGAGAATCCCAAGCAGGCTCCACACCCAGCATGGAGCCTGATGTGGGGCTCGATCTCACAACCCTGAGCTCATGACCTGAGCCCAAATCAAGGGTCATATACTTAACTGACTGAGCCACCCAGGCGCCCCCAAACCAGCAAAGGATTTTAAAAGGGGGGCAGTATATATGTGGAAAGTTTTATCATTTCTGTAGACATAGAAGTGAACCTTAGCCAATGTTTAAATGAGATGAGTGCTTCTAAACCAGAAGGGGATGGTAGGCCAGGTTAGCTTTCCCAACTTCGTGGTTCTTGAATTTGCTCTTAAAGATGTTTTCGTGACGGGCTGAAAAAAAAATACGAAAATACTGTTCCCACAATCTCTGCTTGAAGAATCTGCTAGAGAAAAAACTTCAGACAACCAAAATGACAGGACAGAGAGCAACCACATAAGGTATAGTGGCCCTGATCATCTGTGGTCCTTAACATCACAAATCTCAATCTGATCAAGTCTTTAGCTCTAACTCCCAATTCACAGGAAATATGGTGGCCGGAGCAGCATGTTAAACCCCGCGGGGATGCAATCAGCTGAATCCAGACCATGGGACAGTCCGTTTGACATACTGTCCATCTTCATCAATAAATAAAGTGGAAGGAAAACAAAGATGAAGAGAGAACCTATAGTTTAAGGGTCATAAGAGACATATTATTTATGTCTCTTCATAAGTATTTATGAGGTAATTGAGGAAATTTGAGTCTTGGAAACTGAATGACATTAAAGACTATTGGTGTGGGCGCCTGGGTGGCTCCGTTGGTTGGGCGACTGCCTTTGGCTCAGGTCATGATCCTGGAGTCCCTGGATCGAGTCCCGCATCAGGCTCCCTGCTCGGTGGGGAGTCGGCTTCACCCTCTGACCCTCCCCCCTCTCATGTGCTCTCTCTCTCAAATAAATAAATAAAATCTTTAAAAAAAAATAAAGACTATTGGTGTATTTTTTTAGGCATTATAATGGTATTTTTTTAAGGTATGATAATGATTTTTTAGGTTAAATATAATACCATATGTTTTAGAAAAACCTGCTGTACTATTTATACATGAAAATATAGGGTGTCAGAATTTGCTTCAAAATAATCTGGGGTGGGTGATTGACCAACACAAAACTGACAATGAATCGAAATTGTTGAAGTTGGCTGATGAGTGCATGGAGTTTCATTATAGTACTCTTTTATGCTTTTGTTTATATTTAAAAATTTCTGTAACAGGGCACCTGGATGACTCAGTTGTTAATAGTCTGCCTTCCACTAAGGTCATGATCCCAGCATCCTGGGATTGAGCCTTGCATGGGGCTCCCTGCTCTGGGGGAAACCTGCTTCTCCCTCCGCGGAAAGCCTGCCTGTGTTCCCTCTCTCACTGTGTCTCTCTCTGTCAAATAAATAAATAAAAATCTTTAAAAAAATTTTCTGTAACAAAAAGCAACAATAAAAATAATGAGTAGCAAAAAATGAATTCTGTTCAACATAAGTAGGTGGGGAAAAAACCAAGAGGGGAAAAAGTTAAAGAAAATAGAAGAAAGGGTGCCTGGGTGGCTCAGTTGGTTAAGCGACTGCCTTCGGCTCAGGTCATGATCCTGGAGTCCCGGGATCGAGTCCCGCATTGGGCTCCCTGCTCAGCAAGGAGTCTGCTTCTCCCTCTGACCCTCTCCCCTCTCATGCTCTCTCTCTATCTCATTCTCTCTCAAATAAATAAATAAAATCTTTAAAAAAATAGAAGAAAAATGCAGATAAAAACAAAAAGTAATGAAATAGAAAAAATTGATACAGTTAATAGAAAAAGACAGTAGAGTGGAGAAGATGAACAAAATCCAAAATGGTTCTTTGGAAAAGATAATATAATCAGCAAACCACTATCAAGATTTATCAAGAGTAAAAAGAGAAAAGGCATAATAAAAATTATAAGGAATGATGACGTAAGGTGGTAAACAAAGATTATTTCATTGTAAGCAATTATGAATAGCATTGTCAATACACTTGAAAACTTATATGAAAAAGGTAATTTTCTAAAAAAATATAAATTGTCAAAATTGACTTTAGAAAAAATAGAAAACAATATACCACTAACTGTTCATTAGTAATTAACATTTTATGAACCACTTCCCCTCCTCCCAAAAAATAATCCAGTTCCAATAGTTTTATAAAACAAGTAGTCCTGATTTTATGCTCTTTCAGAGAGTTGAAAAAAGGGAAGGCTACCCAAATCATTTTTTTAACTTAAATCATTTTTAAGGATAGTGTTAAGTTTGATATTCAAACCAGAAAAAATGGTTTACAAGATTAAAATCATAAACCAATTATCCAAAATACTAAGGTGCTAAAATGCTAAATAAAATGTTAGCAATTCAAATTTGGCAGTTTATATAAAAATAATTAGTCATGTTCAAATAGGGTTTGTCCTGGAAAGGTAAGGAACTTCAACATCATAAAGTCTTTTTTTTTTTTTTTAAGATTTTATTTATTTGACAGAGACACAGCAAGAGAGGGAACACAAGCAGGGGGAGTGGGAGACGGATTGCTTAGCAGGCTTCCTGTGGAGCAGGGAGCCCAATGTGGAGCTCGATCCCAGGACCCTGGGACCACCACCTGAGCGGAAGGCAGACGCTTAATGACTGAGCCACCCAGGCACCCCAACATCATAAAATCTTTTAAGGAATATACCATATTAACAGATTAAAGAAAAATATATAACACTTTTAATAGCTACAGAAGGAAAAAAATAGATACAGAAGAAACATTTGATCAATTTCTACAATAATTTAAAAATGTAAAGTTTTATCTTTAAAAAAAAGTAAAGTTTTAGTAAATTTAAGGGTAAAGGTAGTCATCAAAGTAGTATTCTGTATAAACAATTGAAGAAAAAATATAATAATCTAAATAGGTACAGAAAACATTTTATAAAATTCAACTCATTTAAAAAGTACACCTTTTACCAAACTAAAGGGTAAAGGATAGTCATAAAAAACCTATAGCAAGGGGCGCCTGGGTGGCTCAGTCGGTTAAGCGTCTGCCTTCAGCTCAGGTCATGATCCCAGGTTCCTGGGATTGAGCCCCATGTTGGGCTCCCTGCTCTGTTGGGAGCCTGCTTCTTCCTCTCCCTCTGCCTGCCACTCCCCCTACCTGTGCTCTCTCTGTCTCTCTCTGTCAAATAAATAAAGAAATCTTAAAAAAAAAGAAAAACCTATAGCAAGGATCATATTTAAAAATAAGACTTCAGGGGCGTCTGAGTGGCTCAGTCGTTAAGCATCTGCCTTCAGCTCAGGTCATGATCCCGGGGTCCTGGGATCGAGCCCCACATCGGGCTCCCTGCTCAGCGGGGAGTCTGCTTCTCCCTCTGCCCCTCCTCCTGCTTGTGTTCTCTCTCTCTCTCATAAATAAAAACAAAATCTTTAAAAAAAAATAAGACTTCAGAAGCAGTGCCAATTAAAGTCAGGAATAAGACATGTATATCCATTACCACAGTGTCTATTTATCATTGTACTGGTAATCTTAGCCAATACAATAAGCCACAAAAAGAAAGATATAAGAGTTGGAAGAATTTGTAGACAATATGATTATCTACAGAGAAATTAAGCAAATCCACAGAGAAAGATTTCTGGAAATGTGATCAATATATAAGAATTGGTAAAGGTAAATATTATTAACAAATGTAATTGAAAATATCTCTCTTTTGTAACTGCATCATAAACTATAAAATACACAGGAATACACTTAAGAGATGTGTAAAATGCTTAAAGAGAAGATTAGCAATATTGAAGGACTTAGAATAAGATCTGAATATATGGATGGGAAGACTCAATGTCAAAAGATGACAGTTCTTCCCAAAATTATCTTAAAATTAAATGCAAGTAGAATTTTTAAAATTTATGGAATTGCACAACTTGGCAAACTGATTCAAAAACTATATACTGAAGCACCAAGAATATCTAGGACAGTATGAATAAAATGAATTAAGATGAAGAAACTCTCCTTACCCAATATCAACACTTCTTATAAAGCTAGAGTGATAAACATGGTGTGATATCAGAATAATGATAGATTATTAATGGGTCAGTGGAACAGAATGGAGAGCCCTGACCCTATAGTTACCTTCCAAGAATAAACATGGCTGCTTCACTTCTACTTTTCAAATGTCACGCAAATTTCTTCTGTGGCCAACTCTAGCCCAGAACCATACAGGAAAGGGAATTCTAGGAAGTGAGATTCAACTTAGCTAAGTTGACACTATACAAAGCCACCATAGTCCATCCTTGGTCAACTTGGCATCCACAAATACCCGTTTTCACTATGCTTAACTTTGAAATAAAGTTTGAAAGCAAACAATAGCAAACTTGCACTTCTGCTTAACATGATGCATCTATCCCTTGCACAATGAAAACGTGTGAGATCAACTGGTTATCCATATGGAGAAAGAAAAAGTATTCTTAATGCTCCCCACCCAGAGAAGATACAAAGTCTCTCCCTCTCTCTTTTTTTTTTTTTTACAAAGTCTCTTGATTCACACTTTGGTGATGTTCATTTCTCTTCTAGCTGAGTCACATTTCTGCTGTGATATCCTGTAACTTAATTACTGACAAATAATCTTAAAAAATTATTTTTAAGAAGAATGGGGAGGGGAAGGACATATTTTTATTAAAACAGAAAAATATTTACATTGAAATAAGAAGGAAAGTTTCATCCTCACTTCCGCAACTGTTTTAGCTGGTATTTATAAATACTCTTCCGCTTCCCATTTCATACTCCCTGCCTGGTGAGGTGACCTTGGCTTCTGGTCTGGACCCCTAACACTTCTTCCTATATTGCGTTGTGGTAGTTTTGCTATTGACTTTAATCACAGGAATGGGAATACCAAGAGACTCCCCATTCTCCCCTTTGGAAGTCAAGACAGTCACTCCAGGCAGGATAATAACCTTCTTTGCCTGTTGATTCACTGGCAAGACAAGTCCAAAGTAGCAAGTCCAGTGTCAACGTCCAGCTCAGTGGAACCACTTCTGTGTTCCCCGTGGAAATATTTCTTTTTGGGGAACTAATACCTCTAGATCAGCAGAACCCAACATTTCAGAGACAGCAGCATTTTTTCCCACGTGTTATATTGAGGGAAGCTGTTCTCATTTCTAACCTCTGCTTCCTGATCCATGAATCCCTGTTTTGGGGAAAACAGCAACATATGTCAGTTGCTGACTGAGAGAATATCTTGCATCTCGAAGGACATGACCCAAGCCCTGCAAGGTGTTGCCACCCAGGTGGTACCATAACCGAGGCTTCAAAAGGCCATTCTACTGTTCCCTCAGGCCAGCTGCTTCAGGGTGATGAGGAACATGGTAAGACCAGTAAATTCCACGAGCCTGAGCCCATTGTTGCTCCTCATTTGCTGTAAAAGGAATTCTTTGGTGAGCCATAGAAACTTTCAGGTCCCTTACACAGACCTTGAGATGGGAATTTAAAGCCCTGACTCATCATATTCTTTCCCCAAATTCTTCAGGGCATTTTAACAATCCACCAATCTTATTGTAATTATATTCAAGCAAATAGTCAATCAAAACACTGACTTCAATATGCACCAAATTACAATTGTCTACAGGTGATCACTTAAAGAACATTTTTCTCCCGTTCTATGACATGGAGTACCAATGATCCCTGTACCCCTGGTAACCCTTGGTAATCCTTGGTAAGGGGTCATTTATGCCTTTATTTTTTAAAAAATATTTATTTATTTTGAGAGAGGGAGAGAGTGCGTACGAACAAGGGGGAGGGGCAGAGGGAGAGGGAGAAGCAGACTCCCTGCTGAGCAGGGTACCTGATGTGGGGCTCGATCCCAGGACCCTGGGATCATGACCTGAGCCGAAGGCAGACACTTAACTGACTGAGCCTCCCAGGCGCCCTCATTTATGCCTTTAAATCTATTTAGATCACAGAATCAATTCTATAATCCAGACCAAATTCAGAGAACCCACCACTCACTAAGGTTCTGTTCTTCTTGGAAACCATGTCTGGGAGCATATTCTGGATTAGTCAGGATCTGATCTGAGAAGCAGGATGACTAGGAATGACAAAGAATAAGGACTTTATCATGGGAATTTGTACCCAATTATGGGAGCTGGTTATATAAGATTGTTACTTCTTTGTCTGGGGCTGGGGACTAAATCCAGGGACAGGCAGTTGGCAAGGAAGGATGGATGTGAAGTGGGGGAGCAAGGACAAATTGGAACCCAGGAGCAAGAGCAAGAGAGAGCTGGAAACTGCCTCAGTCTCACACTATCTGTAAGCCTCTAGCTTTGTTCATGCAGGTGACCTGCAGAAGAGTCTGGTCCTTTGTTTTAGAACTAAATCCGCACCTCGCGCCCGAGTTGGGGAAACTGAAGAGGCTCTGATGGGAAATAAAGGAGCTTTGTGCCCAGCTGCTTTCCCCCCACCTCCCCCATCAGCAAGGTGAGCCAGCAAACCTGTCATGATGCACGAGCCACCCCAGGGCCTGCCTTACGCGGTGTAAACAGGCAGCTAGGCAGCTGCGGCTTCACTCCTGTTGCCAAGTATCCTGCAGATTTCTCCTGTGGCCAGCCCTAGCCCACAGCCATGCACCGAAGGAAATTCCAGGAAATGTAGTCCTAGCTTAGCTAAGCTGACACACTACAAAGCCACTACACTCTTCATAAAAAGGTTTAAAACATGGATAACCTAAGGCATAAATATGTGATATAAGCATATAAAGATTGCTGAGCAGGAAAACTATGGCAATTAAAATAAGGATGAGGGGCGCCTGGGCGGCTCTGTGTTGGGCGTCTGCCTTCGGCTCAGGTCATGATCCCAGGGTCCTGGGATTGACCCCACATCGGGCTCCCTGCTCAGCGGAGAGTCTGCTTCTCCCTCTCCTTCTGCTGCTCCTTGCTTGTGCTCGCCCTCTCTCCCTGTCTCTGTCTCTCAAATAAATAAAAATCTTAAAAAAATAAGGATGAGCTCTGAGGAGGAAGAAGGGAAAAGGACTAGGAAGGGCACATAGGCTGCCCATTTTCTATGACAGTTTATTTCTTTTTTCTTTTCTCTCTTTCCTTTGTCTCCTTTCCTTTCTTTCTCTCCTTCCTTCCTTCCTTCCTCCTGCCCGCCTTTCTTTCTTTCTTTCTTTCTTCCTTCCTTCCTTCCTTCCTTCCTTCCTTCCTTCCTTCCTTCCTTCCTTCCTTTCTTTCTTTCTTTCTTTCTTTCTTTCTTTCTTTCTTTCTTTCTTTCTTTCTTTCTTTCTTTCTTTCTCTTTCTTTCTCTTTCTCTCTTTCTTTCTCTTTCTCTCTTTCTCTCTTTCTCTCTTTTTCTCTCTCCCCAGCGCAGAGCCCAACTCAGGGCTTGAACTCATGACCCTGAGATCAAGACCTGAGTTGAGATCAAGAGTCAGACACTTAACTGATGGAGCCACCCAGGCACCCCTGTGACATTTAATTTCTTAAAACAACTGTAGTATAGATGTTTGATAAAGTATGCAGTGGTGGGCATATGGATATTCTTTTTGTTATTCTCTATACTTGCCTATAGGTTTGAAGTGTAGAAGGAGGAAAAGGAGGGAAAAGGGTAATAACACTAATTGCTGATGTTTACTGACCGCTAGGCTTGGCCCTTGGATTATGTCACTTAGGTAGAGAACAGGTTTCTTGCTCCGGATTGAGGGGGAAAGCACAGTTGTAGACACCAACATTCTGCACCCTAGTCAGGGTCCTAGAGCCACTGGCACCTAGGAAGTTGGAGAAGATGTGTTGTGGGGGCCCCTTTGCTGCCCTTTCTCCCAACACCCTCAAGAATTCTTGTTCCTTTTCTCCTTTTTGCCCTCTCTTCTGCAGGGTGTCTCTCCACCTCTCTTATCTTTCCGAAGCGTGGCTTTTGCATCCCGGAGAAAGGTGCTAAGTGGGGCAAGCGCAGGTCTTTGGAGCTGCGATGCAGGGCCCGCGCACATCAGGCCCGAGGGAAGCCCAGCCCACAGGATGAGAGGGCCTGGGGCTACCGTAGGGAAACCCCACACCCCCTCCCCCTGCCCCGCTGCCTCCCCTCCAGCCCACACCTGTTCTGCCCCTCCTGCATCCCCTTGCTCCTGACAGATCAAGAGCAAACAAGGTTGTTTGTTCCTCTCTCGCCGGGATGCACAGTGACACAGGGGAGGCGCTGTGTATGCGGACAGCACACATTGCACTTTGCAGTTACCTACTGTTTCCTAACTTTTTCTTATGTATGCTGCTTTTAAGACTTTCTCTGAAATCCTAGGCTCTTCAATTAGACTGAAGTTAACAAACATCTATTTGTTTGAGGCCTTTTTTATGTGCTGGGTTAATGAGGGGTACAAAGGAATGAAGAATGCAGTTTCTTCCCATTGGGAACTCACAATCTCATGACGGGGGCGGGGGGCGGGGTGATTCACAACCGTCAGACTAAAGGGGCAGATTCTATGGGAGTAGGAAGGATGGAGAGTAGTTATAACTTCAGAGATCCAGGAAGGCTCCTTGGAGGAAACTTTCCTCTGCAGATAACCTTCAAAGAGAGGGAAGCTTATGAAGGCAAGGAGTAGGTGAGATTAGGCAGACAGAAAATGCTGGGAGAGAAGAGAGAAGGGCTAGCTAGTAGGGGCCTCTTGGGGCCTCCCAGCTTTAAGGATGGGTGAAGACAGAGGGAAGAAGGAACTATCAGAGAGGAAGGATGAGGACTGGGGCAAACAAGCCTCATGCGGTGATACTAGTATGTTTTCTACCCGCTTAGAGTACTTTAGAGCTGGGCGCTTAGCAGCAAACTAGCCAAAGCCCTTTCTTGTACTGAAAAGGAAGGACAGTGAGGCCCAAACAAGGGGGAAGTGATTTGCACAAAAGGGAAAACTGGGTCCAGGACTCAGGCTCCAGCTCGTGCTACACCATGCCCCTGTGACCCCCCGTGACAACCCAAGACCCAAGTCAGCATCTCCACTGCCATTCTGGCCAGCAGCCATGCCTGCCACAGTGCCTAGCACGTAGTAAGCACAAACCTATTTGCTGAACTGAATTCTGTATCTTCCTTATTCCTCCAGTTTCTGAAGAAATGGCCAAGAAAGAGGGATGGTCCTCTATCAGATCTTGTGCTACCACAGGCTCTGTGCAGGGTGCATATTGATGCTGTCTTTCTTTCCTTTCTTTCTTTCTTTCTTTCTTTCTTTCTTTCTTTCTTTCTTTCTTTCTTTCTTTCTTTCTTTTTCTTTCTCTTTCTTTCTTTCTTTCTTTCTTTCTTTCTTTCTTTCTTTCTTTCTTTCTTTCTTTCTTTCTTTCTTCTTTCAAGGTTTTTATTTCTTTGACAGAGAGAGACACAGCGAGAGAGGGAACACAAGCATGGGGAGTGGAAGAGGGAGAAGCAGGCTTCCCGCGGAGCAGGGAGCCCGATGTGGGGCTCCATCCCAGGACCCTGGGATCATGACCTGAGCCAAAGGCAGACACAGACACTTAACAACTGAGCCACCCAGGCGCCCCTTGATGCTGCCTTCTTGATCCCCACAGCCATGCTGTTATTCCCACTTTACAGAGGAGGAAACTGCATCTTGGAGAGTTAGGTGGTCTGTTTTACAGCTAGTGAACTGCCTGAACTCAAACCCAGGTCCATCTGACTCTAAATTCCGTGATGAGGGTGTCAATGTAAATGGTTGAAATCAAGTTTCATTGAATTGATTTCTGTTCCCTGCCCATAGCCCTTGGGGTGAGATTTTTTTCTTTTTCCTTTGGGGTGAATGGGGGATAGCGTTGTAGTGGAAGAGTGTGAAAGAGGATAAATTCTTTTAAGGACTACCTTGCTTTAACTGCTCATAACTGATGGAACTTCCAACACCAAACAAAGGTATTGGTTCTTTTTCTTAAAGTCACCGCCCATGTCTTTAGCGCCTCTCTGCATCATGGGCATTAGAACCCAATCTGAGGATGGAGAAACTCAGGGGCATTGTTGAAATGGAAAGACATAAAAAGAACTGGATTATAGTGTGTGTGACCTCTCCAAGTGTCTTGTAAGCCAATGCAGTTGGAGAGGGGAGAGGATGAGAGAACCATCTAGAAAGAGGTTTCTGTGCTCAGAAGAAAGGAAAATGGAGATGTGATGGTGTGAGTCTTCAGGTAGATGTTGGGTGGTGTCGGGCAGGGAGAAAACAGACTTGTCACAGGCTCTGCAGTACCAGCCCAGATCTCCCCTCATCCATACAGGTGGGTTTCTGGGGTTGTCATCAAGCTTTTGCCACACCCTACTAAGGCTGGGGGAGGTTGAGTCCAGGGTTGGGGACAGGTTGGGAGAGAACTGGGTGGGAGGGAGCATTGGAAGTCCCAGGAAAGCTCACGTTCCAGGCCAGGTGCAGAGGCTGAGCCTTGCTGCCAGCTGGAGGTCTGGGAGTGGGGCGGGGGCTCTGGTTGCCTGTTTGTTCAGCACTGAACTGAGGTTCCTGTTAGGAAGTGCCTTGTTTGTGTCCAGACTGATTTGTTTGCTGTTCACACTTACATGGAGAGCTGCCCCTTAGAGTCCTGGCTTCACACATAGGGATAGCCGTGGGAAGGGGGAACATGGGCAGAACCCAGAGCCTGCAGGGTCTGGAGTATAATCTGGGAAAATGAACGTCTACAGCTCCTGGTGAGGAGAGGGAGGGTTGGACCTCACAGGAAGCTCAGCCCTGACTTCTTGCTTTCCAGAGAAGAGGCATATCGGAGTCCTGACTCAGGAAGGGCTTGGAGTTTGGCTTCCTCACTCCCCACGGAAACTGTCTAGTGAGGAGCAAAACATCTTAATGCAGGTTCCACTTTGAGATGCTGATTTAGTTGGTCTGGGGTGCGGCCAGGCCATCAGGACTTATAAAACCTTCCCAGGCGATTCCAACTGGGCAGCCAAGGTGAGAACTGCTGTTCCAGAGTCTATCAGCTCCTCACACCTTAACATGTATACAGGTCACCTTGGGGTCTCGTTAAATTGTAGATCTGACTCAGTAGGCCCGAGTTGGTTCCTTAGCTTCTGCGTTTCTAACACACCCCCAGGTGAAGCTCGTGCTGCTGGTCTGGGGACCATATTTGGAGTAGCAAGACTCTATACTTGCTTTGGACTCCTCCTTCCAATTGTCCTCATTGCTCAGAGGGAAAGGGGTAGAACCATGAACCCAAGCTTCCTGCACCTGTTCACCCAGCCCACCGTTTTCCCACTACCTTACTTGGTAAGTAATCAACAGGCCTCAAAGACTCTCTGGCCCAGGCCAGTCCTCTAGTCATTTTCAGGGTCTAAGTGGACCAAACAGATCCCTGCCCTATCTAAGACAAACCAATTCAGCTAGCTCCAGTTGGGAGTGTGGCACAGGGAGGGAGAGGGCAGGAGCGGAAGCAGAAAACACATCCTCCTCTGGCCTGTTGGGCAGACAGGACACACATATCTTATGGTAGGGTATATTCCTAAAGATGGGTGTCATAATACTTTCTTCCCACATAATCTGTTATAAGGAGGCCTTGCCATGTCCCCAGCCACTCTTCTTGGATCGAGGCTAGCCCTCTGGCTTGTTTTGGCCTATAGAATGTGGGGAAAGTGACTGTGGAACTTCTGAGGTTGGGCCTTATGATCTGAAGTCTTCCCGTTGCCATTCGGGATGCTCACTTGTGGGATCCAGCTTCCATTGAAGAAGTCCAAACTAGCCATGTGGAGAGTTTTAGAGAGGTTCCAGCCTTCCAGCCAATCCTGCCAAGACCCTAGATTTGTGAATGGAGCTATCCAGAATGCTCCAGTCCCAGGCATCTGATAGCAATCCAGACCAGCTTCACAATTTGTGAAGCCCACTGTAAAATGAAAACATAGGGTCCCTTGTTCAAAAACGATTATGAATTTCAAGAATAGCAACAGCAGAGCATTAGATCAACCCCAGGGCCTCTCTGAGTGTGGGGCCTGGTGCAGCTGCCTAGGTCCTACGCTTGTGGAGCCAGCCCGATTGCAACCTCCTAAGAAATCCTAGCTGACACCACATGAAGCAGAACATCACAGCTGGGCTCTGCCCAAATTCCCGACCCCCAGCGTTGTGAGCAAATACAGTAGTTGTTGTTTTGAACCACCAAGTTTGGGAGTGGTTAGCTACATGACAGCAGATGACAAAACACATCCCGTGGCCTCTTTCTCAGGATGGGAGAGCTGTGACGGGAGGGGAGTGGCAGGCCAGACTTCGGGCTAAGAACAATGACAGCTCATAATGCTTGTTCACTAAATGGACGAATCTTTGACGATGCAGCCAACTTACAGACCACAGCAGGTTAAAAACTAACTACAGCCCAGTGTTTGAAGGCATGATTTCCCCAGAATATGCTGACCTGGGGGAAGGCAGAGGAGGCAAGGACAGACCCTGCTTGCTTTGCCTTTTCTCAGGGGAGGCAGTGTGGGGGAGCAAAAGAAGAAAGGGCTTGCAAGTCAGACAGACCTAGGCGTCCATCAGGCATGTGCACAGTCACAGAGGGAGCCTCCTCATCTGTTCTCATCCTGCTCCCCTTGTGGCTTTTCCCATCCCTGAAAGTGGCAACTTCTTCCTTCTAGCTGCTCAGGCGAAAAAATGCAGCCAGCTTTGGGTCCAGTCTTTCTCTCATCCTCACATCCAATCCATCAGCGTCATTCTCATAAGACTCTACCTTCCAAATAGACCCGGAGTCTGACTTTATCCAACCACCTTCACTGATGCTACAGTGGGCCAAGCTTCATGTTTCTGGCTAGGATCACTACAGTAGCTACCTGGCTGTTTTCTTGCCCCTCTCCAGTCTTCAACCCAGCAGCTAGCGTAGTTCTGGTAAATCGGGTTAGAGTATGTCACTTCTTTGCTCAGTATCCTCCAGTGACTCCCCAGGTCATTCCAGGTAGGGGCTGACAAGGCCCTTGACAACTCTTACTTCTCTAATCTCATCCACTACTCTTCAATACCCCCCTCCCCATATGCACGCACACACTCTGCTCCAACCACACCGGCCTCTGGCTTTCCCTTGGCCAAATATACTCCTGCCTCAGGGCCTTTGCACTTCTGTTCTCTCTGCCTGGAACACTTGTCCTCCAGATATCTGTAGGGCGCATTCCCCATCTTCCTTTTTTTTTTTTTTTTTAAGATTTTATTAATTTGACAGAGAGAGACACAGCGAGAGAGGGAACACAAGCAGGGGGAGTGGGAGAGGGAGAAGCAGGCTTCCCGCGGAGTAGGGAGCCGGATGCGGGGCTTGATCCCAGGACCCTGGGATCATGACCTGAGCTGAAGGCAGACGCTTAATGACTGAGCCACCCAGGCGTCCCCATTCCCTATCTTCTTAAGGTCCTTGCTGAAATGTCACCTTTTTAATGAGGTCTTCCCTGACCTGACTCTCTCTGCCTTGTCCTATATTCCTTATTTCCTTGTACTGCTTGATTTTTCTTTGTAGTACTTATCACCATCCAGCAAACGTGTATTTTACTAACTTATTTTTATTATCTCTCTCAACAAGAATATAAGCTCTTCAAGGACACAGATTATCTGCTTTGTTTACTGCTTTTTCTCTTTGTGCCTGAAACTGAGCTTGGCACAGAATGATCAGTCCACAAATATTTGTTAAATGAATAAACCAAATGAATGAATGTAACTGATATCAGCTTCACCTAATACAGCCCACTTTGTTGGATTTAGTGAAATCTAAAATGAGTAATAAAGATACAGCTCCTGGCATAGAACAGAGGCTTGTGCACACATACGTTGGGTATCAGGAAGGAGATGTGAGCAGGGCAAGAAACAGCTCATCAGCCTGATTAGTGTCTTCCCCGTTGGCTAGGTGCTCCTCTCAGGGCCCCTAAGGAACCAGGTAGGGGCACCTGGGTGGCTCAGTTGGTTAAGCATTCGACTCTTGATTTCAGCGGGGGTCATGATCTCGGGTTTGTGGGATGGGGCTCCGTGCTCAGTGTGGAGTCTTCTTGTCCCTCTCCCTCTGCTCCTCCATGCCGCCCCCCCCCCGCTCTCTCTCTTTTTCACTATCTTTCTCTCTCAAATAAATAAATAAAATCTTAAAAAAAAAAAAAAAAGAACAAAAAAAGGAGCCAGGTAGGCTGCCATGAGCTTGAGTTTCTGGTTCAAGATCACCAGGGTGTCAGCTTTTTCCTTGGGAATTCTGGGTAGGGATTGATTTGGGCCAAACACATCACATATCACTTGAAACATCACTTTTCTAAGCAAAATTACGTACCTGAATTCAAGTTCTTACAAGCTCTCCCTACTGTCACTTCGCATTATCATTTAATCCAATGATTCTCAATCTTTTTTCTGCATTTAATATCATTTTTCAAAAAATATTTTTTTAATGATTCTTTTTTGCTTTTAGACCTCAGAAGCAGAGAGCTGACTCTCCTACTCCTTCATGGCCATTACCCTCAGAGGTCCATCCAGACCCCATTCCTCTTTTTGTCTCTTGCCAGCTCCCCCCCACCCCGATCAGCCTCTCTCTCATGTATTTGCTATTTGTTATTATTTATGGATCCATGTGAAACATGTAGGGTGGTTTTGTATATATGTTTTAAATTTATATAAAGAGTGTTGTGTATATATTCCTCCCTCCCTCCCTCCCTTCCTTTTCTTCTTTTTCTACTCAAAACTATTTTAAAGGTCTCTCTTTGGTGCTGTATGTGCAGAAGTTTCATTGTTTCTAATAGCCGTTTTCTAGAATTTCACATTGTGGATGAAAGTCTGTTGTCAGGTTAATTTTTATTTGTAGAAAACCTCTGTTGTTGAAAAAGCTTGGAAGATTGTTTCCTTATCATCAGCATTCAAAAGTCTCAACAAGATGCTTGGGTGTGTATTTTCTCTCCACATGTCTTTATAGCTGTGGGGCAACCTGCAATTGGAGGGGAGAGTTTTGGATGTCTTGAAAATGAGGTGTCTGAGAAACACAGGCCAGTGGAGACACCGGACAATGTGTTGGATCGAAGAAGGTGCCTGGGCTGGACGTAGATTTGGGGGTCACATGCATGTGGATTCTAGTTGGAAAAGAAAAACATCAGTGCATGAGATGAAAGATGGAGGAGAACGGTCAAGTGCGGAGATGAGCAGGCTGAGCTCCTGAAAGCAGGTTATCAGAGGGCTTAATTTTAGGTAAGCAATTGTTTTCCTCCCCTCCATTTACAAAATTATAATAAAATATTTCAAACTCTAAGAAAATTATGGATAAAAACACGATAAATACCTAAGAGGCCACCATCCAACTTTTTTTACTGTAGCTCCTGCCACACTTACTTCAGTTTTTCTTTTTTAAAGCACATGTGTCTGTAGACACATACACAACCCCTTTGAGCCTCTCTCCAGTCCCATTCCCTGGAGTTAACTACCATTCCAGTTGGGGTTATCGTTTCCATTCATGGTCTCATGCAGTTGCTCCACAGTTACTTATGTAAGTGTTGCTATATGTAAGCAACATATAGCATGAGGTGTTTTGCATGCTTCTAAACTTAAGATATGTAGCATCATACCGTACTTATCATTCTTCAGCTTGTCCCTTTCACGCAGCACTATGGTTGTAAGTTTTGTGTATGTAGCCCTGGTTTGTTACTCTTCATTGCTGTAGAGTATTCCAAAGACGAAGGTACTACAATTTTTCCATTTATACTGTTGAAGGACATTTGGGTTGTGTCCAGTTTTTGGTTATTCAAACAGTCCTGCAAAGGACTGCTGTTCTGGGTTAATGGCCACACTGAGGTCATTCTGGGGACTGACTGGAGATCCTTCAGGGATGTATGGAGCATCTGCTATGTGCTGGATATGGCAAAATCATAGCAGGGAATCCTTATCACAACCCGTGAAAAATCAATACTTCTTTACAAATAGGGAACACAAGGCTCAGAAAGGAGGGTAAGCCACTTATCCAGATGATGCAGCTAGTACATGACCGAAGAGAGGGGCGCTCTTTCCTGCCTCCAAGCTCCTCTGGCCTTGACCTCAGGTAACTCACAGCCTCAGTCCTGGGGTTGGGGGTGTGTCTAGAGCTTTCTTGGGCTGGTGTTTCTGCGGGCTGGGACCACACCTGGACTTGGTGCTGGGGAGGGTCCTGTCAATGCTCACTGCCTGAGTAGGCTCAGCCCAGAGACAGAACAGATAGGTGCACGATGCTGGTCACTGGGCTGTTTGTGCACCTGCACCTACTCTGGGGCTAGAGGCTCGTGGGAAGCAGGACCCAGTTTTCTCAGTCTCTGCGGAGCTCCTCGTACAGTGCCCTGGAGAATTTAAGCTCTCCGTCCCGGCAGTAGCTTGTAGGGGCCTGGACTTGCTGTCAGGAAACCTAGACTCTGGTCAGGTCCTATATCTAACTTGCTGTGTGACAAGACCCAGGAAAGTCACTTAGGCCTCTTGTGAAATGAGATGATAGCCTCAGGGGGTGCTGATCCCATTCATGGAGGCACCATTTTGCTTTTTAAGTGCCTGTCCCTCCTGGGCATGGTCCCAGCGAGGCTTCGAGAACGCCCCACGACGTGAGAGAGTGGGGGGCTCCTGGAACCTACGGACTGAAGGGCGGGGCAGACGGAAAGTGTCGTCTCTCGCGGCAGGCAGCAGGGGGCGCGCGCAGACCGTGTGATGCGGACGGCCAGTGCCTTGGCTGCCAGTGGCACCCCGACCTCTGGTGTCTGGGCAGCCGGGGAAAGGGCGCGGGACGCGGCAAGGCCCCTTATATAGGAGCCTAAACGTTAGGATCAGTTTGGTCTGCAGACCCCTCAGAAGCTCCAGGAAATGAAGCCTGAGTCGAGGAGGAGGGGCACGGCTCTGTGTCCCGCTGGGGCAGTAGAGTATGGGTGGGGAGGGGAAGAAGGGATGCAGTGTGGGCGCCGACCACCGCTGCTCTCTTGCTGGTGGCGGCAACACTTTCTAACTGCGGGGGAGAAACAAGCATCCCCCACCTCCCAGGCGAAAGAGTGTAATGTATAGTCAACTGCAGGAGATCCCCAAATGTCAAGAAAAAGACCTCATTTTTCGTCTTATTCCTCTCTGGACTCTGGAGGGGTGCAGACAGGGAAAGCAACCCTCCCCCTACCCTACACAGTCCCAGCTGGGAAGTGGCAGTGCCCCATAGGGGACCCATTTTCCTGCTCCCAGACCACAACCCTTGCCAGCCTCAAGTGTCCAAGGTCCCTCTGTCCTGACAGTATAGGTTCTCTTCTGATTCTAAAACTAATATATACATGTTGCATAAAAAAAAGCAATACTGAAATTACCATTAAGAAAATGAAAGCCCTCCCATAATCACTTTTCAAGTTTATTTCTATTCTGTACATAAACTAACACACATATTTATTACAATGACTTTACAGAAATCATTGACTCAAACAATAGCACTATTCTTCAACTTACTTTATTTCTCACTTAGTATGCATTGGACATACTAAGTGTCCATATATATATATACATATATAATATATAAAACTCTGCCTTATTTATTTATTATGATAGAGAACGCCGGGGGAGGGGCAGAGGGAGAGAGAGAATCTTAAGCAGGCTCCACACCCAGTGAAAAACCTGATGCTGTCTCGATCTCATGACCCTGAGATCATGACCTGAGCTGAATCAAGAGTTGGTTGCTCGGGGTGCCTGGGTGGCTCAGTTGGTTGGGCTACTGCCTTCGGCTCGGGTCATGATCCTGGAGTCCCGGGATTGAGTCCCACATCAGGCTCCCTGCTCGGCAGGGAGTCTGCTTCTCCCTCTGACCCTCCCCCCTCTCATGCTCTCTATCTCATTCTCTCTCTCAAATAAATAAATAAAATCTTTAAAAAAAAAAAAGTTGGATGCTCAACCGAATGAGCCACCCAGGTGCCCCAGCTCTGGCCCACTTTTAATAAATGATTGTACAGCGTACTGAGATACTTAACTGAGCCAGCCCACCACTGATGGACCTTACAATGGTTTTCCATTTCACCTCATGACAAGCATCCTTACGGGCGCTGTGCTCCCTGCAAGTTACTCGTTAGGAGAGATTCTTAAATGTGCACCTTCTGGGATGAGAGAGAGGCTCATGTGAATGTTGGCTGATGTTGCTGCACTGCACTCCACAAGTTGATTACCTGGCTGGAATGTCCACCCACAGTGAGGGCTAGTTCCTGGTGGGTTTAGCCACAGCCTCTCTGGAGGTGAGGCTAGAACACTTCAACTCTTGGAACTGGTAGTTGCCTGACTGGTCACTTCTGGAGGTCCCAGCAGGTCACTAAGAAACCTTAGGGGAGGGTGAAGAGAAAGGGGCACATAGGTCAGGGAAGAGGATTTGTTTGTTCGATTCAGAAATGTCAACGGCATGAGAAAGGACTTCATAACCTCCAAGAAGAGCAGCGATTCCAAAGCAGTTTGGGCCTGGAGGCAGAGGAGCCAGTCATTGGAGTGAGGCACCAGTGAGGGTTCCTGGGAGGGGAACTGTGTCACTCTTGAGGGCAGGTGGCCCATGTGGACACAGATGCCTCAGGGACTGTCCACTGTTTTTTCAAGCTCCAGCATCTGTCTGGAGGTGGAGGGAAATTCTATCCCCAGTTCCAACAGAACGTATAACCTGTCTTTCAAGGAGAAGACAGATGGCTAAGGGCCCTCACAGAGGGATCCTAAGACCAAATCAGATGCTGAACTGGTTCAAAGAGCCTCTGAGCTGGAGAAGCCCTGGAGGGCTTTCTGGAGGAAAGGGTTGGAACATACTCGCGCCTTGGTAAGTGGGCAGGATTTGGACCCTCTGAGAAGCCTGAGCAAAGGCATTTGTAGGAATGATCAGTCTGTTCAGGCAACAGGAAAGAGTACAGATTGAGGGTGAGTTGGGTGGGCAGGGCAGGAGGAGCTCTAGCTGGGGATGTAGCAGAGGCTGGTGTGGGGGTGTCCTATGGACCCCAGGAGAGGATTTGCTCGGGAGTCCTAGATTGTCCTTCCAACCTCTGCGGCCCCGGAAGATCTGGCTTAAGATTCTGGACATGTCCCCTGGGGCTGCTGGAAGCCTGTTGGGGCGGCGGTCACCGCCAAGCAGCGCCGTCCCCTGGACACCAGGGGGCGCCGTCCCGCCCTGCGCGGGCCCCGGGCTGCTCCGCCCTGGGACCACTGGCACTGCCGCCAAGCGGCCAGCCCCCGGGTGAGGGGCCCATCACTCTCGTCTTCACAACCCCACCTTTGGCTCTTTTTCCTTCCCCAAACCCAACCAGGGGTTCCTCACCCCAGCAAGCAGACGGTGAACTAGGGGTGCAGGGAGAGGGGAGGGTCAGAACCGGTCCTGGGAGGCTAATCGAGGAGGGTCAGAGGGACTAAAGGCGTCCGTGCCTAGGTTTCCCCCTCTCGCCTTCCCTCTTCCCCTTCCTCCGCCCTTTCCTTGCCTCGTGACCCCTCTCCGGCCTGCTCTCCCTCCCGTGCCCTCTCTCTCCTTCCTCGCACCATGACCTTTTGTACCAAGCCAGCTTTTACGGGAGTTGGTCCTCCACGTGTGCGCTCATTAAGGAAAGGGTGCAAAATTCTTAACATTGGAAGGAAGAAAAAAATGCCTTGCTCCCTCGCCCGGTGCCCGTCTCCTCGGAGCGGCGAGGCCTCTCCTGGGGCGGGCGCAAAGGTCTCCCCACCTCCTCTCCGCCACCCAGCCGCACGCAGCCGAGTCACGGCCCGGCCGGCACTGCCGCGGGCGGAATCGAGGACGGGGGATTGAGGCGGCCGCCGCGTGTTTGCCCAGCGTCCGCCCCCGCCGCCGCGGGCCCTAATCTCCGATACACTTGCGAGTTGGTTTCCTGCCCCGGGGCCCCGGCTACCCGAGCAAACAGGCCGAGCGCGGCGCTGCATCCGAAATGTGGCATTTGAGCCGCACCGCGGGAGGAAAGCCGGAGCGCGGCCTATCGGGGGTAATTGCCCTTCTCCGCCCCTAATCCTCCTGCCCAGCCCCTCCCGCCGGCTGCGGCCCATTGATTAGCGCCGAAGCCCAGGGCTCAGCCCAGTCCCGGGAGGGGCGCCCCGCTCCGCACCCTGGGCCTAGGAGGCAGTCAGGACCCTCTCCCCGCCCGTCCCTCCCCGCATCCCCGGAGCCCCTCTCCAGCGGGGCCGTCTGGATTGGAGGCGGAGAACGTCCCTGGAAAGGGCATCGATGGTTGCCAGGGGAGAGAGAGAGAGGAGGGGAACAGCTGCAAACTTGCCCAGGCACACCCCAGGCTGGGGAAGCGAGACCCCCAGACCATCCTGTTCTAAGCTTGGTGAGGGAGGATCCACAGGGGACTGGCTGGACTTGACCCCCTGAGAGCCCGCTGTGGAGCTGGGAGTTGGGAAGTCCCTATGTACCCCAAACCACTGTCAGGTTCCCAGTGCTTCTGCGGGGGCCAGGGCCCGCTTTCTGTGGTTCGTCCACAGGGGCCGGGGCCCCGCAGTGGCTTCATTCCGTCATTCATTCACTGAACATGGTGGTAGAGATGGAGTGCAGAGCCCCAAGTGCTCCAAGCTGAAATAGACATGGCCTATTCTACAAATCCCTAATGAGAAAGGCCAGTGCAGGGGAAGAGAGAAATAGGGTAATATGGGAGCCTTTGGGGGCAACCCACTGAAGCCTGCGTGATGGCCCCCCCCAGGGAAAGACTGTTCTCAGCTGGGGTGAGTTTTCTTCCCTTTCACTTCCCAGCCTCCCATGCAGGCCTCCAGGATGCACCTCTTTCTCTCCCAGAACAGCCACTCCAGGCCAGGAAAACTGAGGCTTGGCCTTCTGAGTGACTTCCCTGGACCTAAGCTGACAGTTCAAAGCTTGGCTTCTCTGTGTGGGGGCAAGTCTTGCTGCTGTAGTCCTTAGGGGATTCAGGGAGCGGGGCCTCCTCCACACCCTGAGGCCCAGGGAGGGAAAGCTAGGGCTGCCGGCAGAGGCCAGGCCAGGGTAAATAGAGGGCTGCAGGAATGAACACAGAAGCAGAGATGGAGGAGAGAAATCAGGGTAAGAGGGCTGGACAGTGACCTAGCACCTCATGCCTACATGCCTCCCCTCCTGTTAACACCCTTGCACAGGGCTGCGACTGGGGTGAGGCAAGTGAAGCACCACCACAGAGGGTACAGATTTAAGGAGACGCTCCCTCTCAACGTTGTTCAAAAGCAGGGTCAGCACCCAAGAGGGAGGGCCTCCTTGCCTCACCCTGGACTCATGCCTGCCCTCATTGCCCTAAGGGAGCCCTGCCCCGGCCAAAGGGAGCCCCAGTCACTGCCCATTACCTGCTGATTTGCCTCCTAGCCTGACACCACCTTGACATCACCCTCACTCGTTGCCTGGTTGGTCCCAACTCTCTCCCAGCTGGGATAGAGCTGCCCAAGGCAGGGATCTCACTCCTCCAAGACAGTGCCCAGGTAGACAGTGTATGCGGAATAAATAATTTGCTGATGAATGAATAAATGACCCAGGATCTTCCACCCTCCTCCCCCCAAGTCCGTATTTTTCCCTCTGGACATGGCCAGCTGCAGTGGCCACCCCGGGGTTGCTTGCTTTACCTTGAACCCCATTTAATCCTCCGGCCTTCTGTCTGAGCGTGAATTTGCACAACTGGTGTATGTTTGTTCTCACATCCTCTGTTACTAAGCCCTGCGTCTCTCTCCAGCCAGACGCGGTCTCCCTGAGGACAGGGCGCAAGGCTGGCCTGGAATTCCTTATCTGGCCTGCAGCACTCAGCCCAGGGTGGCACCCAATGTATGTGATACGGTGAGCACCCGGGGCCCTCACGCCCGTCTGAAGACTGGACAAGTCCTCATGCCTTATTTCTGGTTGAGGCGAGGGTGATCCAGGTCACATGTCTCTACCGTGATAGAGCTGGGCTGAAGCCCGGGGCCTGCGTCCTGGAAGCAGGGGACTCTCCTCCTCATGGTTAGTAACCGCATCAGGCAAATTATGAGGGTGCAGTCCTGCCTCGTGCGTGTAGGTGTAGGCTGGGGGGGCTTCTCAGCTTTCTCATATCATACCAGGTGCATGGCCACCAACTCCAGTGAATGTGACAGAGCACGTGCGAATGGGTGGGCGTGTATGTGATATCTGCTGGGGGTGCGTGTGTGGAGTCTGCTGTGTATGGATGTGTGTGTGCCTGGGGAGGTGTGTGTATGTGGTGTCAGTGGAGGGTGTGTGTGGATTCTGTTGGATATGAGTGTAGGTTGGTATGGCGGGGGGTGTTGGCTGTGTGTGTCTGCTGAGTGTGGGCGTGTAAGTAGTATCTCTTGGGTTCTGTCTGTGTGTTTGTAGTGTTTGCTAAGGGTGAGGGTAAGTGGTATCTGTGGGGTGTGTCTGCACAGTGTGTGCAGTGCCGGCTGGGATGTATGTATGTGATGTCTGCTCTGTGTGCATGTGGGTGGCTGTTGTGCCTGTAGGCTGTATTGTGATGCTGCCTTCCGAAAACTTCTGTGTAAAATGCCTGATGATATTCCCTGACCAGTTAACCTATGCCTGGGCAGAGGCTGCTGTCCCATGCGTGGGCTGGCTAGGGAGACATGCACGGAGGGCCTGGGAGTCCAGTGACTCAGGAGGTCAGGAAGCCGAAGGACAGCAGTAACTGTTATGACCAGGGCGCGGGGAAACCCAGACTGGGACAAGTGCTGGCTGCCGTGAGTGGACAGAGGCAGCGCCTGGACGTCTCAATCCTATTGAACACAGAGGGCAAGGCCCCCTGCACCACACAGATCCCAGGCAGGGGAGGGGACAGGACATGTCAAGTCTGGATCTCAATCCAGGCAACACATTCAGTCTCAGCACAATTCAGAAGGAGAGAGTGCTGGGAGAAGGCTGAGCTCAGCTGGTTGGGCAGGCGGGGCAGAGAAGTGAGCCAGCTCTCTATGGCTGGCCCCACTGGCATCCTTCCGGGCAGAGTCAGCTCCATGTCTTGCTGGGTGCAGGACTCAGTAAAGAAAGCAAGAGCTGGATCTCAGCCCCTCTCCCCACCTGGCCAGGTACCCTTGTGCAATGTACAACCTGCCCAACTGTACACAGTGACCCTGGGCCTTGGCCTGGGAACCTGCAACTTCTGCTTCTTCAGGGGCTAAAAAGAGGATGTCCTCCTTGGGCTTTGGAGGAGAGGGAAGGCTTGACTGACTGGGGTGGGGATGGCTTTGGAGCAGGATAGCTGGAGGCCTGCTGGCTGGGCATACTG
Organism: Eumetopias jubatus; assembly: GCF_037043125.1. Taxonomy (NCBI): domain Eukaryota; kingdom Metazoa; phylum Chordata; class Mammalia; order Carnivora; family Otariidae; genus Eumetopias; species Eumetopias jubatus. The sequence goes on from NW_028274815.1 coordinate 50,328,146, forward strand.
TCTTCTGGGCTAGCCTTCACAGTGAAAGCAGGGTAGAAGGTACCAGCAATCTGTAAACTTATCGCTTCACAGAGTGCCAGAATGGCCATTCACTGCCCACAGAAGAACTATGACAGGGAAGAGACTACAAAAAAAAGTAGAAAGATGGCTGACCAAAAAGAGCATTCAGAAAGGAGTCTGGTAGAGGAGAGAAGCCTCCAAACAGTAATCCGAGTCACCAAGATGACCCAGAACTAGATTTGTAACCTCTGACTACTAACTTCTTCCTGGTCTCAGTTTTGTCATCCAATTCAGGGGGTTGGGATAAAATGATTTTAAGGTTCTTTTCCCCATGACTCTAACACAGAACTGGCCCAGCCTTGGGCTGACCCAGATGAGGGTCATGCTAGTTCCTGTCCCCATTCACAGGGACACTGGGGTGGGGGTGGGGGTGGAGAATGTGGATGGCTCAGTGCAGCCCATCCCTACACTGAAAACCCAGCCCAGAGCCCCATCTTGCCGTCTGGAACACTGTGCTCGTGTGTGAACAAAGACTTGAAAGGACTATTATGGACTTTTAGCTCCAAGGAAGCCTATGCCTTTCTAACTAAATTCTAGAATTAAATATGGAGCTGACATCTATAGACTTTCAGAGCTGAGATTCTGGGAAACTCCAGCCAAACTCCAGAGCTGTTGTGAGGAGTAGCCTGTGACCATTGTTTTGGTCCCTGGGGCCTGGAGGATAGAGAAGGGCAAGAGGCAGAGAATTCAGGCCTTTGGAGGTCAGAAGAACATGGAGGAGGACGTGGCTGCCTCAGCACTGGGCGGCGGGGGGGGGGAGGGGGCGGGGGGCGGGGGAGTGATGAGCAGGAGTTTTCACCCCTTCAGTAAAACAAACAAAAAAATTATTTCTCCTATTTCCTTCTCTGAGATTAGTGATAAACTGTCTGTCCCCTAAAAGAAAATGATAAAGACTCTAATTTTACTTGGAGGCTTAGAAATGCCATTTCTACGCAAAACAGGGAGCCCATAATCAGACTTGAGCGGGGCAGAGCTTTGATAGAAAATGTTTTCCTCTCTCCCTCTATTTCTTCCCCTCCTTTCCCTCGCAAAGCAAGATGCCCGACAGCTAAGAACAATGCTCAATAAAGTGAAATAATATTTTAGTCAAAATAGGCCGAGACTGCTCCCAGCCAACTGTAAATTAGCATTTTGAGGGCAAATATGCAGACAATTTGAGATAATGAAGGCTGATTATTCAATCCAATGAATGTTAACTAGGGAGCAGGGGCTCCACTGCCTTATCTCACTCCCTTCGATTTATTTTTTTTTAATCGTTTCACATTTGAACTCTTTATTTGTTTCTGTTTTATGCGCCCCCTCCTTCTCTCTCTCTCTCTCTCTCTCTCTCACACACACACACACACACACACACACACTCTCCCTCCCTACTTCCCTGTGCTCCTGCCTAGGCTGCTGAAGAGGACCATGGGAGATGGCCTGTCTGTCCACCCGGGATCCCAGCCTGGCCTTCCGATCAGCTCAGCAAGCCCCATGGAGCACCCACTATGTGCATGGCCCTTTGCGGAGTCAGAGGGGTCAAGGGTGGGGGCGACACCCACTAAACAGATGGATGACACAGGCCCTGCTTCTCAGAGCTTACAGCAGGGCTGGGCCCAGGATATGGGGAAATCACACAGGTTTATAAAGGATTATGCCTGGTGTGTGTGAGGTGCAGGAATCGGGTATAGACATGAAATCCAAACAACAGGAGGAATTCCTTTCAAGGCCTTCAACCCACCCTCCCTGCAAGGTCCAGAGGGAGCTTCCTACTGCCCATCCCCAGGAATCATGCATGGACACCTTTCTTAAATTATTCTTCATTCCAGGCAGGACTAACTTCATAGTTTGCAGGGACCAGTGCAAAATGAAAATGCAGGGCCCCTGGTTAAAAAATTTTTGAGAATTTCCAGATGGGGATGGCAGAGCATTAAACCAAACATGAGAGCCTTCTGAGCATGGGGCCTGGGCAACTGTGCAGGCCATACACCCATACCACTGGCCCTGGTTCCAGGACTGCGGGGTGGAGGTAATCTAAGCAGGCTTTCTGGAGGAGGAATGAGGCAGGAACCCTCAGTTCCTGGATAGCTGTCGGCACAGCGGTGCTCCCCCTTGATGGTGGCTGTTCTCCAGCCCAGAAATGATGTTTACTTGGTGGTGGAGAAAACAGCTCCCAGCTGGACAAGGGACCCTCCGTGCTCTGGTGCTCACCTGAGCCTCAGCTTTCTCCTCTGGCCTTGGCCTTGCTCTTTCCTTCACCAGTGCCTGCCTCCGCATTCCGGCCCCTTTCCCATGGGCTCCTGCCCCTGTACCAGGCCCTGCAGCTCCCCTTCCCTCTGTGGCCACTGAGTGTCCCTCATGGTGTTATGCAGCAGGAAGCCTCCTCCCACACATGGCCTGTCCCTTCTCTGCCCTCCTCCTCAAAATACCCACTCGCCACCACACCGCCTGCTCCCAGTGGGCCATGTTCACTATGCCCAAACCCTTCAGTGTGTCTGTTCGTGCTGGGATCCTCACCTGGAGGCTCTTCCTTCAGCCCCCTCCTGCCACCCCCCCATTTCCCCCCCCATCTACTCTGTTTCCATCCCTCTCTTCATACCCAGCCAAAGAGCTTTGCTGTCAAGCAGCCTGGCTCTCTGCCCAGCTCTGCCCTTTACGGGCGTGTGCTCTTGAGCAGGTTATTTCTGAGCCTCCGTTTCTCTGTGAGTTAATGGGGACGTACTCAGCCCTGTCCCCTGAGGTGCATGGGAGGGCAGAATGATCTGGCACAGGCGGCCAGCCCTCTAAAATGTGCATGTGTTAGCTTACCACTCTGGGAGCCCAAAGGGTGAGCTGTCCCTCTCAGAACTGTTGTGCCATTTGGAGTCCCCAACATGTATGGGGCCCCACAGTCTTCTACCATTTCTTCCACCTGGCTGAGTTTTCCCCAAGTGGTGTGGTGGACGCTGATGATGGGCTCCCTCAGCCTCCCACGCCACCTCCTTTTTGGCTGGAGAGGTTGGAAAATGAAAAACTGCATTTCCCAGAATCCCTTGCAGCTAGGGTTCTGGACGTGAAAAGGATTCCACCCGTCAGTTATACCATGATATTTGGAAGGGAGGTATGAGGCCGAGGCTATTTCCTGCCTCTGGTTGTTTCTAGTTCTTTGTTTGTTTGTTTTCTGCAGCAACTTCCCAGGATCCATCCTCTAGCTTCTGGGTGTCACAAGGCAAAGACAGGGGTGACAATGGCAGTAGTGGCTCAACTCTGGCTTTGTGATCTCTGTATTGCAGATACAGTGGCTTCAAATCCATAGTTCAAGGGATGGTTTCAGAGGGGGTAGTGCCACCGGGGTCAGTTCAGAATCCTTCTGGAAATCATTCCTGGATGTTCAGGTTAGAGCCTGCTATTCTGGCCCCTCCAACAATTTTGAAAGCGCCTGATTCTCTGTATTGGATATCTCCTTGGTTAAAATGCCCAGAGGGGTTTTCTACACAGAGCCTTGATGGGCACCAGTGCAAGCCAGGCCTTCTTTTTCTCCTAGACACCCACAGCGTAGCCCCTAACCTACATCTCCTTCTCCTAAAGAAAGCTTCTTCACACCAGCAGAGCCAGCACCACGATCGGCCTCTGAGCTGCCCAGCTCCTGTGCCGGTCACTGCCTGTTTGCACTGGCACTCACTTCCTGCCCTTCCCCTTCTCTGTTCTGCATGCAGGGAGCCCCCGCTGTGGGTCATATGTCTCAGGCTGCCCTGCCCACTGGTTTCCTGTGGGGTTCAGCCAGGGCAAGGCACTGGAGGGCAGGAAGAAGGAAAGGCCAGAGTATTTCTCCTTGTCTTCTCTCTCTTTGCTCACAGTGGCATCTAATCTGTGCCACTGGCTTCTGCCAGACACTGCCCACAGATGGCCCCAGCTCCCAGCTGTTGGCCCCTCCAAGTGATAGCTCTGACCTGGAGGTCCACTGCCCGGCTCCGGGGTCGGGGGGGAGAAGCTTCTTGCAAGTATTTGCCTTGAAGTTGCCTCACCTTCCCCTTTTCCGTTCTCCCAACATTCCTGTAACTGGGTTCTCAAATTAAATCCCCAGTGGACGGAGCTACCTGGTGTGAGTGGGTTTCCAGACACTACCTTCCCCATACGGGCCGTGCCAGTAGTGGGGCCCTGAGCCACATCTTCCCTCCTAATGGACACAGGCTGTCTCAGAGGCCAGCCTGCCCTGGCCCAGCCAGGGGAAACATCTGGGCAGAGTCCTTCAGGGTCCCGTTCCCCCGCTGGGGAGTGGGGGGTGGGGGAGGAGCCAGGGTGAATGGCAGCTTTCGCCAACACCTCACTCTTCTCTTCTCTTCTCGACATGTTTACTCACAGGCTGTCTGGAAAGTGAGAATCCTCCCTAATGGATGTTTCACCCAATTAAATAATTAACTCAGAGTGTTGCTAAGCATCCTTAGCAAATGTCTTCCAGTCCTGGAGGCTTCCTCATGCCAGGCCGTGGCTGCTGCCAGCCGGGGCCTGGCCAATACCCACACAGAAGGGGCTGGAGGGAGGAACCAGGAGGCTGGGGGTGCTGCCCCGTGTTTCCAGGCCCGGATGAGGGAGACACGTGCCCTGGGGAGGGAAGGACAGGAGGGTGCATATAATAGGGAAGTTGAAGCTCATAGGAGGGGCGGTAGGCCATGGAGTAAGGTGCCTACAGGGGAGAGGCTAAGTATGTTATGGTTCATTCATACTGTGGGATATCACTCAGTCCTTAAAAGAAATGAAATAAGTTTATGTGGAATGGACAGCAAAAGATCTCCAAGATATGATAAGTGGAAAAAAAATGCCAATACCAGTGCATATAGTTTAACTTAGTATAAGTGAAAATAACATGCACGTGAATGCATGTACCTGCACATCTATGAAAGAAGACCAGAAGGAAGCACACCAGACTGCTCCCAGGGGTGAGCCCTGTGCCCCGAGTGGAGTGAGGAGAGGCGAGTGTTCTATTACTCTGCACTCCTGAAATGCTGGACAACCAGAATGTATTCTTCTATCACTTCTATAATAAAAATAAAACAAAAAAATGTAGTGAATACTGTTAGAAATTAAAAAAATAGCTATGTTTAAAGAAATGGCACAGAGGGGGATGTAGGAGTTATGATAAATTGAAGAAAATAGATTCTTAACCCTAGGGAATAGATTCTTGAGTCAGTATTTTCCAATCATTTTGGCTTCCTGTCATAATGAGAAGTTGATTTTCAGCAGATCCCAGTACATGTATATATATTTGAAATAGAAATTCCACAAAATGATATTTGCATTTGGTACATATCCTGCACCTTAGTATTTTCTATTCTTTTCTAATTTTCCTTTAAAAATACTAGTTGTGATCCTCCAAATAGGTTTCATGAGTATTAATGGGTTCCAAGCTAGTTTGGAAAACACTGCCTAAACTGATGGGTCTCTTAGGAAAGGCTTGGCCATCAAGCCCTCAGGCACCGCTTCCCCCAGGGAGAGATTTTCTTCACTGGCAGGACCATGGGAAGGCAGCATTGGCCGCACTTGCTACCAGCCCACAGTTCTGTCTTGGAACCATTATGAACCAGAATTAAACCATTATGAACCAGAACTGAACCATTATGAACCAGAACTGAACCATTGCCTACTACCCACCCAAGAAAAACAGGAAGAAATAAGGGCGGGAGGGAGGAAGGAAGGGAAGGGAGGGAGGGAGGAAGGAAGGGAAGGGAGAACCAAAAAATTCCACAAGCGAGACCTCCTCCACTGGAATAAGCCAATCTTAAAGATGGAAATCAAATCCTACCCAAGTTCAAAACCCAAGTCCTCACGGCTAGCTGTGTGGCCTTGGACAAGTTTCTTAATCTCTCTGCCTTTCAGTCTCTTCATCTGTAAAATGGGCATAGATAAAAATACCTCCTTCCCTCAAACTGTAAAGATCAAATGGTTTAATACCTACAGAGCCCTAAGAACAGTGCCAGTGGTTAAGTGTAGGCTTTTACTATTCCGCTTTCCCTCTTGACTGCTCCCGCTATGGAGGTGGGGCCAGTGGGAAGTGCTTTAGAGGTCAATTGCCTGCAGAAATGAATGAAATCTGGGAGAGCCCATTTCCACCCTCTCCCCTTGGGGGGCAGTGAGCTGGAGCAGTGGGGGTGAGGGGAGTTGGAATGTGGAGGGCTCTGATGGGGCTGATAAGCCACGACTCCCACTCCCTTGTGACTGTGCCCTGGGGCCTTGGCCGCTGCCCCCGACTCCCCACTCCCACACACCCCCAGAGCCAGGCCTATCTGTGCCATCATGGGCCCCCAAGCCAGGCCCACCCGCCCCCTGACCTCAATGGGCGGGGTGGGAGACACACCCGCAGTGGATTCCAGAACAGCTCACCCTGCCCTCTCAAACACCCCGCCCCCCCCCCCCCCCCCGTGAAAGTGGGGCTCCCGCCTCTCGCCTCGTCCGTCCGCACCTGGGCCCTCCTCCCCTGCAGCGGGTGTGGGGCTCTGGCCAGCCTCCCTCCTCCCCTCTCCAGCGCAGCTAAAGGCCCCTTGATGCACCCCTGTCCCTCCCGAAAGCCCTTTCTGTGACCTGCATTCCTACGCACACCCCAAGCCAGGCCTATCTCAGCCACCACTGGGCCGATGCCAAATACCAGGGCATGGTGCTGTCTATTTAGAAACCTGAAAATGCATCCAGAAGTATTAAAAGTAACCTGAATGGCCGTGTTTCTTCTTTTGGAATTAGGTCAGTTGAGACAAACAAAAGGGCAGAACAAATACAGTATACAGTAAATTGATACTTTTTGGTATATAGTTTTATGAGTTTTGACAAATGCAGAGAGCCCTGTAACCACCACCAAAGCCAAGATATAGAACACTCCCATCACCCTACAAAATTTCCTCCTGTCTCTTTTTAATCAGCTTCCCCTACACCCAACCCCTTAATAATCACTCCTTTGTACTTCTTCCCTGAAGTTTTACCTTTTCCAGAAATGTTGTGTATTTAGAATGCTAGAGCATGCGTAGCCTTTGAAATCTGTGTTCTTGCACTCAGCAGAATGCATGGGAGGTTCATTCATGTTGTTGCATGTGTTAACAGTTTTTTCCTTTTGACCATTAAGTCGAATTCTACCGCATGGGTGGACCACAGCTTGCATATCCCTTAGAGGTTGATAGATATTTGGACACTCTCTGGCTGGTGGCTATAATTTAAAAAGTTGCTATTTGGACATCTGTGTACAGGTTTTTGCAAAAGCATAAATTTTCACTTCTCTTGGGTAAATACCTAGGAGTGGGGTTGCTAGGTCATATGCAATTTATTTAAAAATAAAGACAGCAAATCTCCTTCCCAGTCTTCGGGCTCTCCGGGCAACCTCCCTTACCTTTTTCTTTGTGTTTTTCCGAAAGGGTGTGTGTGTGTGTGCGTGTGAGTGCATGTATGAGAGAGAGAGAGAGAGAGAGAGAGAGAGAGAGAACATATAATCTTAAAAAAAAAACACAAATGATCAGATAATACACATAATTTGCTTTTGCCTTTTTTGTTTAATGGATCTTGAGGATTATACCCTCTTAATTCATATACTTCTGCCTCATTCTCTTCTGTAGCTACATAGCATTCCATACATGGATGTACCATACTTTTTTTTTAGCAAACACATATGGACTTCTGATTTTCTTGAAATTACCATGTTGTCATGAACATCCATGATTATGCTTCTTGTGCCAGTGTTGAGCGCAACTACAGGATAACTCCCAGGTGGGGTTCTTAAAAGAATACTATGCACCCCAATCACTGGTTGCTCCCTTCCTCCCCTCCTCCTTGACCCATAGCATTATGGCTTGTGCCCCCACCCCACCAGGGAAATTGCTCTCCCCAAGGCCACCACTGGCCCTTCACCCCTCATCCTCCCAGATTCTCTAAGACGGGCAGTGTTCCTGACCCCCATCTTTCTGTTTGAAATATTCCTTTCCAGGGCTTCTGGTCTCTCTTGGTTCCCCACCTCTCCCATGGTCTCTTTCCTCTTTCCACTCCCCACCCCCACCCGGCCCTGCTGCAGTCATTCAGCAGGATCCACTTGGCTCTCTCCTGCCCCCCAACATCTTCAGCCGCACTTGCTTCCAGGTGGCTCCCTCTTTACATCTGCGGTCCTGACCTCTGTTCTCAGTTGTCAAATCCTGCCCACACTGTGAAACCGACACCCCAAACCTAACATAGCATCTCACTACCCTCCAAAGCTTGTCCTCACCTGCCTGCCCTGGCTTTATTTATGGGTCTGCCATGCTGCTAGGAAACTGGGAGACCTTGTGTCCCCCTCTCATGCACAGACATACACGGTATCCCCTCACTCTTTTCTTCCATTAATTAGTCACCAAAAGTTGCCCTTCTCATCGTTCTTCCTCTTCTAAGCTCAAGATCAATCATGCCCCAGGTCTGTGCTTCCCATAGCAATGTGCCAGGCATTGTGCAAGAATTACCGATCCAGTGTACACCTCGCACAGCCTTATAAGAAAGATGCCATTAGCCTTTTAAAGCTCAGATTCAGTAACACGTCTAGGAAGTGGTGGACCCAGGGTTTGGTCCCCAGCAGTCTAGAGTCTGTGCTTGTGACTGCACCACTATACCTCCTTACTCACTGAGATTGTCTTATTATAGATCATCTGGCCCCCAGACCTTACCAAATCCAACTGTCACTCAGCTCACAGACTGATCTTCCTAAAATATTGCTCTAATTACACCACAGCTCTGATCAAACAAATGACTTCATTGCCTCTACATAGAGCCTGATGCCAGGCTTGCCATTCAAGGCCCTCCACACACTGGGCCCAACGTGCCCATCCCCTCCCCACCCCATGTGCACGCAAACCTCCAGCTGTTCTGGTGTGTCTTCTCATTCCCACATGTCCGTCTTGGCTCACACATTCCCTTGCTGGGGGTGCCATCGCCCCTTATCTCAACCATGGCACATCTATCCCGTCCTCTATGGCTAAGGTAAATGCCACCTCCTCCAAAGTCCTCCACATCGCAGAGAAAATACTACCTTAAAAAGGGAATACCCTCAACGCTTGCCCCAAAACTTCTTCCCTCCTCTTTAGCATGAATTTCAGCCTCTGCTCTCACTCCGGCTAGTCCTGTCTTCCCAGAGACCTCATTGTAGAAACTATGCTCGACTGAAACCAGTTTGGCCAAAATCAAGCTGAACAGAATAACTATTTTATTAAAAAAAAAAAAGAATAGTCCAGAATTCATTTAAAATTCAATTTCTTTGTGTTTGCGTAATGAATAGGTTTACATTGTTAAACATTCTAAGGATAAAAAGGATACAAAGTAAACCCCCCCTCCACTTCCCATCTCCCAGCCACCCAGTTCTTGTCCTCACCGGAAACGAACACTATTAGTGTCTTCTGTATTTTTTTCAGATCTATTTTGTGGTGGGACTTTCTTCTCCCTTGAGTGTGGGTTGGACTTTGGGACTTGCTTGTGGTGTTGGGTAGACTTCCAGGACTAGGGCATAAATGGCATTGCAGGCCACCCCCCCCCCCCCGCTCTCATGGTGCAATCGAGCTGCCACGTCACAAGGACACTCAAGTAGCCCTCTGGAGAGACAAGGAACTGAGGCCTCCTACCAGGAGCCACGCGAGGGAGCCATCCTGGAAGCAGAGCCTCCAGGCTCAGACAAGCCTTCAGATAAATCACAGTGCCCACTGACATTTGACTGCAACCTCGTGAGTTACCAGGAGCCAAAACCTCCCCCACTGAGCTCTTCTCAAATTCTGGCCTAAAGAAATTGTGAGATAACACAGTTGATGCTTGTTTTCCCAGCAGTTAGGTTCCATGAAGTCACCAAGAACACTGACTTCTCAAATAGTGAAACTTTTACTCCCAGGGGACATACACAGTTAGGTTCTTGCTAGCCTCTGGGCACATTTTTAACTGATCAGTACATAACCTTGTTTTATGTGTAAGAACACCATATTTAATATACATTAATATACATTGTTGATTTGTTAATATTGAATTCATGGCCAACGGCACTATAACTTATGTCTGAACGAAGGTTATCTAACATATATTTTCTCTATAAGCTTTCCTGTGCTGAAGACCATTAGGTGGCACTTAAGCACTGCACTTGGGGGCTATTTTGTTGGAAATCAATAAAGAGTACAAAAATGTGACAAACATGGCACTAAACAGACTGTGACAGGATACCTGTTTACAGTATGAGAGCTGAAACAAGAAGGGGGAGCATCACCTTGTTCAGTCTCAGCTGGGAACGTGAGTATAGGGCAACTTAAATTTCTCCTTGCTCTGCACCTGTCTGCAAATGACCACAAAAGCATTTGAAGTATTGATTTTGGGCTTATAAATTAATTTTAGCAAGTGGGTAAGTTCACAAATACAGAATACATGAATAATGAGGATTAACTGTAAATATCTGTTGTTTTAGGCCACTAAGAACTGGGATAATTTGCTCCACAGCAGGAGATATATAAAACACCCTAATACGCATGCTATGATCCGAGTTCTTGCAGAATGATGATATGTGCATAGAAAAGGATTTGGGACCAAAAATACCAGTATAAGTGACTTTGGGTGAGTGGAATTATGGGTGTTTTTTAAGAGCCTTTATTTGGTGGTATATTCTGATTTCTCCTGAAATAAGTATGTATTACTTTATGATAAGAAAACACAACAAAACATTTAAAATTATGTTGTTAAAGGTTGTGTTTGTTCCAATTAGTTACCTATTATTGGACAATTATTTTGCAATAAATCCCATATTGTTAGACATTTATATGACATAACCAATCCTTTTTTTGATTATTTAAGTGATTCCATCCCATCTCAAGCCAGATTACTTTTGCTCAAATTGTTTGGGGCCACCTGTTATCTTTCCTATTCTATCCCTCCCTGTTGTGCTTTATCTTCAACCTCTACTCCTTGAGTCCTTCCCAAACCTTGCTCTGGTTTTTCCCATTAAAACAAACAACCCTCTTCTTTCCCCAACAATGCCTACATTTATAGCTTCCCTTTCCTCACCCCCAAACTCTTGGTCCACTGTAGTACACCTTCTGCTGGCGTCCGTTCAGCAAAAGTGTTGCCCATCTCCTGTGGCTAAGTCTAGTAGACACTTCTTGGGTCCTTTATTGCCCTAGGACTTCCTGCTGGTGCCCCTTCCCTCTCTCTTCTGGGTTTCCACACACTTCCTCCCCTTCTCCCCGTCTGCCTGCTCCTCTGTGGCCCCTTCAGAGCCAGTGCTCCTGGGGCTTCTCTCTCCTTGGTCCTCTTCTCTCCTCACTCGACACCCCCTCCCTGAGGCGCTCACGCAACCCTCGGCTGCAGTTACCCCTGTATGTTGAGGGCTCCCACCAGGTCTCCTCAGCTGTCTGAGGCTGAGCCTGAGCTCCCACGCGCGTGTCAGCTCCCTTCCGGGCCTCTCACTTGGATGACGCATTCGCTCCCCCCGGCTTGTCCACGCAAGGCCCATCATCTCCCTCCCCTAGTCCCTTCAGTCTCTTCTTCCCTGTCCCCACTGCAGTTTCTCACACATGAAGAACTTGGGAGTTACTTCCCTCTCTTCCTCGGACTCTGCAAAGTGCTGGACACTCGGGAGCATTCAATTCATGTTAATTTAATGACTTTAACCAACCACCGTGCCCGGTTGATCCCACTTTCTGAACGATACTCAAACTGTTGGCCTCCCTCCACCAGCTTCTGTTATCTGTTATTTCTGTTTCTCCATTACTCTGTGGGACCTCGGAGGCGGTAGAGCTGTGAACCCAGGACACCTTAACAACATGCTAGGGAGCCTGAAGTCCAGCCTGCTCTCAAACTGGCACAGGGCTTCCCCTCTCAGAGCTGCAGCCCCACCCTCCTCCATTCAGGGGGAAGGGGTGCCTTTGAAGCTGCATATCCTCAGGGCTGCATTGGAAGGGGCACTTCTTTGTAAACACTGAAAAGCAAGATGAGATCCATCCCTGTCCAGTGTCTGGTCCAGCAGGATGCACGTCTACCTTACATTGGCTCGGGACAGCTGAGCCCAAGAGAAGAGGGGCTCCTGCCTTCCTGAGATCCCATCCTGGCTGTGAACCCGGACAGGAGGGAAGAGTAGTGGAGGGAAAGGGGTGGAGGGGCTGTGTGGAAATATGGGGGCAATGAGGATGGCCAGCGTCTGGGAGAGGAGGGGATGACTAATATCCTCGCTGCTCGCCGACCTCCCCAAAGGGCAGCCTTGCTGATTGGGGCAAATCTACCTTATCCCGCCGAAACACTAGAGTCCAAGAAGCCCTGTTCAGGCCAGCCACTCTGGGAGAGCAGCCGCTAGAAGGGCTTGTAGTTCTGAAAATTACCGGCAGGGGGCGCGCTCAGCTCGGCTCTGCTCCGTGCGGGGCGGGGAGTGTGAAGTAAGCTCTGAGGGGAAGGTTCGCAGAAGCTACAGAATGTGGGGAGCAAGTATGAGGGAGAAATGAGCTGACTTCCACGCTTCTCTCATGTATGACATCCCAAACTCAGGAATACAGGAGAGGAGAGGTGCGGTGATGGTCAGGGAAAGCGAGTGGAGTTTGAACCTGTGGATTGTGAGGTCGGAGGGACATCCTGCGGGAGATGTGTACTGACTGGGCAACTAGTAGTATACAGTTCTGGAGCTATGGGGAAGATTGGGGTTAAATACGCAGATCTGGGGTCACATCGCAATGGTGCAAATGCCTGAAGTAGCTGAGATTGTCCAGAGAGCACGAGCAAGAGGCAGACCAAAGGCAGAGGTCTGGGGAGGGTCAGGGTTTTTTAAGGGGCTGGGAAAAGAGAGAGTGGACATATTCAGAGAGATTGTAGAATAACCAAGGGACAGTGTGGTGGATGCAAGGGATGGGGGAATTTTAAAGTGTAGGAGTGTCCCTGTTGCCAACCCTCTAAAGAAGAGACTTTGCCAGCCTGGTCCCAGGATCTTTATGATGTATGGTCCAGAGAGTGGGAAAAGAGAGACAAAACCAAGAGGCTGGGGGGACGGTGGGGCCCTTAGCTAGAGAGGTGCTAATAAGTACTTAATAGAAACAACACAAGGTGGCGCCTGGGTGGTTCAGTCGTTAAGCGCCTGCCTTCGGCTCAGGTCATGGTCCCAGGGTCCTGGGATCGAGCCCCGCATCGGGCTCCCTGCTCCACGGGAAGCCTGCTTCTCCCTCTCCCACTCCCCCTGCTTGTGTTCCCTCTCTCGCTGTGTCTCTCTCTGTCAAATAAATAAACAAAATCTTAAAAAAAGAAAAGAAAAGAAAGAAAGAAAGAAAGAAAGAAAGAAAGAAAGAAAGAAAGAAAGAAAGACAACACATTAAAAAAAAAAAAACCCAAACTTCCTTAACAAAAGGAAATTCCCAGAAATCAACAGCAAACTTAATGGTAAAATGTTGAAGGCAGTCCTATAAAATATAAGACCAAGACAAAAATGTCCTTTATTGCTGCCATTTTTCAGCATTGTTGTGCTACTTTGACAAGACAAAAAGAAAGTGTAATTTTTGGAAAGGAAGAAACCGGAATATCATTATTTGCAGTTGTTGTTATTATGTCGCTAGAAAAGAGATGTCCCTGAAAAACTGTTATAACAAGAGAATTAAGTGGCTAATGTAAAATCAACATACAAAAATCAACAGTTCTCCCACATACCAGTAGTAAGTGATTAAAAACATAAATGTCAATCAAAATATGCTATTTCCAATAGCAACTAGAAACTATAAAATACAGTACTTTTACACTTAAAATAGTTAAAATGGTATTTTATGTTGTGTATATTTTATACAATAAAAAATAAGAAATACTATAGGATTTAAATTAAGTTTTTGAAAAGTGCACCACCCTGGGGCGCCTGGGTGGCTCAGTTGGTTAAGCGACTGCCTTCGGCTCAGGTCATGATCCTGGAGTCCCGGGTTCGAGTTCCGCATCGGCTCCCTGCTCAGCAGGGAGTCGGCTTCTCCCTCTGACCCTCTTCCCTCTCGTGCTCTCTATCTCTCATTCTCTCTCTCTCTATCTCTCAAATAAATAAATAAAATCTTAAAAAAAAAGTGCACCACCCATATGAAGACAACTCTTAAGCAATGCTTAAAAGAAGAAAAGAAGAAAAGCAAAATAAATGAAGAGACACCCCATGTTCCCAGATGCTGTTAATTGTTCGGTATTTTAAGTCTGTTTTTACACCCCATGAACTAGGCATTACTAGAATTATTTTATACAGGCCCCATTACCTACATGTTTACCAATTTCTCTGTTCACCTTTCCTTCTTGAGTCTCTGGATTTCCTTCTAGGATTATTTTCCTTCTTCCTGAAAGAACATTCTTTAGCAGTCCCACAGTACAGATTTACTAGTGCTAAACTCAGTTTTTGTTATATTCACCTAGTTCTTCAAAGGTAGTTTTGCTGAATATATAATTCTATCGTGACCGTTATTTCCTCTTAATCCTTTAGTATATTATTTTGCTATCTTCTCTATTCCACTCTCGCTGTTGACAAAACTTTGTCAGCTTAATTGTTGTTTATTTGTAGGTGATATGACTTTCCTTTCTGATGGCCTTTAAAAAGTTTTTTTTTTTTTATGGAGAATTTCAAACGTACCCCAAAGTAGAGAAAAGAGTTTAATGAACTTCCACATTCCCAGCACCTGGCATCAACAGTTAACAATATTTTGTCAACAGTGTTTCCTCTAGTCTACCTCCCCTTCCCTGGGGCATTTTTTGGTTTTGTTTTTGCTGGAGCCTTTAAAGCAAATTCCATGTCTTTAAAAAAAAAAAAATAGGGCGCCTGGGTGGCTCAGCTGGTTAAAGCAAATTCCATGGGTGCCTGGCTGGCTCAGCTGGTAGAACATGTTACTCTTGATTTCAGGGTTGTGAGTTCAAGCACCACGTTGGGTGTAGAGATTACTTAAAAAAGTTAAAAAAAGAAAGCAAATTCCAGATATATATACAGATCATATTGTGTCATTGATAGCTAAGGACCTTTTGCTTTATTTCTATGTTAATCTCTTAATATCATCTAATTCCTCACGGGGGGCATGTTCAAATTTCTCTGATGGTTCCAGAAAGGTCTTTTTACAGTTGGTTTGTTTGACTCAGCATCCAAACAAAATCCACACTGTGCATTTGGTTGGTATGTCTGCTAAGTCTCTTTTCATTGATCACAGCCCCACTCCACCTCCTTTTTTGTGCCGTTCATTTGCTGATAAAAATAGGCCACTTGTGTTCTGGAATATCCCAAGAGTCAGGATTTATCTGATTGTTTCCTCATGATGTCATCTCACTTGTTCCTCTAGCTCCTGTATTTCCCATAAATTGGTAGTTCTATCTAGATCCTTGATTAGATTTAGGTTAAATTATTTTGGCAAAATGCTGTCATAGCTGGCACTCCTATTGCATTATGCTAAGAGGCACATGTGTTTGGGTTATTGAGCTTTGATGTTAAATGCATCCATTACTGAATTAGAGGGTGTGAAATTGTGATTTCCTTCTAATTCTATCATTCCTCCTCCATTTACTAGATGGAATTAACCTGTTAGAAACTTTTCATCAACTGCTTGATTGAAATGCAGTTGATGTATCAAGGTAATTAATGAGGGGGTGTGTGTGAGATTATCAAATTATGGAAGTTTGTATATTTCATGTGCTTAATATGCAGTCATTATTATTTATTATTATTTTTGATGCTGAGATTATCCCATCTTTAGCCAGTATTCCTTCAGGTTGGCTCCTGTGTCCTTTTAACATTACTCTGCTAGTCATTGACAACTTTATTACTTTATAAGTTAGTGAAATCTCCCAGGTTCATCTTGTATATTTCCTGTCCTAGAACTGGCATCAGCCATTTCTCCAGGGAGCCCTCGTTCCTTTTAGTGAGAAATGGTATTTAAAGAGCAAACTTTGGTTGTTGAGGGTACTTATTGCTACTGGGTTGTCATTTCTACAGAGAACAGAGCTAGAAAATACTTATTATACCTATTATTTAGAAAGAAAAGTAAGCCATGAGTTCATATTGATGTTTCCAATTTAATTTTAAGATTACAAAGGTTTTTAACTGAACTTAAAAGAATTTTTAATCTCTGGCTGCTTTTTACAACTCTCCCTTTGTCTTTAGTATTCTTCAGTTTCCTTATAAGCATTTGGGGCAGACTTCTTTTTATTTATCCTGTTTGCTATTATATGGTACATCCTGTATTGTGAGTTCATTTATTTCATCAGTTCTGAAATACTCTTCCTTTTTCTCTTCATATATTGCTTCTACTGCATTCTTTGCATAATGCCCCCCTGCGATTTCAATTAGACAAATGACAGGCTCTTTGATTCTGTGCTCCATAGCTCTTACATCTTCTGCCACATTTTTCTTCTCCTGTTTCTCTTTGCTGTGTTTAAAGTAATTCCTTCAGCTCTTTCTTTACTATTTCTCTTTTAAGCTGTTTCTAATCTGTGTTTAATATTCAATGTACTCAATGAAGTGTCTTTTTTATTGCGGTGTTTATCAATGAAAAACTGGAGGAAGATTACACTTCATCATACCCTGAATGCTTAAGTAAATTATTTTATGCACATAAAATGAATACGATGAAGTCTTTCTCATGGTATTTATAAAGTTAAAAAAATAATGCACAGGGACACCTGGGTGGCTCAGTCAGCTAAGCATCTGCCTTTGGCCCAGGTTATGATCCCAGGGTGCTGGGATCGAGTCCCACATCAAGCTCCTTGCTCAGCGGGGAGTCTGCTTCTCCCTCTGCCTGCCACTCCCGCCCTGCTTGTGTTTGTGCTCTTTCTCTCTCTCTGACAAATAAATAAATAAAATCTTTTTTAAAAACCAATGTATAAACAAAAACAACAAAAAAAAGAGAGATTGCTCCACACTAAGAGAAATTTAAGAGACACAATTACCAAATGCATTATGTGGGTCCTAATGCAAATAGACCAACTACCAAAAAATACATTTTTTTAAAGAGAGGAAGTGGGGGAAGAGGCAGATGGGGAGGAAGAGAGGGTCTTAAGCAGGCTCCCTGCTGAGCGTGGAACCCAATGTAGGGCTCAATCTCACAACCCTGAGATCATGACCTGAGCCGAAATTAAGAGTCAGATGCTTAACTGACTGAGCCACCCAGGTGCCCCTCCCAAAAGACTTTTTGAGACAACTGGGAAAATTTGAATATGACTCTAGTATTAGGGAATTCCAAGGAATTATTGTTAATTTTGTTAAATGTGATAATGGAATTATGTCTATATAAGAAAACATTACATATTTTAGAATGCATTAAGTGTAGAATTTATTTAAAATACTTCAGCAGCAGCAAAATATACCACACACACAAGGAAAAGATGATGCAAGTTTGACAAAATTTTGGTAATTGTTGAATCTGGGTAATAGTCATATGGGAATTCATTAAACTGTTCTCCCCACTTTTTGGGTTGTTTTTTTTTTAAGATTTTATTTATTTGACAGAGAGAGACACAGCAAGAGAGGGAGCACAAGCAGGGGGAGAGGGAGAGGGAGAAGCAGGCCTCCGGCAGAGCAGGGAACCTAATGCGGCTCTCGATCCCAGGACCCTGGGATCATGACCTGAGCCAAAGGCAGACGCTTCATGACTGAGCCACCCATGTGCTCTGTGGGTATGTTTGAAATTGTCCATAATAAATTATTTTTAAGTCTTTAGAGGAGGGTATTATACTATATCCTGTTAATATCTACAAAATCTCCCAAGTCTTACTGTTATAGAATGCTCAATAAATTCTGTCTGAACAATTTTTGCTTAGTCTTTTTTATTCATTTCTCATAGTAATAATCAATACTTATAAATACTATGTAAGATTTTCAAAGCGTCATCACTTTGGGATCACTGCAATAATGTAGGTAGTAGATATCATCACCCTCACACAAAACAAAACAAAACATGCTGCCTTCTTCTATATGAAGGCTAGTAAAACATCTCACCTAAATTTTCTTTTTTTTTAATATTCCAATATGAGGCTCATTTCTGAAAACATTAATCCTTTTGCTGCCAACTTTCCAACTCGGCTAGGAGACATTTTTCTGATATATGTGATAACAGTGATGTATGTTCACTGTACAAAACGTTTATGACGTATAAAAATATAGACGAGGGAGAAAAATCACATTTAGTCAAAATGCCCATAATGCAGCACCGAATATCACTGAAATATATTTCCTTTCATTCTTTTAAATATATGGCCTTATTAAATACTGACTAAATACAGAAGAATATGTATTACATATGTGTAAAATGCAAGGAATAAAAGCAAAATGAACATCAGAGGATCCACCACCCAGTTAGTAAAGCACAGCTTTTGAAATCCTTGCTGCTCTTTCCAGATCCCAGCCCCTTTCATTCCCAAGGACATTAAGGTGTTTGGGCTTTTGTGTTTTCACTTCTTTACTTTTCTTTAGAGTTTACCATATACGTATTAAGTGGTTTCATATGGTCCAACCTGGTACCCATTCCTAAGCAATATGTTGTTTTATTTAATTTTGACTTTTCTATAAGTCACACTGAAGGTGTTTTTCTGCAGTTTGCTTTTTCACAGTCATGAGATTTGTTCATGCTGGTTTGTGGTAGCTCTATGGCTTGCTTCTCCCTGCTCAAGTGTGTTGCATGGGCTGCAGTCTTCTCTATTTTTCTGATCTCTTCCACTGACACTGGATTACACTTTTATTTCTGTGCCTAATTTATATGTAATTGAGAGAAGAGTATGTATATAACTGATATTTCTATTTGTTTTCTTTTTTCTTTTTCGAGATTTTTCTCCTTTCCGGTGAGCCCAGCAAAAACATCATGTCTTGTGTGGCCTCTCATTATTTAGTAGTGGGAGGGCCCTTCTTCAGTATCTAGGAGGCTATACTCCTGCAAGTGGGAGCCTGCAGCACAATTTGTAGAATTCAGATGTGGAACAACTTGAATGTTCATTGGTAGGGCAACAATTTAATGAACGATGGATTATCGGTACAATGGCACACTATGGAATAGTTTAAATCAAGAACAGATGGATCTACGTGTAATGACATGGAAAATTGCTACTACAGTTAAATGAATACAGCAAGCTAGAACTCTATGTGGCACGATCCAATTTATATGTTAGAAAAAGTCCAAGTCAAGGGGTGCCTGGGTGACTCAGTTGAGCGTCCGACTCTTGGTTTCGGCTCAGGTCATGATCTCATGGTTGTAGGATCAAGCCTGCATTGGGATCTGCGCTCAGCAGGGAGTCTGCTTGAGATTCTCCCTCTCCCTCCCCGCCCCCGCCAGCTCCCCAACCCGCTGGTGTGCTCGTGCGCTCTCTAAAATGAATAAATAAATAAAATCTTTAAAAAAAAAAAAGAAAAGAAATAGTCCAAGTCAATATATATGGAGGCAAATAAATAGAAACAGGCCTTAAAGAGTCCCCAGCAATCTGTTAATAATAGTTAACGTCTGGGGGCAGGAGGAAGCTCAAGTAGGGGTGAGGGCTAAGGCTGAGTTTTACTCTTTATATACATTGGTATGGTTTGATTTCTTCTTTTTTTCTGGTACAATGAGAATATACTTACATATGACTTCTGTAAATTCCCTGTTAAAAAGGAAGTTGTCTACAGTGTCAAATGCCTCAGAGAGGCCACAGCAGGACTGCAGAGTCCACTGAATTTGGCAACCAGAGGCTATTGGTGACTTTAGGAAGAGCTGCTGGTGAGGTGGATGGCAGGCTACAGGGGTGAGGAGAGGGCCAGAAGGAGCATCGAGATGGGAAGGGCACCTGTGAAGAGGGGCAGGTGGGCAGAGAAGACAGCAAATAGGAGCAGGTGAGTAAAGGTTCTAAATAAGATGGTGTTTTGGAGTGAAGCTATCTGCCTGAACCAGGTGTGAAGGGTGAGTTGTGGTTCTGAACAGGAAAACAGGAAACTAGAGACAGAGTCTGAAGGATCAGGAACAGGTTGAGAACGGTAGATGGGTCAGGATGATTTGTTCAGGAAGCAGCCTGTGAATATTCTTCCAGGACATTAGTGGCTCATTTATCTGAGTGTGTGTGCTTATGTGTGATGCCTTGTGTGTGTTGGTAAATGAGCCTTGCAGTGCAGGATCGTTGTGGTTGAATGTTGCTCCCTTGTTTGGGGCAGGTGCAGAGGAGGTTGAGGGGCCAGGTTGAGAGGGTGGGCAGAGACAGGTAAAGTGATGCCACTTGGAGTCCAGTTGAGTCTAGTTGAATAAGGGAGGGAATGAGGAAAGAAAGCACCTGATACCATGCCTGGCACATAGTAGATGCTCTATCAGTACTTGTGCACTGTCATCAAGGGGTTAGAAGCCTCAGTAAGATTGAAGAGCAAGTGTTGTGAGACAAAGGGTGTAAAAACTGGAGGGGTAGGAGGTCAAGTGGGATATTGAGAGGTTGTGATTTCAACAGTGGGTTGGTTTTGATCATGACCAAAACTCAGCTAGGGCTTGATGGTGTGGGTTGGGGGACAAGGTCTGTTTAGGAAATCACAGAGTAGTGAAGGTTTATGTTGGGAGATCTTAAGATTTGGAGTGTCCTCCCTTTCCTACCAGGTCTCAGCTATTCTCGGCTTTTGTCTCTGGCCTCCCTACTCACTGGTCTTTGTACATTCTCCTTTCCCTCTGCCTTCCCTCACCCTTCGGTTAACTTCCTGGCTGAGTTGGAGAGTGCCTGAACTCCTGGGCACCCCCACCCCCAATCACTTAGAACACACAGGCACTGCTCCTCCGTCTGCCATCCCCGGATTCCTAGCTCTTCAGCCTGTGAGTGGGCTGTTCCTGAAGTCCTTGAGTTTCTTGTGATGATGGGAGCACCTATTCCCCTGCTCAGAGAGAGAGTTAGAATGATTAGTATTTTACAGTTGTTTAGAACCTGTGACTTGCCAAAACTTTTTCATAAACACCCTTTTTTCTACTCACATTATCTCAGGAAGTTAAAATTTTACAGGAAATATCAGCAGAGGGAGTCTGGTGGTGGAGACAGGAGATGGTACATGACCATGGAGACCCTAGAGGTCAGAGTCTGAGCTTTAGATTTGCTGGACCAGACACTTGAATTTTGTGGGGTCCCCAAAGTGAACAGTCTCACCAGGACTGATTCACACTGACCACACTGATAAGAGATTGATACACAAGCCAGATCTAAATTTTTATTTACAGTAAGGGGTATATTTTTCAAAAGGTGCCTCGTATATCTACAATCCTTCCCCAGGAGATCTCATCCAGGCTCATGGCTTGAAAAAGCACATATGCCCTGACGACTCTCAAATATGTATCTCTAGGCCCAGTCTATTCTCTTCCTTATCTATCCAAAGGTCTAGTTTATCTCTCCTTTGAGTTGACTAATAGGCATCTCTTGGCTGCTCCAGTTCCTGCCAAAATGAGAATTCATTTAGGCTGCTGGCTTCCTCCCCAAACTAAACA